>NW_024531821.1:3181066-3508208 GCF_017590135.1 Pyrgilauda ruficollis
TCGCGCTGCGCCGGGCGCCCGGCCGCCGCTCCGCCCCGTGCCCCGTTACCCCGTTCCCTGGGCTGTCTCTGCCCCGCGCTCCCGGCCGCTGCCTCCCCGGGTCCCGCTGCCTCCCCGGGGTCCCGGCCCCACCTGCGGCCCCGGCCCGGCCCCGCTCCCGCCGCCGCGGCCCCTGCGACGTGTCACGGCCGCGCCTCCACTTCCGGGACACCGCGCGCCGCTCCGCGCACGCGCGGGACGGGGCGGCCCCGGGGTGGCCCCAGCTCAGTCCCGCCTCAGGCTCGGCCCCGGTCCTGCCTCCGCCTCAGCCCCGGTCCCGCCCTCAGCCCCGGACCCGCCCTCCGCCCCGGTCCCGCCTCAGCCCCGGACCCGCCTCCGCCCCGGTCCCGCCTCCGCCCCGGTCCCGCCTCAGCCCCGCCCTCAGCCCCGCCCTCGGCCCCGGTCCCGCCTCAGCCCCTCCCTCAGCCCGGCCCTCCCTCAGCCCCGGCCCTCCCTCAGCCCCGCCCTCCCTCAGCCCCGCCCTCCCTCAGCCCCGGCCCTCCCTCAGCCCGGCCCTCCCTCAGCCCGGGCCGCCCTCAGCCCGGGCCGCCCTCGGGGCCAGGCTCAGCCACACGGGGTCGGTGTGGCTCCGGTGCAGCGGCTTCGCTCCCTTTCTCATGTCCACAAGAAATATTTTCATGTGCCACACAAAAATAGCTTTGCTAGAGCTGTGGGTCGTTTTGTCTTGTAACAGCCCGGCTGTTGGCCCACCCCTCCCAAATAAGCTGCAGGACCTGGGAATGCGGGGCCCATGAGGAAAACGTGACTGGCGCTGTGAACACACTCTCACGTGAAGAAGCTCCTTTTAGGGTCATTCGCTGTTTATCCCCAGGGCTGGGGAAAAGGATGCTAGCAGACTTTGGCAGCCTGTTAACCAGGATTTGTTTTTATTAACTCTCCCGTGTCCCAGAGCTGAGCACAGGGAGGAGCGGCCGTGCTTTGCTGGCTTGGGCGGGCTTTGAGGCGGCAGTCAGGGAAAGCCCCGGCTGAGGAAGCGCGGCTAAAGCTTCCGAATGAGCTGACCAGGACTGCTGCTTTGTCCCTGTTTCACACCTCGCTGAAGGGCTGTGTGGTGACGAGGCTCAGAGTACACCAGAACCAGTTTCCATGCCGTGCATGATGTACTCCGAGCTCTGGCCGCCTCCGGAGCCGAGCACCAGCCGTGGGGGCACACGACGTTACGCAGGCCCTGTTCCTGGTTTAAGTGTGTGTAGGTTTTTCCTTTGGTTTTTTAAATTCATTTTGGCTCAGGACACAGTTACAGTCATTTTGTTACAACTCGTGTAGGTAATATTCTGCTGGTGAAATGACTGTGTTTAAATTGCAGCCCTGTTCCAGATCTCACCTACAAAGCAGATCTGACGGTGCAGAGTCCATGGCACTGCTGAGAACAGGCTCCCAGGAAATGTGTCACTTTGTAGAGCTGAGTGGAGTACAGTGCAGAATTACAGCCACGGAAATCAGGGATCAGTAACTGTGCAGTAAGCTGCTCCATGCAAATTTACACTTCAGGAGCATTAGTGTTTGCAGGCTGAGAAGATGCCAGCGTTCATGCAAGACCTGCACAGTGTGCGGGCTGCATCTGATGGCTGCGGCTTAGTGCCCCTCGGCTGAGCTGTGACTCGCTGCAGCTCACTGGGCAGGGAAATGAGACCCAAACCCCAGGCACTGGGCTGTGTAATTGGGACCTGCTGGGGAAACTCTCTTTGCCTTTGAGAAACCTGTTTGGGTTTGCTTAGATTATTAGAATTTCCTGTCGGCTTAGGTCGAGCTTTCATTGATGAGCTCTCCCTGCACTAAGCATCTCAGCACTGCTGTAGGGAGTCACGGGATGGACTCCCAGCCCTCCGGGGCAGGGGATGCTCTGACACAGCCCCTGGGTTCAAGGGGAGGGCAGGCACTGCAGCTGCACAGCTGCTCCTTCCCAGTGGTTTTGGGGAGGGCAGCCCATGGACTGCCTGGAGCTGCAGCCTGGGGAGGCACCAAACACCACACATCAAACACCAAACACCAAACACCACACACCAAACACCACGCACCATCCCTTCGCCGAGGCACCAGCTCCAGCTGCACTGGGGGCTACCACACAATGCCAGAATCCCACACTGCTTTGGGGTGGAAAGGACCTTAAAACTCATCCCATCCGTAGCCCAGATTGCTCCAGGCCCCGCCTGGACAGGGAATTTGGATTTGCAAGAGACCTTGAAATGGCTCCAACCTGGGAAAAGTACTCATAAAAGTACTCAGTCAGTACACGGGTTACACAGTGCTGGTGTCATGATAATGCTACCAAAGCTTTGTTTTAGCTGTAATGTTAAAAAAAACACACTTTAATTACACCAGTGTTAATAACAGAATAATTTGAATCAGACTGAGAATGAAAGTATTATTCAAAGAACTCTGGAGGAATGGGAGGATGGGAAAGGAGAGGAGGAAGATGTCTGCTGAAACAGGCCTTCTTATGGCAGAACTTGAAAGGGAGGAAGGAAGCGCCTTGCAGAGGGGAGACTGAAAGCAGCGATTTTTGTTTGATTTTAATCCTTGGTTGCCAGTGTGTCCATGAGGTCTCTGCCTGCCTGCACATGCTGGCTCTCTCGCGGGGTCAGGGCTGCTTGTGTAGCAGATTGCTTTGTTGAACAGTGGCCGTGGAATTCCAAAGGAGTTGTCAGCACACATATATCAATTATTCTCCAGAATGTTCCCCGATGTGCCGTGATTGATATGGAGATCACTGGAACATGATTCCCTGGTACTGGCAGCTTTTGGAGGGCTCAGACCTTGTGCTGTGTGTGCTGTGGGCCTGGTGTTTGCCACAAGGAGCAAAGGGTTTCTGTGCAGGAGCTGTGACCCCTCTCTGTGCGATGCACGATGGCAGAAAGCGATGTCGTGTCTCCATTTGAGCCTTGCTCCCAGCCTGTGCTCGCATCCTGAGCAGCTGGGAAAGCTGCTCTTCCCCTTTGCTTGTTTGGGATGAAAATACATTATGCACTTGAGTTATGAATAAAAGATCAAGGGCAAATCTGTGTAATGCTTTACTCTGTGAATAAACCCGCCTTCATGGCACTCACGCTCTTTGCTGGAAGATCCTTTCTCAGGGACACTCAGCCATTTAGTGTGGCTTTATGCTTTTTTCTTCAAAGTGAAAGATTTGTTAGGGCTTCCCATTCGCACGTACTGCTGGATTTGAGCAGAAGAGAATTTCACTGTGTGTAATTCACACTGCTGGATCAGGGGATAATCTCTGATTTAGCTCGGTATCACTTGTTCTTGCCTGGCTTGCCTTGCAGGGAGCTCAGTCTCTGGAGCTGGGTGATGGGAAGGATACACCCCTGCTGGAGAGGTGTCTGGGTTAGGGGGCTGGAACTCGCAGGAATCTGGGACTGGTTCCTCCCAGGCTCTGTTCTTTGCCGTGGGTTGAGGCTGGATTGGCAGTCCTGTCTGGGAGCACCAGTGCAGGACACGGTTTCTGCCGCTCGGGGAAACCACGGCCCTCATGACAGGCCCAGTCCAGACATATCCTTGTTCCTCTGCCATGCCACCATTCTCAGAAACTGCCCTCTTCTCACTGGCTTGAGGGAATTCTGCCCTGGGAAACATTGCCTGGGCTCAGTACTCAGACACGAGCCTGCTGAGAAGCACAGAATGTTACAGGGAACAGGGCTGAAGGATCCTTAGGTGGCACCTTGAAGTTGTTCCTGAATCAAAGTGCAAGCCTGGAACTGGAAGTGCTGTTCTTCTTTCTTCCTTTTTTATTTTAACTATTGTGTGTAAAGATCACACAGAGTGATGAAAGTTCTCATGTGGCTTTTTAGGTGGAATCTTCTATCCAAAATCCTACTTGAATGTATTTTTTCCTCAGAATTACTACTTCAGTTTCTGCTACTTTCAACTGCTCCTTCTGCAGGCACCTCAAAGCTCTTGTGTTGTTGCTGATAAACAGCTTCCACATTTCTCACTATGTGTGGGTGACTTGATTCGAATTTCCAGCCTGTGTGTTTCCTCCGGAGATGGGAGGTGACACACACACACACACACACTGACACTCCAGCCCAGGTAACGCTGCCCTTCCTTTCTAGCCCTCACTGCTGCTGCTTTTCAGACTCCTATTTCTAACACCCACCAAATTCTATAAAGTCAGTTGTTCCATGATTTCCTGAAATGCCAATTTAGCACTTTGTCATAACGAATGACCTCCAACCTGTGAATGATGTCACAGCCTTCATGGACTGGTTTCCAGCACAGCTATGCTGGGGCTTTTGGAACATACACTTCAAGCTCAGGCTAAATTTTCCCTTGCCTGTCCTGAAACTTATGGGGGCATCTATCAGAAGTGAGAAGTGCTTCATCCTCCTCCCTTTGATGGATACTCTTTTTTTCTTCCATCAGAACTGTAGTTGCTCCTTGGTGTGGTCCTGACACATATTTTACATTTAGGCCACCATGTATTTAGCCCAGATTTTAAAGTTTCACTCTCTCAGACTGCATTTTGATGGATTTGGCCCATGGCTTGTATTTAGCTGGGGAGCATTACGTGATGCTTTTACTCCTGAAGTCATTTCATCAAAGGAAATTGTGTTACAGTGAAATGATTGGAACGTCCCATGTGAAGAAATAAAAGCAGGTGCTGAATTGCTTTCATTACTATTTGAAAAGTGCAGTTGCATTTCTAAAGCTGTTGTGATTAAAATTCTATGGTTTTTGTTCTTTTCAAAGGGCAATTCTGATGATAATGTTTCAAAAAGGCTTCGAGCTTAGAGCTGTCTCTCCTGGCTAATCACAGGGAATCCGTGCCTGATGCTCGTTAGAGCTTGTCAGGAGTCCCAGGTGTGGATAACTGCTGTCCCTGCTCGCTGAGCACCTGCACATCCCACTCGCTGTGGTGCCCTGGCCCCCGAGCAGCCCACGGGGACATCACAAACGCCTCCGCGCTGGTTTGAGCACCGTCAGCTCCTACTGGGGAGAGGGAATTGATTCTTCAAGCCCTGCCAATATGGCACCCCTGCCTTTATGGAAATGGATTTTAATTAGATTGCAGCATATGAGCTAGCATGGACAACTGAAATATTTGCAAAAGCTGATGCAATTCTCCCCGCTTTGAACAGGGACAGCGCTGTCACTCCCAGAGGCAGCTGTCATCTCTCTGGCTGGTCATGCAGATGTTAAATCCTGTCTGCACTGACTGCACCAGGCTCTTAAAAAAGTAATGAAGACATTTAAGTGAACATGATCTCACATCCCACCTTTAAATCCTCTGTGCAGGGGTTACGGAGCACTTGACCTGCACTGCTTCAGCTGCTCTGCGGAGCCACAAAGGCAGGATGCAGGACTTGGGCTTTTCTGAGGCACAACCAGCACACCCTGTAGTGGCCCCAGACTCTGCTGGTTTGAAAATGAGAATCCTGAACTGTTCAGCAGTGCAGCAGTTGCTTAGAATTAATGAATTAAGGTAAAAATCAAGGTTGATTAACTGTTCAGCTCTCAGATTTAATTTGAAAAGTCTGTAGGTACACAAGTAATGATTTTCTGTCTTAGCCTTGAAAATTATTCTTTTTGGCTATTTTGTTTTAAATTATTGCCATGTTTTTAGAAGAATCTCACTGAAGTATCTGCAGCCTCAGCTGGTGCTAATACACCAAGGCAGTGGATTCAATCCCCGTGTGGATTTATTTAAGAGCTGGACTCCATGATCCTTGACCCTTCCAACTCAGAATATTCAGTGAATCTGAGGACTTAAGTGCAGTCAGCAAAAACTACTCCTGCATGGTGACTCCGTCACACAGAGACTTCACTCTAAAGCTTTTAGTCAACGTTTGAGTAAAAGGCTTTCTTTTCTCATACGTTATCATTCCGAGAAGAGTGTTTTTGCCCAGAAGTGGTGTGAGCTGTCACGGGGCTGTGCTGCCCCGTTCCCGCGGACTCCCGGCAGTGTGGGTGCTCCGGGCAGCCGCTCCCGCAGCTGCTCCGCTGGGTTTCGGCTGCCGCCGGGATGCCGGCTCCTCTCTCCGTGCCCGCAGCGCCCGGGCCAGCCGCGGGGACGGACACGAGGTGGCGGTGCCGGCGCGCCCGCGGCTCTTCCCGTTAGAGACCCACAAGCAGAGCGGGTCCTCCGCACCGCCGGAGCCGCCCCCGGTCCCTCCTCCTCCCTCCCGCGCCCCGCGGCGGGTCCCCTCCCTGCCGGCTCCGGGGAGATGAGGAGCGGCGGCAGCGGGAGCGAGTCCCGGTCCTGCCCGGCAGCCGCGGCCGCGCGCACCGGGAGCGCCCGCGCTGCCGGCCCGCATCGCCGCTGGGACCCCGCGCAGCCGGGACAGGCACGTTGCGGGCGGGCACAGGTCGGGCGCTGCCGGCCGAGGGGACGGAGCGGGAGGGACTGCACCGCAACTCGGGCGGAGAGCCGCGGGCGGCAGCGCAGCCCGGCCCGGCCCGGGCGAGGCGGTGACCGGCGCTGTCCGCGGTGCTGCTGCTGTCCGCGGTGCTGCCCGGCGCTGCGCGCGTCCTGCTGCGCTCGCCAGTGCCCGAGCCCGGCGGAGCCCGGCGCTGCCCGGCGCTGCCCGGCGGAGCCCGGCGGAGCCCCGCGGAGCCCGGCGGGCGGGGCGGCCCCGGCGGTGCCGGCGGTCCCGGCGGGCCATGGGGGAGCCGCCGGCCGCGCTGCCGCCGCGGGAGCCGCCGGAGCCCGGCAGTGCCTAGCGCAGGCTGCGGGCTTTCTGCAAGTCATCGGGGCCGGCGGACGCGCCCCCGCTGCCCTCCCGCTCCCCCAGCCCAGCGCATCCACTCGGGAATTATTTAATTTATTTGTTTGTTTATTTATTTATTTTCTTCCGCCGTGCTGTATGTACTGGTTTCCTCGTCACCCGCCACGGTTAACTTCCCTGTGACTCGGTTTAACACTTGAGACCTCCGTGGATGCTGCTAAGAGCACTTCTCTTGCCTTTGCTGTCCCTTGCTGGGATCGGATTCACACTACCCGGACCCTGTGTGCCTGTATGTGTGTTCTGAGTGTCTTGACATTTTGGTTTTCTTTACAAGAGCTATGCATTAATTGTAACCAAGGTAAGACTCCCCGTTCTTGTTCCCTCATGTGCATGTCTAATTTAGTTGTTTCTTTAAAGATGAAATATGCAGTTTCTTTTAAACAGTGGAGTCATATGTAGCCCTTCCATTGATGAATACTTGTGAAATAGAAGTGTAGAACTTGCCAAAAAAAAGAGACCTATTTAGCAGATTTAGCTTGGCTCTACAAACTGCTCTGCTTTTCTCTGTTGCAGCAGCTGTGATGCTTAGAAGAGTAATTTGTGCCTTGGTTTTTTTCCCTTTTCACAGACCTGTGAAGGACCATTGGCTTGGCTTGACCTTGATTTTGATGGCTTTGTTGGAAGATCTGATGATGTGATTGCATGTCATGAGGTGATTGCTCTCCAGCCTCCAGCCTCCGTGGCTCAGTGTATAAACCACTTCTGCCACACTGTCACTCATGGACAATTCCAATTTTTCTTTTAAACAATCCTTTTGGCTGCTTTTATTTTCTCACTTCTCATTTCCCACTTGTTTCTTCTTAATGTTGGGAGCTTTATTCTACCCTCTGATGTGATTGATAGTCCTGCTTCTCCGTGCTGCTGATTTCCAGTTTCAACTACAATGGCTCTGAGTGGCAACTGCAGGACTTACCTTCCTGCCCGGGAGCAGGGCACGGGGCTGCACTCCTTCCCCGAGGTGGTGGAGCTCAACGTGGGCGGCCAGGTTTACTTCACTCGCCACTCCACCTTGGTTGGCACCCCTCACTCCCTGCTCTGGAAAATGTTCACCCCAAAGAGAGACACGGCCAACGATCTGGCCAAGGACTCCAAGGGAAGATTCTTCATCGACAGAGATGGTTTCCTGTTCCGCTATATTCTGGACTATCTCAGGGACAAACAAGTGGTTCTGCCCGACCACTTCCCAGAGAGGGGAAGGCTCAGGAGGGAGGCTGAGTACTTCCAGCTCCCGGACTTGGTCAAGCTCCTGACTCCCGATGACAACAAGCAAAGCCCTGATGATTATTGCCACAGCGACTACGAAGAGGTGTCCCAGGGCAGTGACTCCAGAATATGCCCCCCCTCGTCGCTCCTCCCGCCAGACCGCAAGTGGGGATTCATCACCATCGGCTACCGTGGCTCGTGCACTATTGGCAGGGAGAGCCAAGCAGATGCCAAATTCAGGAGGGTCCCAAGGATTTTGGTTTGTGGAAGGATTTCTTTGGTCAAAGAGGTTTTTGGAGAAAGTTTGAATGAAAGCAGAGACCCGGACAGGGCTCCAGAAAGGTACACCTCCAGGTTTTATCTCAAGTTCAAGCACCTGGAGAGGGCTTTTGACATGTTGTCCGAGTGTGGATTCCACATGGTGGCCTGTAACTCCTCGGTGACGGCTTCCTTCGTCAACCAGTACACAGACGACAAGGTCTGGTCCAGCTACACCGAATATGTCTTCTACCGTAAGTACCGGCGGCGCGGGGGAGAGCCGCGGCTGCCGTGCCGCCGACCGAGCGTTCCCGGGAGCGCCGGCCCCGTGCCCGCAGCCCCGGGCCGCGCTCGGGTCCGGGGGGACACATTGCCGTGGGGCCGTGCAGGTGCGGCGGGGCTGAGCTGGGCGGGCCGGGCCTGGCTAGGTGGCAGCACAGACTGCCGAAAGCGCCGTGCCTGTGCCCGGAGGACGCGGTGCCTCTGGCGCTGTAAATCAGCACCGGCTGCCTCGCACGCTGCCCGGGACGTGTGGGACACGAACCGAGCGCGCAAACGCTGCGAAACTCATTACAGAAAACCTTCGGCTGGGATTCACTTTGCAAAGGTAATAGAGGCTTGGTAATCACCAGGCACAGGCGGCCGAGCCATCTGTCAGCAGCGCTGACACGCTTCCACGCAGGGAGGGGAAAACACAATTCCATCCCTCTGGCCGCGTTTCAGCGGGGCGCTCTCAGAGGCGGCTGCTGCGCTCTGGAATGAGGCTCGGAGCAGAGAGGGGCAGGGGCTGGGCCTCGTTACGCAACACGCCCGTGGAAAAGCGAGTGTCCTCTCCAGGAGAAGTGTGTGCCCTGCTTCCTGCAGCCACATCGGAGCCGCGCTGCTCGCTGCCCTGAGCTGGAGTGCTCAAGGGCTCACTCAGCCTGGTTACCAGTGGTAACACCGGGGTAATCTGGATCCCGCGAGTCTGCACCAGAAAATCCTTCCACTTCTGCTGTGCCAAAACATTTGAGAGGCTCATGAGGCTGTTTGCCTCCATTTTCATTTGAGGAGGACGAAGGATGGAACAATTGCCCCATCCATCAGTGTAGCCAGCTGCTGCTTTGGCTGGTGGCCTTGGGGTGGAGGGACAGAGGGAGAGAGGGACACAGGGACAGAGGGATGGAGGGAGAACGCAGAGGTGCCACCCTGGGTGTGGTGCTCACAGTGAGCAGGCTCCTGGTGTGGGGAGCTGACAAAAGTTTTTGATGGAAGATGCATCAGGAAGTGAACAGCTTGGGTGTAACTCCATGGATTCAGTGCCATCTACCCTTGTGTGGGGCTCAACAGGCAGCCCTAATCTGCTTATGCAATGAAGCTTAAGTTAGCATCCTGAAAAGCCATCTGGGTTTTTGACATCTGTAGATTTACTTAAAATTAGTTTTCTAGCTGGATTTCTTAGCAAAATAGTTCTAAGGTCATGGATCTGCTTATATTCCAACAGGGATAGATGATTTGTGTTATTAAGAAGCTTCTGCTTGAAATTACAGTGTCTTGTACAAGTTCTAAGAGGAGAATTAATGTAGGTAAAGGAATGGATTAGAAAAATTGTGCTGGCATTTCTATTTAAAATAAGGAAAAAACATAAGTTCTTTATAGGCACAATGATCTCTGCTAATTGAAGAGAGGATGAACATAGGCTTTCCCTAAATTAGTAAAACAGACTCCTGATTTTCATATTTCTGAAATTTTTACCTTAAAGGATTGCACACTGCTCCCACATCACTTCAGCCAGGGTAGGGACCAAGAGGAGAGGTACTGTAGAAATTTTGGAGAATGAAAGTCCATAGCGGGTGTCACAAAATCTTCTCTCATCAGTTAAATCCAATTGAAGTTCCTGGAAAGATTCCTATCCAGTTCAGCAGGATTTGGCTCTGGTGGGTTTTGTGGGGTTTTGACACTGCTGCAGTTTCAGAGGTGGATTTTTCAGAGGGTCCTTCCCCAGGGAAAAGCCAAAGCCGTGGCTGTGGTGCCAGATGACCCTTTCTTGTCCCAGCCCGAGTGGTTCAGTTCTGCCTGGTGCTGGTGCTGCTGCCATGGAGCTCCAGCTGTGGATCTTCCCTGGCCCATGCTCAGGGCTGACCTGACAGCAGGCTCCACAATTCACCTGCAGCAAAGGAGCTCCCTCTCCAAATCTCCTGAAATAATTCCACTCCTATTGTCCCAAAGCCTTTCATCTGAAACTTTGAGGACCAATAAAATTGACATCTGGCTTTGCAGTGGAACATGGCATCTCCTCTGCAGCTGCTGAGCCGTAATTATCTCTTTAGATGCTGCCAGCTGTGCCTGTGTAAGCATTAATCATGGAGCTGCTGTGAGCAGGTCAATGGGCCTGAACCTGGGAGGTGTCTAACACAACTGAGGAGGCAGAGGCAGAGGTGGTCTTTGCAGGGCTGCTCAGGAGCTCCTGTGAAAGGCCTGTTGGAGGAAATCTTCCTGGCTGGAAATGGATGATTAGTTCCAAAGAAGGAAGAATACAGGGAGGAGTGGTGTTTCAATACACCAAGCACATTGTATGCTCCAAATAGCACTGGGGAGGAAAATGCCTGTGGTTGGCACAACGATAAAGAGCATTTTTCGTGTTCTAATCCATCTGAAAGTGGCTGAGATGGAGGGGAGGGGGTGTGAGCTGAGCAGCTCTCACACGGTACAGCGTGTGCCGGCGGAGCACTGCCCCATCAATATTGCATGGCCCTTTGTCCCTCGGGGCCGTTCCGGTGCTCTTAGGGGCTGTTCGAGACAGACAGTGCTCCTGTGGGGGAGGCGAGCCCTGCAGGATCAGCCTGGCACTGCCAGCCCGTGCCCAGGATCAGCCTGGCACTGCCAGCCCCGAGCCCAGGATCAGCCTGGCACTGCCAGC
Organism: Pyrgilauda ruficollis; assembly: GCF_017590135.1. Lineage (NCBI taxonomy): Eukaryota > Metazoa > Chordata > Aves > Passeriformes > Passeridae > Pyrgilauda > Pyrgilauda ruficollis. The sequence goes on from NW_024531821.1 coordinate 3,192,215, forward strand.
CCGTGCCCAGGATCAGCCTGGCACTGCCATCCCCACGCCCAGGATCAGCCTGGCACTGCCAGCCCCACACCCAGGATCAGCCTGGCACTGCCAGCCCCGTGCCCAGGATCAGCCTGGCGCTGCCAGCCCCGAGCCCAGGATCAGCCTGGCACTGCCAGCCCGTGCCCAGGATCAGCCTGGCACTGCCTGCCCCACACCCAGGATCAGCCTGGCACTGCCAGCCCCACACCCAGGATCAGCCTGGCACTGCCAGCCCCACGCCCAGGCTCAGCCTGGCGCTGCCAGCCCCGAGCTGTTTGCTGAGGAGCGCCCGGGGCAGGGGCACAGCAGGGGCACAGCCAGGCTCCAGCCAGCCCCCCATGGGCCGAGGCAGGGCTTGGGGACAGGCTGGCATGGGCCAGCAGAGCCACCCCTGCGCAGTGCAGTGACACAGCTCCCGTGGGGGTGGCACGGGGGTGGGCACGGGGCACTGCCAGGCTCCTGCTCGCAGGAGGAGAGGGGGGTGAGAGCTGAGGGGCTGCTCATGCATTTCCTTTCCCTCTGGCTTCTCCTATACCAAAGACATTTCCTTAAATTTTCTACTGGCTATGGATTTCTGACCAGGACCATTTTATGGGTTCCCCCCACTATTGCTTGAATGATCTTAAAGTAAAACCTCATCTCCAAGCTCTCTCATTTTTGAAGAGGGTGAACAGCCTCTGCTCGGGTCTTCATTTCGCCTGTTTTCAGCCTTTATAATGTGATGAACTGAAAGTGTGTGTGAACATCTGGTGACATCTGGTGGTGTTGGGGGCGGGGGCTGTGACAGCGGCCGGGCTGGCTCAGCCCCCCAGAGCCTGGCCCCGTTCCTGGGCCGTGGCAGCACCAACCAGCACTCTGCCTCCTCCCAGTCCCACAGCTGTGCCAGCCCTGGGGTGGCACCGTGAGCGTGGCTGCTGGGACTGCCAGGAGAGCAGAACAGCGGCGTGGGAAGGGACAGGGCCTGAGCTTCTGCCAGCAGCGCCGTGCCACAGCGGGTGTGTGTGCCTGTGCCTGCGGGCAGCTGGGACCTCAGGGACACGGCCAGGCATGGCATGGCACGGCATGAAACTGCCTGCCAGCCCCATCTCACGTGGCTATTCCCCAGCACCCTGGAGCCGTGTCCCATCTCTCTCTGAGAGAGGCTGACAGTCAGGATGGTTTCTCTGATTTGGTGGAGCCTTTCCTTGCACTGGCCCTTTCACAGCTGCACACAGGGAGCGTTCCAGGCACTGCAGATGTGCAAAGGAAGCGGTGAGATGTTGCTGGTGCTGTAGCTCTGGAAGCCAAGGATGGATGAATGATGCTCCTGCAGGCCCAGTGCTGGCTCTGCTCCCTCTGGGACCGTGGAGATGCTGGGCCCCACCTCGCTCTGTGCAGGAGCTGCCCAGGTGTGCCTTGCAGCTGCTGGCAGGAGGCTGATGGGCAGAGATGTTGGTGAAGTAGGCTTCAGAGTGTCCTGGGATAAACAGATGAATCCTCTTGGGTGGGGACGTGCAGGAGGAAGGAGAAATGTCAGGTGAGATTCCCCGATGCCTGTCCCTTGGACACCATTCCTGGGGATAATCCTGGTGTCTGCTTTACAGCAGGATCCATTTGGGATTGCTGCAGCCAGCTGGGGCCTGTCACTGTGCATGTGTGGCTGAGCTAAAGGATCCCATACTGATGTGCCTACCACTGACTCATAAATTCATTGTGTGGCAGAAATTTGACTCACAAAATGGAGCAGTCTTTGCACAGTGACACCCACAGCTGTGCTGTCAAACGGGCAAGATGTGGGAGAGGAACATCTCCCAGTTCTCTTTAAACCAATACTGTCACATGGTCCAGGAGCTGCTTCTGTCTGGTTTCAAATCAGTGAAGATCAAAATGACCCCAAAGTGAGCAAAATGAAGTCTAATCCAATGAATAATGCAAGCTTCTTCCCTGCTGACAGGAGATGTTTCTGTTTCCAGGTAATTATTGTCATCATCGGTGCCTCTGGTTCCTCTTGCCAAAGCAAACCCTCTCACCAGGATGATCATCTGCAGGTGCTGGGGCTGCCACCAGCCAGGTCTGTCAGTCTGTTCATGGCTGAAGGACCTTGCTCCAAGCTTTTTTGCTCTCCCAGTTTGTCAGGGCAGACTGAAAAACCTGCAGAGTTGTTGATTAGAGTTATTCCATAGATGAAAAAAGCTGTTATTTATTGGAAACCAGTTGTGTCAAATGTGATTGTCAGATTAGGCCAAGAATCTGCTGCTCAGTGAGCAAGCAAAGCAAAACTGGACAAAAGACTCGGCTGGATTTAGGGCTCAGAGTTTGTTCTAACAATGTACAGAAAGTGACGTTGGGGAGGCAGCAAGGATGGCTTTGGCTCCTGGCCTGTGTCTGCCCAGCGCTCAGTGACCCTCGGGTGTGACCCTCGTGCACTGCCACGTGTCTGTCCACACCTGTCCCCCTGCTCCAAGCGCCTCCAGCCATGGGGACAGCCCCTGGCCCAGCAGCTGCACGGCAGCCAGGCAGGCTGCTGCCAAGGAGGAGCCGTGTCCCTCTGTCCCTCTGTTCCCCTGTCCCCCTGTCCCCCTGTCCCTCTGTCCCTCTGTCCCTGTCCCTCTGTCCCCCTGTCCCTCTGTCCCTCTGTCCCTGTCCCTCTGTCCCTGTCCCTCTGTCCCCCTGTCCCTCTGTCCCTCTGTCCCTGTCCCTCTGTCCCTCAGTCCTTCTGTCCCCCTGTCTCTCCATCCCTCTGTCCCCTGTCCCTCTATCCCTTTATCCCTCAGTCCCTCTGTCCCCCTGTTCCCCTGTCCCTCTGTCCCTCTGTCCCCCTGTCCCTCTGTCCCTCTGTCCCCCTATCCCTCTGTCCCTCTGTCCCTCTGTCCCTCAGTCCTTCTGTCCCTCTGTCCCTCTGTCCCTGTCCCACTGTCTCTCTGTCCCTCTGTCCCCCTGTCCCCCTGTCCCCCTGTCCCTCTGTCCGTGGCTCTGGGGAAGGAAGGGCTCTGTGGCTGAGGAGATAAACCAGCACTGCCTGCAGCCGTGCCCAGCGGGTTGTGGCCTGCAGTTTGTGTGTTCCCTCCCTTCCCAAGGTGCCAGGAGGGCAGCGTGCCAGGGGCACTGGAGTGCCAGGGGCACTGGAAACACCCCGTGGGGCCGGTGCAGCCAGGGCCTGGCCGTGGGCACAGCTCTGGGCACATCCTGGCTGTCCCCAGCCACCGACGCTGCCACAGGGCCAGCGGGGAGGGACGGGAGGCACGGCTGTGCTGCTGCTGCTGCTCTGTGATCCGGAAAAAGACCACAGTGACTAACGGATTAACCAAGGAGAGCTGGCATTTAGGGGGGAAAAAAATCAATGTATTTGGAAGTGCAGCCTTGAGCTGGCCGTGTGCCAGGAGCAGCACACGAGGTCCCGCAGCCCCGTGTGGCAGCTGAGCAGGGTTTGCTGTGCTGGAAGCAGCAGTGTGCCAGGCAGGGTGTGGGCATGGCAATGCCCGCTCTGCTGCCCCGGGGTGAGCCATTCCCTGGGCAGGGCTGGGAGGGCTCCCTGCAGCCCCTTCTGCGGCTCCTTCAGCCTGGTGAGGGCTGGCCCCTTCCAGAGTTTGCTGAAATGTAGCTGTGGCTCTCAGGAAAACAGAATCAGAAAGAGTGAAGGAGTGCAAATGAGAAAACACGGCCCGGCATTTGCCGTTCAATAAACACCAGCAACATATTGTGCACACAGACAAACACTTCCTTGCAGCAGGTTGTTTTTTTTCTGTCCAGCCATCCTGGATTTGTTTAATTTTGTAACCACAATATTTTCTCAGTTTCTCCTCTTTTTTTTTCTTCGGCTTTTCAAGTTCAAGGCTAACGTACAGTAAATACGGAGACACGAAGGATAATCTAAATTACATCTTTGCACACAGAAAGAAGATCCCTTTTTTCTTTGAGCTTTCTTGCTCAAAATTGTATTTTTTATGAAAGAAGAAAATAGACTAAAGTGGTTTAGGCTTGGTGGAGTCACTTCAATTGTCACTGAGGTGTAATGCTGCCTGAGCTGGCCAGACCCAAGAATCCTGTGGCAGTGATTGCCCTGCTACTTTCAGATGTACTCGAGTTAATTCTGAATTACACTCAAACATTGCTGCCATTACTGGGCCTCCTAACGCTGCTCCCAGTGCTAAAGGGACAGAGGAGCTGAAGCTGCAGAACTCCTCGGTAGGGGAGGGTGCTGTGGGGATGATTTGGGAAGAGCTGAACACCTGGAACACCTCCTGGCTTCACCCAGGGCCGCTCTGAGGACTCAGGGTGGTACAGGAGCCCAGTGCTGGGGTGACGTGTCCCTTCCTGGCCCAGTGCAGGAGCCTGGCGTGCTCCCAGGCTCGTGGGCCCGGCTGAGCCTTCCCAGCACTCTGGGCTTACACAGAGGCACTTTTCACCAGGGTGTGGAGAACAGGGCTTGCAACCCAACCCATTCCATGGTTCCATGGCTCTATGGCTTCTGGAGCAAGCATCCCTTGGAGTGATTGTCCCTGGGAGTGACTGTCCCCTGGAGTGATTGTCCCTGGGAGTGATTGTCCCTGGGAGTGACTGTCCCCTGGAGTGACTGTCCCTTGGCTTTATCTCTCTAGCAGGGGCTGAGTGAATGGAGTAGGGAATGCCCAGCAGAGCCCTGGCTGGGCTGTTTTCCTTAGTTTCCCCAAAGCAGCTTGCTAAGTCAGCTGTCCAGCAGCGTTTGAAGCAGAGTGAGAAGTCTGGAGCTGTTAGCGCTGTTTTGCATTTCCGTAGCTGGTCCAGGCTGGGTTGAAATGCCCACAAATGTAAATTGGTCAGTTGGAGGGTGCCCCTGCTGACCCCTCTCTATCGACTCTCGCTCATGTCCTTCCCATCCAGGAGCTGCTCATACATCAGTCCTGTTACAGATTTCCCTGCACTGCCTGTGACTCTCCTAACGACGTGATTAACGATTTCCAGGAGCTCATTGATTAGCTGTTAGGGCCGCTGAAAAATTCCTCTGCCAGAAACAAAGTGAGGAGAAGTCTGGCCATCCTGGTCTGCAATCCATCCTGGCAATCCTGCTGCTGTGATGTTGGAAAGTGAGTACAACATCCCCAAACAATAAATCCCAAGGAGGAGGATGCTCCTGAGCTCTGGGAGTGTTCCTGGAACAGTCAGGAGGGCGCAGCAGCCTGAGGGACGCCCCCAGCCCGGGTCTGAGCAGGGGCTGCAGCTGGGAGCAGACCAGCACTGCCCTCCTGGTTCAGGCTTTGGCCAGGGCCTCAAAGCCGAGTTTAGAGAAAAAAAATCCTCTCTGCATATTTTGGAGGAGACTCATTTCAGGACTTCAGATCGAATTTCCATCAATCTGAATCAGAGTGTATTTTTACAGTGGAATTAAATCAGGCTGAAATAGAACCCAGTGGAACATGCTGATTTTGACTGAATTTTGCACTTTAAATATTTCCAAAGCCAAAAACTCCAAGCAAATCTTGAGTGAGGAAAGACCACACCACCAGAGATCTTGGGAACGTGTTTGTGCTCCTGCAAAGGGACTGTCACTGGATTTCTCTCAGAGCTTTCACTGCTGTGGGCAAGTCCAGCACTGGTCCCTTGAAGGATCTCAGAGGCTGATCCCGAGGCAGGGAGGTGAACATGGCTTATTGCAAATCTGCCCTTTGATGCTCCGGTAAAAATGTGATTTTTGACCACCACTTACACTAAATCTACCAGCAGGAGCCATGACGGGGCTCTCACAGACAGCTGGAGCAGGATTTTCTCTCTCAGTGCCATTGCCTCAGTGTGTTGCCGTGTGGCAGCTGAGTGTAGGGGAAACACTGAGGTGCCTCACTGAAGGTCTCAAACCCCCTTGTTCTAACGTGCCAAAATCAACCACAAGGAATTTGAGGAGTTACTGCTTGTTCTAAATGTTGGCTTTGCTTTTCTTTGGTTGTCTCTCCTGACCATCAGTCAGTGCAGGGAGCTGGGCCTCAAGAGGCTGCCTGGTGCTTTTTCCTTTGGTTTGATGTTACAGCATAATTGTGGGGAAAATAAATGACCATTGTCCTCCTGTGGAATTGCAGAGGGAATTCTGTTTCTGAATTAATGGTCCAGTGGTGGTCAGTGGTAACGTAATTTTTATGCATAAATAATGCCATTTATTATATTATTGATGCCTTTTCTTGTTGATGGTTTTTAGAGTCAGAAGAGCAGCTCTGAGGAGCTCGGGCTAATGGCAGGGTTTGTGCTGAGCCCAGCAGAGCTGCAGCAGCTCCCCAGTGCAGAGCTGGCCCAGCATTCGTGCAGCTCTGCCCTGGCAGCGTGTGCTCCCACGGGGCTGGCTAATTGCAAAGGCTGCCATGGTGAATCTCTCGTTGTGACACAGGGAATGTGTTTAATGTGCTTTGCTTAACAGCAGCTGGGCTGCCTTAGAGGTCACTGGCGGAAAAATGTTGCTGAAAACTTCTTGGAACTTGGGTTCCTTCAGTCTCAGGAGTTTGACTGTGACAAGCTATCACAGAGTCCCAGAATCCCGGGATCCCTGAGGCTGGCAAAGCCCTCCCAGCCCAGCAAGTCCCAGCTGTGCCCTGTCCCACCCTGTCCCCAGAGCCCCGAATGCCACCTCCAGCCCTTCCTGGGACACTCCAGGGATGGGGATCCAAACCTCCCGGCAGTGCCAGCGCAGGGACGGGCACTGCCCTGGCCCTGCTTTAACCCCAGTGCTCTGCCTGACCCCTCCTGCCAGCACTGCACACGGTGACTTTGCCTCAATCCTGCCATCACCTCTTGAGCCACAGTGTCCTGGTGAGAGAGGTTTTGTCCCCAGGCCTGCGGAACTCCCCTGGGCACTGTTTAACCCAGCCCATGTGTGGCTTTGCTCTCCCTGGCACGGCCACCATTACCAGGATGCAAAACCTCTCCTTTCTAGCTGGGAGAAGAGCAGTCTCCAGGTATTCTTGATTTCATTAATTTGTGAGCATTCAGGAGAACAAACCCTCTATTCTCTCAAGTCAATGCACTTGTATTATGTGAGGATTAAATCACTCCCTTCCCTCAGAGCAGAGTCTGCAGACAGAAACCTTCTATGCCTTTCCTTGTGTAGACAAAGAGTATTTAAATAAGGATGCTGATAAAAATGCTTTCACTGGTAAGGACTTGATTAAAGAAACTGCTGCTTTAGAGTCCTGTAGGTGAAGGCAGAAGTCAAGAGGTGCCATTTCGTGCAGAGAGATTGAAGAGTTCGTTTAAGTTTGGTGTGTGGGAAGAATTTTCACAACTCAGTGACATCTCCAGGGCTGGGGAGAGCCCAGGTGCCAGATCTAGTGGAAGTCACTGGTGGAGAGGATCAAACCCTGCTCTACCTTATTTCCATTTCTAAATCTTCAAAAAACTTGGCTTGTTCCTAGGAAGCATCATTTCACTTCACACAAGTTTTCTGTGTTTAAGAAGCCCTAATAATCCTTGCTGTGCTGAGACTCGAAGGACTGGAGCTGATCCACTCGAAACTGTCAATAATTGCCTCCCTTCCCTCCAGCAGCAGCCCACGTGTCCCTGGCAGGCTGCAGGGAGGCAGGTGGCACGTTGGCAGCCAGGCCCTGCTCTGGGGGAGGGTGACAGATTTGCCCACCTCTCCCTGAGCAGCTCCTCAGCCTCTTTGGTTCCTGCAGATAGGCCAGGGGATCCAGGGCTGGCTGAGGCTGCTCTGTTCCTGTCATGGGATGGTTCCCACCCCTGGGAATGCCTGCTGCACGCTGTGCCAGCCCCACACAGACTCACTGCAGGAGCACTCTGCCTGTGGAGCCACAACAGCAGACGGGACCAGCCCCTGCCTGGCTGCCAGCAGCCCTGGCTCCACAGCATCCCTGGCTCCACAGCATCCCTGGCTGAACGCTGCTGGTCCTGCTTTCCCTTCCCTTCCCTTCCCTTCCCTTCCCGCCCATGGCAGGGGTGGCACTGCCTGGGCTTTAATGTCCCTTCCAGCCCAAAGCATGCATGGTTCTGGGACTCCATGACACTGAAGTGTGTCTAAAAACATTCCCAGATTTTCTTTGCAAGAGGATAATCAACCCACAGGCAGAGAGGGAAGAGCAAACCCTCCCCCAAAGCCTCTGGAAGCAGCCTCTGCTGATGGAAATGCAGCAGAAATCCAGAATTCTCCCGAGGAAAGCTAAAAGCTACATGGCAGACAGTAAATAAATAATTGCAGGGAAACATTGCACATAGATTTCTTGGGGAACAGAACTTAATTAAATTTTGTGAACATGCCTACAGAGTTCCATTGATCAGGAAAAAATGGATATGGGCTACGTCTGTAAGATTTACTTGCTTGGTTGTGTTTTGCCTTTCTTCCCTCCCTCAGCTTCATTCACTTTATATCCTGCAGTGGTGAGGGAGCACATTTCTGGTTTTCCTCTGTGAAGAAATTGATTCTGGGCAGCACAGGACATGATGTATGGTTTGTAACTCTACAATATTGCTAAGTAAAAAAAAAAATTACTGAAGAAGGCCATGTAGATATTATATTAATTTCCATTTTAAAATGGATTTCTTCCCACTAGGACCAATAAAAAATGTGCAAAGACTTTCAACAACCTCTCTAGTAATGATTAATTAAAAGATGGGATAAATCTTGCTAGGCTAATTTAGCAAAGTAGTTTTTTTTAGACACTTCACAGGACATTTTTTGCCATTGAATCCAAACTTATACCTGATTTCACAGCAGCAGCCACTCTGGCTCAGGCTGGGATCTCAGCATCTGTTTGTCACCATGACCAGAGGCAGGCAGGAGTGTGGCTGGTGCCTGGCAGAGGAGCAGAGGAGCTGGGCAGCCACAGGGCACAGGGTGCTGCCAGCACAGGGCACAGGGTGCTGCCAGGGGCTGCACCTGCACCGTGGTGGGGATGGGGCCCCATTGCAAGGCTGATCCCTCCTGGAAAGGCTGATCCCTTCAGGAATAGCTGATCCCACCTCTGGAAGGCTGATCCCACCTGGAAGGGCTGATCTCTCCTCTGGAAGGGCTGATCTCTCCTGGAAAGGCTGATCCCTTCAGGAATAGCTGATCCCACCTCTGGAAGGCTGATCCCACCTGGAAGGGCTGATCTCTCCTCTGGAAGGGCTGATCTCTCCTGGAAAGGCTGATCCCTTCAGGAATAGCTGATCCCACCTCTGGAAGGCTGATCCCACCTGGAAGGGCTGATCTCTCCTCTGGAAGGGCTGATCTCTCCTGGAAAGGCTGATCCCTTCAGGAATAGCTGATCCCACCTCTGGAAGGCTGATCCCACCTGGAAGGGCTGATCTCTCCTCTGGAAGGGCTGATCCCTCCTGGAAGGGCTGATCCCTCCTCAGGAAGGGCTGATCCCTCCTGGAAGGGCTGATCCCCCTCAGGAAGGGCTGAGCCCCCTCTGGAAGGGCTGATCCCTTCAGGAATAGCTGATCCCACCTCTGGAAGGGCTGATCCCCCTCTGGAAGGGCTGATCCCCCTCTGGAATGGCTGATCCCCCTCAGGAAGGGCTGCACATGCTGCTGACTCTGCAGGTTGGCAAATGGGTGCTGCTGTGCAGAACAAAAGGTATTCCATAAGAACCCAGAGGACTTTTTTCTGTTCATATTTTACTGTTCAGGTGTCCTGCCCAAATTTCCATCGGGGCTGTGGGGGCTCCCGGGGTGCTGCTGGTGCTGCTTCCCCACGCTGGGGAGCAGAAGCCCCTGGTTTGCTGTGCCTGAGCTGGCCCCAGGCCGTTCCCCTCCCAGTAAAGCCCAGCCCCAGCAGGAGGTTGGTAAGTGAGGGGGCTGCTGTCCTTGCTGCAGGATTGGGAGCTGGCATATTGGTGAGGCATAAAAATTCCAATGGAACAGATGGTGTCAGGATTTTAACTTATGTTTATGAGATGCAGATGGTCCAAGGAGTGAACTTGTTCACCAGTTATTTTTATTTTGAACAGGTTAAGAACAAATTACTCTTTGACTATTGTTGTTACTGCTCTGCTTGTCATTTCTTCTTTCCCTGAGTGTGTTTATATGTGTGCATATGTACAAGTCTCAGAATCTCTTTTCCATGGAATGACAGACTGAAATAGCCCAATTTCTGCCTAAAACTCCTCTCTCTATATTTTATTTACGGTTCCCATGTGCTCAGCCCAAGCTCCTGTGGAAGAACTGTCCCTGTGCCCAGGGCAGCTCACGGAGCAGAGCTGGCTCCCAGCCCTGCACACCTGGGGGTGTTGGTGAGGATGGCAGGGCAGCTTTCTGCTCCTGGTTGCACTGGAATAACCCCAGGCTGACCCCACTTTTACACCAGTAAGGATGTGATTGTCTAACCCTGTCATGAAACATGGGGTTGTGTTTTTGTCATAATTTATACGCTTGTTCCATTTTTAATAGAAAGAAAATACATGTACTGCTACAAATTATTAATGTCCTCCTGAATATTTTACACCCACCACACAGCACTAATTTTCATGTGAAGGCCCCAGTGCTTGGCCCTGTGTACATTTTCCAGCCTGGTGCCCCAGTCCTGTGTCACACACTCAGGAGGGACCCAGGAGAGCCCATGCCCACGTGCCAGCCTGGGCTGTGCCTGGGCTCTGTCCCTGCTGGGCTGCATCCTGGGAGGGTGAGGTGTGCCATGGCACATGGAGCTGCTCCTGCAGGAGCTTTGCTGTGTGCAGCTGGGCACGGGGAGCCGGTGCCAGCTGCTGCTGGTGTTTAATTCAGAGCAGAGAGCAGGAGAGTCCCAGAGCTCGCTGCGGCTGGAACAAGCTGGAGGTGTTTGAGATCTGTAGATTGGGGAAAACAACATTTCCCAAGGGTTAAAGCACTGAGGAAGTGTCTGCCCAGCTAACTCCTAACAAGGAACGCATGGCTGAGGTCTGACTGTGATCAAGTGCCTGGGCCAGCAAAAATAAATCTTCGTCAGTTCCCTGTCCTTGGTGCATTTCCCGTGCCCGGCCTGGAGCACGGCTGCAGGGAAGGGTCCCAAGAAGCCCACCAACATATGGACAAGGGCAGAGCAGCAGTGCAGGTGTGGGCTAATCAGGTTCACTTATTCCTCCCCCGTGCCTGCTGCCATTACTCATCCTCTCTCCCGCATGCAAATGTGCAATCACAGATCTCCCTGCTAAAGCCCACGGAGCTTTGGTGGCTCTGCTGCCACCCTCAAACGCAGCAGCTCTGGGAATGCAGCACTGAGGGGACAGAGGCACCCGGGGACCCTGAGCCCCCTGGCTCAGCTGCCTTGCTGCTCTCACTGGAGGTGGGAAGGGTTTGGAGGGTGCAGGAGCTGCCTGGGAGCTGCAGGGAGGCTCGGGGGTGCCTGGCCACATCTCCAAAGCTGTGAGACGCCTTGTCCCCGCAGGGCTGGCACGTCCCCTCTCGCTGGGCCAGCCGAGCTGATGGGCTGGGCTTTGGGGATCCCCGGAGCACACAAAATCACCCTCCCACCTATTTCTGATAATGAGTATTTTCCATAATTATCCCGGATAAGATGACCTTGACCGAAAAGGCCGTGCCATAGCCAGAGGTGCTGGAGATAATTTGGGTTCCATCGGAGCAGCTGGGCAGGGCTGAGGGGCAGGGATTGAGGGGAAGGGGCTGAGGGGCAGGGGCTGGGGGGCTGAGGGGAGCACTGCCACTGCTCTGCTCGGGGCTGCAGTGCCCATGGGGGCTGGGGGTGAGCAATGGGCATTTCAGTGTGAACATCACAATGCTGTGAACGACAGCCACTGCGTGCCGTGCCATCCGTGCTGCCCCCTGCCCCAGACACCGGGGCTCCTGGCAGGAGCTCTCCCTGTGCCCACCAGCCACACCTTCCCCCTCTCAAGCAGAAACGCTTGTTGCTGCTTCTGAACCAGGGGCTTAGAGAGCTCTGCTATATCAACTTCTTGCACTTTGCACCGCGTTTGAAGCCTTGTCTTCAATCCCTGAGCCTCTCTGGCTGCGGGATGGGAGGGCTCTCCCTCTGCCCCCAGCGCTGACCCTGTGTCTCCATCGCGGGGACCCCCGAGCCGGGGGGGCCGTGCTGTGCCCGGGGTGCCCGGTGTGCCCGGCCCTGCAGGGAGCAGGGTGCAGCCTCACAGCGCTCCTGTTCCTGCTGGCAGCGCTGGGGATGCTCCCCGGACACAGCCTTGGGCTGCCCCATCCATCCTCCTGCCCCATCCGTGCTCCTGCCCCATCCATCCTCCTGCCCCATCCGTGCTCCTGCCCCATCCGTGCTCCTGCCCCATCCGTGCTCCTGCCCCATCCATCCTCCTGCCCCATCCATCCTCCTGCTCCCTGCCAGCCGTGCCCCGGGGTCAGGGCTTCAGGGGGCTCTGCCCAGGGGTTCCTGTCCCACTCTGCCCTTCCCTCACATCCCTGCAGCTCATCTCCACGGCTTGGGACAGAGCCGGGCCTGAAACCAGTGTCCCTAGGTCTGCCAGGGAAACAGAACTGAATCCCAAGTGTCCTCTGCTCTCTGGGGCCATGGGCCCTCACCTTGGGGCCAGGGAGAATTTCCTGTACCCGAATTTCCTGCACCTGACCCTGCCAGGTTCCTGCACTGCAAGGAATAATCATCAGTGTGTTTTGGTGAGTCAAGCAAATGGAATAATAAGTGGAATATCTGAGACACTGGGAAGTGTTTGCTCAGCTGCAGTGACAGCCTCAGTCCCATACTGTTTTTTGTTTGCAGATGCAGCTTTTACAGACCGTGGCTATAGGACAGATTAAATATTGTTTGAAAAAGTGATCAGAGATTTTGTTTGCAACAGTGCTGTAGCTCTTCTCCAAATATTGGAAGGATTTTAAATTGGTTTGTATTGATAATGGCACTGTAATGCCTTTCCTTGCTTGTACAGATCATCAGTGGTTTAATGTGCTTATTCCCAAGGGATGCAGTGACTGAAAAGAAGAGATTAAGATAAACCTTAAAGAATGTTTTGTGGGGGAAAATTGTATTTCCTTTGAGCAGGCTTTGTGCAAGGCCTTGGCTTGTATTTGTCAGTGCTGCTGTGAGCAGTGGGCACGGCCAGATCCCTGCCTGCCACACTCTGAGCCCCAGGGCAGAGAGAAGGAGCAAGTCAGGGATGTGCCAAGAGCCTTTCTGAAAAGGGGGTACCCCCATTCCTGTGTCCCTGGGGCTGGGCTGCTGGGCTGTGTCCCCATTCCTGTGTCCCTGTGTTCCAGCAGGGCCCTGGGGCTGCAGCTCCAACCCAAAGTTTTGTCTTCCAGCTGGGAATGGAAATGGGGACACCTGGGCTGTGCCCTGTCCTGGGCTCTGTGTGCCCTGTCCTGGGCTGTGCCCTGTCCTGGGCTCTGTGTGCCCTGCCCTGCCCGGGGCCGTGTGTGCTGCTGTGCTCTCGGTGGCTGGGCTGGCACAGCCAGCTCTGTCCTGCTCTGTGCCAGCCAGCACAGGGACACAGCCACTCCAGAGCCATCCAGCTGGTAAATGCAGCAGGACACCGTTTGCCAGAAGCTGTTTGGATGTACAGGAGTCACATCTTTACTGAGCTGTTCTGAGCACGTCCACCTGGATGCAGCCTCACACAGAGCAGGCTCCTTCTGCAGGACAGGGACGTGGCCCGTGTGTCCCCAGAGCAGCTGCTCCACGTGACAGCCCCTGCTCACAGCCCTGAGCTGATGTGCTCCAGCCACGAGCTCCTGAGGGAAATGCATGAACCTGTGTGTGCCTGCAGGAGCAGGATTGCTGAGCCCACCCACCAGTGGGGCTAAAGTCATCTCAGTGAGACCTTTACTGGGTTTGCAGCCTTGGTAGCTGCAGTTTGGGCTGCTGTGCGTTGCACACCCTGACAGCAGTGTGCCAAATGACACAGTGACACCTGTGTCACTGGGACCACCCAAAGCCACCACAAACAGTTCTGCTTTCTGCAGCAAGGCAAGGTCTCCTTGGTTTTGGAGCTGCTGGTTAAATGCAGGGTGGCACAAACATGTCTTGTCACTGTGGTTTCTGCTCCATGCCCTCAGCTCTGGGCAGCTGGATGGGGACAAAGCTCAGCTCAGGCCAGGCTCAGGAGCAGCCCAGGAGCTGGCAGTGCCGTGTGGATGTGACACCGGGTTTGTTTACTGCAGTAGAAATACAACAAAACCCCCACATAACCAATATTTCAGCTGATCAGAACTGGTTTATTTGTTGGTTTTTATTGATGCTCTGATCTCTGGTGAGAAAATAATTGGCTTAAGCAGCAGAAGCCTATTCCATCTAAACCCCGTGACAGCTTTGTTCAGTGACAGCAGTAGGTGACCCTGCTCTGGGTAAACAAACAAACACTCTCACTTATGTACCAATTATGTGTTATGGAATGGAAACTCTGAAGTACCCGCTTTGCTCTGCTCTAATTATTGTGCTGCCTCCCTGCATATGTCTGCTCTTGGTTAATTGCAGTTTTTAAACTTTGGATTGCACTCTGGGATATGGGCTGGTCAGAGCTCTGTGGGAGGGCAGCCGTGCCTGGCAGCAGCTGGACATGTGGGTACATATTTCAGTGTATTTATGTATTTCAGTGTATTTCTATATATTTTATAGATCCACGTTTAGCCCTGGCATTGGCTCAGCTGGGCAGAGCATGGTGCTGATGATGCCAAGGCTGTGGGCTCAGTCCCTGTGTGGGCATCCACCCCAAGGCTGGACCCGATCACTTGTGGGTCACTTCCAGCTCAGAATATTCTGGGATTTATCAAACGTTGGGCTTGATGGTCTTTCCAGCCTTGCTGTTCTCTGGTTTCCCTTACAGCCACCCCTGGGGAGCATGGGGCAGGGTGAGCTGTTTTTCCCAGGCCCAGGCAGGGCCAGGAGGGTGCAGAGGCCACCCCAGTCCCTGCCCACTCCATGGCAGTGCCAGGGCAGGGTGGCAGCAGTGCCAGGGCAGGGTGGCAGCAGTGCCAGCACCCCGGCAGGTCACAGCCCGAGCCACTGGGAACAGTGAAGTTATGTGAACTGAACAGGGAAGGACTCATCTTCTAAAAATAAATGGCTTTGTTTCCCCAGGTGATTTATTTTTGATGGATGGCTCAGTGTTTGTGCAGCAGCAGGACGGAGCCAAGGGGCACAGGAGGCTCCTGGGAGGGAGGCAGGGCTGCAGCTCTCCTCCTGGCTGGAGCGGGCACTTCTCGCTGCTTTGGGTGTTTATGCAGGGATTTTCCACCTGTTTACTTTACAGACTAACTGAACTTGAGAGGTTTTCGGTAGAGAGTAGGTCCTGAGCCTGTTTTCATAACCTGGAGACACACAAGATACATTCCTGTGGTTGTCCTGTGCAGGGCCGGGAGCTGGACTTTGATGAACCTTGTAGGTCCCTTCCAACTCAGGATATTCTATAACTTTAAGTTTTATTTCCTTATGATTTTGCTATATGATCATCTGAGTCATTCTGCAGACCGAAGACATTTGATTCTCAGATGAGAACACAAAGAGCAGTGTAGAAATCCAATTTTCTGTTAAGATAATCTGCAGACACGTACAGTTGCTCCCTGAGGAAGCCCAAGGTAGAGGAGCTGGAGAAGAGAAGCTGAGTGTCCCTCTCCTTGCAGGGCAGTGCCAGTGAGCCATTGTCACCCAGCTGGGTGTCGGGCAGCTCCAGCTGAGCCCTGCAGAGCCCCCGGCCCTCCGAGGGTCTCTGTCCCAAGCCAGGGTCCCTCAGAGCCCTGGGCAGGAGTGCTCAGCCCCCTGAGCCTCTCCCAAAGCCATCCCAGCCCTCCCCAGCTCTCCCTCTAAGCCACAGCGAGAGATTTCTGTCCTCACCGACAGCAGCAGGGCTGGGCTCTCTCAGAAGCAGTTTTGTTAGACCTGTACTTGCGTCTCTCATTCCCCCTCCAGTGTGAACGTTCCTCAGATAACACAGCTCACATGAAAAGACTTCTTCACATTCTTTAAGTGCACATTAAAATGCAAATCGGCCTTCTTATTAAAGAATTCTGGAAGTTCTCTGACAACACATTTAAATGCAAATCAGTGAAACGTAGACTCAATATTAAAATCCAAACAATTACTTGATCCACATGCTGAAATTAAAGTGGGAGCTCATGGTGTGTCTCCAGAAAAGCAGTGGCCTTTCCAGCAGCAGCTCTGGGGGGGCTGCCCTGGCTTTCCCAGGGGTCACCGAGCTCTCCTGCCCCACCACGGGGTGGCACAGGCCCAGAGCTGTCCCTGTGACACTCAGGGTTAGAGCTGTGACACACAGGTTCAGGGTTGTCCCTGTGACACTCAGGGACACACAGACCCAGAGCTGTGACACTCAGGCCCAGAGCTGTCCCTGTCACACTCAGGCCCAGAGCTGTTCCTGTGACACTCAGGCCCAGAGCTGTCCCTGTCACACTCAGGCCCAGAGCTGTTCCTGTGACACTCAGGCCCAGAGCTGTGACACTCAGGGCCAGAGCTGTGACACTCAGGTTCAGAGCTGTCCCCGTCACACTCAGGGACACACAGACCCAGAGCTGTGACACTCAGGCCCAGAGCTGTCACACTCAGGCCCAGAGCTGTTCCTGTGACACTCGGGCCCAGAGCTGTGACACACAGGGTCAGAGCTGTCCCTGTGACACACAGGCTCAGAGCTGTGACACACAGGTTCAGGGTTGTCCCTGTCACACTCAGGCCCAGAGCTGTCCCCGTCACACTCAGGGACACACAGACCCAGCGCTGTGACACACAGGGTCAGAGCTGTCCCTGTGACACACAGGCTCAGAGCTGTGACACACAGGGTCAGAGGTGTCCCCGTCACACTCAGGCCCAGAGCTGTTCCTGTGACACTCAGGCCCAGAGCTGTCCCTGTCACACAGCTCCCAGCGTGGCTCCGTGCTGCCGTGCCCAGCTGGCACTGCTGGGACACCAGCTGCTCTCTGTGCCTGGTTTGATGTCCCCCATGTGCAGTCCCGGGAGCAGCCAGGCTCTGGGGCTCTCTGGGCAGGTGTGGGCTCATCAGCATCCCGGAGATGAAGTGGCAGTGTGGGAGGCAGCACAGACCATTAAATTCCCCTTAATAAGTAAGGAGCCGTAGCTGGATTTTGAATTTCTCCTCAAGTGATGCAGTGTGAGGTTAAAGCTCTACCCCAGCCAAAGTGCTGGTAATTATCTGATGGAGTTTTAGTGGCCAGGGGCTGAGGCCAGTTCTAAAAGCTCGGGGTGTCAGGGGAGGCAGCTCAGCTGAGCACATCAGATCTGCCTCATTTCAAAGTGTGAGAATCCATTAGCAACAACAGGCTTTAACTCTCTTTAAATCGGAATGAGGCCCTCTTGCTTTGGCTCTGCAGTGCTCCTGGCGCTCCTCAAGAGGAGCAGAAGGTGCTTTTCCACCCCTCTTTGTTCCCCTCTCTGAATTCATTGGGCTGTTTCTGCTCAGGCTGGCTCTCAGAGGTCAGTGGGTGACCCTCAGGGTGTGACAGAAGCGTTTCTGTGCTGGGGCTTTTCTCCTGTTTCTCTCAGACTTTCCTTTTGGAATATGGCTGCTTTGTCTGAAAATATCACGTTTTACATCTCAGCCAATGATGACTGGGGGACAGGGAAGGTACTCCAGGAATATGGGACCCAGGTATTTGGGGAAAGCACTGCAGAGGGAGGGCTTAGAGGAACCGCCCCTGGTGACCCTCAGGTCCCTCACAGTGCTTGGAATCATTTGCTTGATTGAGCTGAGGGGACAGGGGACACTGCAGGGTCACTCCTCTCACTTGGCCAGGTCAGGTTTCATTGCTGGCTGGTGTGTAGCCACACCTGAGGCTTCTCCAAGACAAAAAGGGAATTCGTTTCTCTCCTGAATCGGAGATCCCACAAACAAGCTTTGCCAACACCAACATTTTATTTATTTGGGGTGTTTGAGGGATCTGAAGCTCTGCTTTTGTTTGGATCTTTTATGCCATTTCATGTGCTAATCAGGGCTTTTTAACTTGACTCTGTCACTCAAAAGCTTCTTGATGATGATGAGCAAAATTAAGCTGTTTCACTGCTGAGTGTGTATCATCAGTGAATTTTAATTTTAAAGGAAAAAGTGAGAATTTTTCCATTTTTAAAAGTATGACTATTTTATAAAGGACTCATAGTGGTTTTAGTTAATCTTCTAAGTAAAATGGAATCCAAAGTACAAAAAGGACCTCTCCTGGTTGTTTCCTCTCCTCCACATGCCATTTATTACATGAAAATAAATGCCATACCCAAGTAGATGTGAGTGATGCACAAGGACAAGGTGTCCTGTAGCTGGGATCCATCAGTATTTGAAAAATGGAAAGAACGGGAAGTGTTTCAGCTGCTGATGCTCATGGGCTCCTTGTCTCTGCCCCACCCTTGATTGCAAATATTTCAGTGTTGGGGAAATCGAAGATCAGGTCATGAACTGGAAATGAAAATGAATTGTATATGGAGCGGGTGGAGGCTTGGGAAAAAGGGGAAGAATCCCAGAATCCCTGAGGGCTGGAAAAGCCCTCCAAGGTCACCCAGTCCCAGCTGTGCCCCATGCCCACCCTGTCCCCAGCTCCAGGAGCTCCCTGGACACTCCAGGATGGGGATCCCACCCTCCCTAGGCAGCCCCTCCAAGGCCTGTAGGAGGTCCTGGAGTGTGCAGAGGGATCCGGAGCTGCTCCCGTGTGAAAGCACAGAGAAAGCTGGCTGGAGATCCCGGGACAGCCGGGAGGAGGGGGGGTCTGGGCAGCCCAGGAGGGGCTGGGGATGGAGGAGGAGGAGGAGCAGGGCTCTGGGCAGCCCAGGAGGAGCTCAGGGATGGAGGAGGAGGAGGAGGAGGGCTCTGGGCAGCCCAGGAGGAGCTCAGGGATGGAGGAGGGGGAACAGAAGGGGCTCTGGCGGGCTGTCAGGGATGGAGGAGGAGGAGGAGGAGGGCTCTGGGCAGCCCAGGAGGGGCTGGGGATGGGAGAGGAGGGAGGAGAGGGGCTCTGGGCAGCCCAGGAGGGGCTGGGGATGGAGGAAGAGGAGGGCTCTGGGCAGCCTAGGAGGGCTGGGGATGGAGGAGGAGGAGGAGGAGGGCTCTGGGCAGCCCAGGAGGGGCTCAGGGATGGAGGAGGAAGAGGAGGAAGAGGGCTCTGGGCAGCCCAGGAGGAGCTCAGGGATGCTCCTGCGGCTCCTCTGGCCCTGGGGCCGGGCTGGGTCCATCCTACTCGGAGGGTTTTGCTCCGATGGGGAGCAGCCAGGCTCAATTCCTGCCCCTTGTCCCCCCACGGGCCGGCGGTGCGGGGAATGGTGCAGGGGCTTTGGGAATGGTGGGGACGGTCCCTCCTGTCCTGCCCGATGGCCCAAGGAGCCCCGAGCTGCTCCTCTCGGTGCCCTCCTGCCTGCAGGGATCCGTGCTCCGGGACAGGGCTCCGGCTTTCACAGCCTCAGCAGCGAGGGGGAGCCGCCTGTGCCGCTGCAATCCCTGACATGTGCTCTTTATTTTGGGCTTAAGAAGCCTGCAAAATCAGCTCCCCGGCAATCCCTCAGCACAATGCTCCTTCCTGCAGCCTACAGCGCAAATCAGACTGGAAAACCGCGTTATTCCTGAGCTGTTTGTCCATGGGCTTTGTTGCTAAGTTGGTGCTTTCTCATTCAGAAGGAGACAGAAATGCAAAGTGCCGTTTTCCGTGGGTGCTCGGATCCGTGCGGAGAACATCTGCTTCCCACCAGCAGCGCTTGCCTCAGCTCGGTTCTGCTCCCTGCTCGGCCCCCACACTCTGTACCACGCTGGGAGTGGTTCTGAGCCCCGGGAATGTGCAGCAGTGCCCGGGAAGAGCCCCTGAGGGGTGCGGGCACTGCCGGGGCTCAGCCACCCCGCCCGGCACGCTGGAACGGGAGCGGCTCGGGGGCTCGGGCACGGCCGGACGGGGCTGCGGGGGCTCAGGGCTCGGCTCAGGGCTCGGCTCCTCCCCTCCCGGAGCGCCTTTCTCATGTCCTTCCTTTAGAAGTGTTCCTCTACAAGAGCTGCGGAGCGTTTGCTGCTGCGGGGGCTCAGCCGCGCTCTGCCCGAGCAGCGCTGCCCGAGCATCTCTCGGTGCCCCTGCCCGAGCATCTCTGGGTGCCCCTGCCCGAGCATCCCCCGGTGCCCCTGCCCGAGCATCCCTGGGTGCCGCTGCCCGAGCATCCCTCGGTGCCCCTGCCCGAGCATCCCTCGGTGCCAGTGCCCGACCCTGCCCGGGCTGTGCCCGCCACACTCCCTGCTGGGCTCCTCGGTTCCCTCCCTCCCCTCTCCCTGTGACCCCTTTGTCCCCAAGTCACCTCTCCACGTGCCACTTCCCCCTCCCCGTTGCCCTGCTCTCGCTTTCCCCTGTGGTGCAGTGAAAGATATTTCCATTTTCCTATTGAATTTCCACTCTGTGCTTGACCCAGCTTAGGAAGCTGCTGCCCTTGGGCTGCGCTGAGATTTCGGGGCAGGAGAGGGCCAGCACAGGGCCCGGCTCTCTGTGCCCTGCTCCCCTCTCCTGCCGCCGTGGGAAAGGCGTTCCTCCCCAGAAAGTGCCCAGCCCCTCGACGTGCCCTGGAAAACACAACCCAAACACATTTTCCTTAATGATCCCCGAGCAGCAGTCAATATCTAACAGTAGCTCGTGCAAGCTGCTTTCTGGGCTCCGAGGAGAATTCCTAAGGAAACAGTTTGTAGGAAATGTATCGGAAAATTAACTTTGTGTTCATCAACACATCGTTAACGGCTTTCTCACTCCAACAATCAAATGTCCCTGATTGTTCCCATCTCGGGGAAAGGTGAAGGCTGGCACCAGGCAATCTGTTCTCGCACCATTTGCTCGTGGCAGTGCTGGTCCCGGGGGACTGCAGGTTCCTGATGGGGGGGCAGTGCAGGAAAAGGCATCTGCTGTGTTCCTGAGCCTGTTTACAGCACCGAGTCCCAAATCTCTATGGGCTGGAAGTGATGAATTTTTTTCAAATTTGTTTTTACAAGAAACAGGCATCATTCATGATTCCCTTTTGCCGTTCTCAGTTTTCCTTGCCTCTCCTTCCCAGTCTCCTCAGCCAGCCAGTGCAGCTTTTCATCTCCTCCTGTGTTTTCTGGCATCTCTTCATTCTGTGTCAGCCTCCTCTGCTGCACCAAGAACATAATTTTTTATTCTGTTTGGTTTTGGGTGCTGGTCCCTAACTGTATGATTTGCTAAAGGAGCCAAAGTTTAGTTTTTCTTTTACTTGCCTGGCATCCATGTGAATTCAAACCACCCCCACCACCCCCACCCAGATTTTTGAGTCATGAGTGAGTTGCCTGGGAGCCTGTGACTGCTCTGCACTGCTCACTGTAGTAGTGACAGCCAGAACTGTGGGATGGCTTGGCTGCTGGTCCCCAGAGCCACCCCGGGGGCTGGCAGGGCTGCTGCTCGCAGGGACAAGGGCCTGCAGCTCCTTCCCCACAGTCACTGCTCTGGGCTCAGCAGGAGGCTCTCCCCAGCAGCCAGGGGGAACCACACTTCCCACAAGGGTCTCCAGGGCAACAGCCATGGATGCTCCAGCCCTGGCAGTGCCCAAGGCCAGGCTGCAGCAGCCTGGGACAGTGGAAGGTGTCCCTGCCATGGCAGGGCTGCAGTGGGATGAGGGTCAAGGTCCCTTCCAACCCAGACCAGGCTGGGACTCTGTGATAACCCCATTTCAGGAGAGAGGAAGGAGCTAGAGAAGTTATGGTTGTGAGGAAGAGGAGGCAGAGAAAGGGTTTGCAGGGGGACCCTGAGGTGACACCTGGGGCTGTGACCTTCCCCAGGATCTTCTGGCAGTGTGTGAATGGCAGGAGGGAGGAGCAGCCAAAGAGAAGAGTTCAATAATGATGGAGATGGGATTTTGTTCACCAGGGAATAGCAGAGAAGGCACCTTCAGTCCTTGGGCCAAAGAATGGCAGGGTGTGGGTGCAGCCAGGCCATCCCAGCTGAGGATGATGCCCAGAACAGGACTGAGTTATCTGTGTGATCAGGCTGCTGAGCCAGCCATGGAGAGGAATGTGTGGGAAGCTGGGAAGAGAGAGGGCAGTGTCCCCAGCCCTGCAGGACAGAGCTCCCCAGGGTGCCTGGATTTGGGGCTTGACTGAAGGAGAGGTGTGTGGAGCTGAAAGATGCATCTGTGAGTCATCAGCACAGAACTGTTAATTAAAGATGTGTTGAGGGATGAAATTACGCAGAAACGAATGAGGAGCAAAGACAAACAAGGCAGTGTGAGAGCTGCACAGGAAGCTGAGGGAGCTGTGGGAGAGGGGTCTCCAAATGATGGATTTCAGGAGGGGTTTTGTGTCAGGATGCGGAGTCTGGGGGAGAGGAGCTGCCTGAAGCCCCGTGCTGGAGCTTTGCCAGAGGTGCCTCCTCTCCTGTGGGCACAGCAGGGCCAGGAGAGGCTCCAGCAGCGTGTGCTGGCCAGGACTGGCACTGGAGCTTGGCTGGGAGGGAAAGAAAGGACAGCTCACAGCTGAGACAGCCTCTGCAGCTGCTGGAGAAAACAGGGACCGTGCAGAAGCAGACGAGGTGTGGGGTGACAGGGACACTGCTCCCCTGGCAGTGGGCTGGCTGGGGCAATGGGCAGTGGAGCTGTGATGGGAAAAGAGGGGGCAGAGGAATGCAGTGGAGGGAATCAGCCTGGCCATGGAGTTGGGATACCTGTCCCTGGGCAGGAGCAGGTGCTGCCAGCCTGGTGCTCATTTGCATTTTAACTGCATTTTCCCTCGAGGGAGAACACACCAGGTAATCTCCTGTTTTGCTTATTCTGACATTAAAAAGGGAATAACAATAGGGTAACAAAAAAAAAGAAGAGATTAATTTTCAAACAGTAATTGCCTTTCTGTTGATAGTACTGACAACTCCCAGGCACCTTCCAATTACAGCATTCGTGACTTCCCTTTGCCTCAGCTCCCGTGGCAGTCCCTGGAACAGGATCACCTGCAGCATCAGCCACCAGCTGGTCACCTCCCACTGCTCCCCAGTAACCTCCCACTGCTCCCCTGTAACCTCCCACTGCTCCCCTGTAACCTCTCACTGCTCCCCAGTAACCTCCCAGTGCTCCCCAGTAACCTCCCAGTGCTCCCCCTGCTCTGTGGGACAGGGAGTGTCCAGGTGGGGAATGTGTGGGCTGAGGAATCTCCAGGTTGTAGCAGTGTTGTCTCTGGCTGGAAACAGTGACCACAGCAAGGAGTGGTGCTGAGCTGGGCCAGCAGTTTCTGTCTGGGCTTTGTGGGGTTGTTGGACACTTTGGACATCAGGAAGAATTTCTTCCTGGAAAGGGTGGTTGGGCATTGCAGGGGCTGTCCAGGGAGGTTTGGATCCCCATCCCTGGAGTGTCCAAGGAGGTGGCACTCAGAGCTCTGGGCGAATGGCAGGAGGGAGGAGCAGCCAAAGAGAAGAGTTCAATAATGATGGAGATGGGATTTTGTTCACCAGGGAATAGCAGAGAAGGCACCTTCAGTCCTTGGGCCAAAGAATGGCAGGGTGTGGGTGCAGCCAGGCCATCCCAGCTGAGGATGATGCCCAGAACAGGACTGAGTTATCTGTGTGATCAGGCTGCTGAGCCAGCCATGGAGAGGAATGTGTGGGAAGCTGGGAAGAGAGAGGGCAGTGTCCCCAGCCCTGCAGGACAGAGCTCCCCAGGGTGCCTGGATTTGGGGCTTGACTGAAGGAGAGGTGTGTGGAGCTGAAAGATGCATCTGTGAGTCATCAGCACAGAACTGTTAATTAAAGATGTGTTGAGGGATGAAATTACGCAGAAACGAATGAGGAGCAAAGACAAACAAGGCAGTGTGAGAGCTGCACAGGAAGCTGAGGGAGCTGTGGGAGAGGGGTCTCCAAATGATGGATTTCAGGAGGGGTTTTGTGTCAGGATGCGGAGTCTGGGGGAGAGGAGCTGCCTGAAGCCCCGTGCTGGAGCTTTGCCAGAGGTGCCTCCTCTCCTGTGGGCACAGCAGGGCCAGGAGAGGCTCCAGCAGCGTGTGCTGGCCAGGACTGGCACTGGAGCTTGGCTGGGAGGGAAAGAAAGGACAGCTCACAGCTGAGACAGCCTCTGCAGCTGCTGGAGAAAACAGGGACCGTGCAGAAGCAGACGAGGTGTGGGGTGACAGGGACACTGCTCCCCTGGCAGTGGGCTGGCTGGGGCAATGGGGAGTGGAGCTGTGATGGGAAAAGAGGGGGCAGAGGAATGCAGTGGAGGGAATCAGCCTGGCCATGGAGTTGGGATACCTGTCCCTGGGCAGGAGCAGGTGCTGCCAGCCTGGTGCTCATTTGCATTTTAACTGCATTTTCCCTCGAGGGAGAACACACCAGGTAATCTCCTGTTTTGCTTATTCTGACATTAAAAAGGGAATAACAATAGGGTAACAAAAAAAAAGAAGAGATTAATTTTCAAACAGTAATTGCCTTTCTGTTGATAGTACTGACAACTCCCAGGCACCTTCCAATTACAGCATTCGTGACTTCCCTTTGCCTCAGCTCCCGTGGCAGTCCCTGGAACAGGATCACCTGCAGCATCAGCCACCAGCTGGTCACCTCCCACTGCTCCCCAGTAACCTCCCACTGCTCCCCTGTAACCTCCCACTGCTCCCCTGTAACCTCTCACTGCTCCCCAGTAACCTCCCAGTGCTCCCCAGTAACCTCCCAGTGCTCCCCCTGCTCTGTGGGACAGGGAGTGTCCAGGTGGGGAATGTGTGGGCTGAGGAATCTCCAGGTTGTAGCAGTGTTGTCTCTGGCTGGAAACAGTGACCACAGCAAGGAGTGGTGCTGAGCTGGGCCAGCAGTTTCTGTCTGGGCTTTGTGGGGTTGTTGGACACTTTGGACATCAGGAAGAATTTCTTCCTGGAAAGGGTGGTTGGGCATTGCAGGGGCTGTCCAAGGAGGTTTGGATCCCCATCCCTGGAGTGTCCAAGGAGGTGGCACTCAGAGCTCTGGGCTGGGGACAGGGTGGGGATCAGGCACAGCTGGGACTGGGTGGGCTGGGAGGGCTTTTCCAGCCTCAGGGATCCTGTGACTTTTACACTCCTTTGTTTCCAAAGGGACAGGATGGGAGGGGACAGCAGGCCCTGGTGTGACAGGCTGACGTGGCTGTCCTGGCTCGGGGTCCCCGTTGTCCCCTGGGCTCAGGCACTGTGCTGGGGACAGCAGTGCCTGGTGTCACCCGGGCTGGGCAGGCCTGCCGTGTGCTCCTGCCTGCTGGCCCCAGGCATGCCTGTGGCTGTTGTTCCACCTCGGCTCAGCTGAGCCCAGGGCAGGGCAGGGAGTGAACACGTCCCCAGTTTAACATCACAGACTCTCTTCTCTTTCACTGCTGTTTGGTTTGCATTTACAGCCCAAGGGGGTGCTCGGGGCCGGTGGATCTAAACACAGCAATCGGTGCCCGGTACCCTGCTCTGGGGAGGGCACAGGCGGCTCAGGGCTCGTGTGCTCCAAGGGCTCGAGGGCACCAGCAGGCTGTAGTGATGCCCCTTACCCTGGGCTCCCCTCCTGCACGCAGCCCCAGGCCCCTTCTCGTGTTGTTGGTGCCTCTAAGGGTGACCCGGGCAGGGTCTGGCTGTGCTGGGGTCCTGGCAGCCCTGAGCCCCGGTGCCATGGCAGTGCCATGACCATCGGGCTCATAAACAGAGACTGGCACCACGGGGGCGGTGCAGGGCACACCCAGAAATGCCAGGCTGGTGCTTGCTGCCAGCCCCGTGGGTGCTGCCTCTCCTGGGTTCCATGAACCCGTTCCTTCAGCAGTTCCCAGCTGCTCACCTTGCCCTGGTGCCAGCAGAAGGAAGGGTGAGCTGCCCTCCACCCACCTCCACCAATCCTTCCTAGCCTTGGGCTGTTGGTGAGGTGTAGGATGGAATCATTGAATAGCCCTGCAATAGCTATGTTAGTAAATTCCTCTGAGGCAGGATAGCAGTGATGATAGTGAAAAATACTCTTGTTACCATGTGCAGTTCCTGCTCTGATGTTTATGGCTGCCACAACCACACAAACTCTGTTCACAGGGCACGGATGATCCAGCACTTAGATGAGAACAGATTTTCTTAAACTTATTTTCTGAAGAAATGGGGTGAATTCCTGCTTGTCCCTGCTTGTGGCATTGCTGTGCTGCACAGGCAAGCACGAGGGGCAGGAGCGGTGTGCTGCCCGTGGGAAGTGCTGTGGGTGATGGTAATGCTGGGAGAAGTGTGTGGGGGCTGGAAGGAGCTGGGGAGATGCAGAAATGCACTTTGTCAAGTGCAATCCATCCCAGGATAACGCAGGTGCAGCCCTGGGCTCTGCTTCTCCACTGCACTGCAAGGGATGTGACATTCAGCTGCCCTTCCCACACTTGCTACATCCCCTGTGCCCATCTTGGGCCATCCCTGTGCCACCACAGACCGTGCCTGTGCCACCACGGGCCATCCCTGTGCCTGTCCCTTCCCTGAGCTCACATCCCAAGCTGGGGTTTCCCTGGCCCCCAGAGCAGGTGCTCTGGACGCTGCAGTTCTGCAGCTCTGCCCATGCAGGCATTCCCAGCACATCTGCAATTGTATTTCTCCCAATTTCCAGCAGCCTTTTAGTGTTGTCATTTTATGGGCGCCGGTACCTTGCTGCTCAGAGGGGAAAAAAAGACCTTTATAGGGAAAGCAGAGAGGATGGAGCGTTGCTGTGCATTCAGTGACTCCTCTTCATTTCCCTTTTCACCACAAGAAAGAACATGTGAGAGGAGCTGGATGACAGGGAATGACGAGCAGAGCCCGAGGCTGCCGGTGCTGCTGAGAGCATTTGGTGATTTTGTGAGCAGAGGAGGGGTTGGATGGGGAACCTGGGGGAAAGAAGCATTAGCACAAGTGGCTCCACAGGCCAAAAAAACCAAACAAAAGCTGCCTTTTAGGAAGAGCTGCTGGTGTATTTGTGGCCCGTGCTTGAATCCTCAGGAGGGTCGATATGGAGTTACCCATGTGCAGGGAAAATCCCACAAACTGTAAGAGCTGCATCAAGCTGTGCCTGGGTGATCAGGCCCCCTCAGTGCTGAGCTCCCTGCTCCTTTGAATCACTGCCCACCAGCACTGCCCAGGCCCCCAGAGCCCCTGCTTGCTTTGGCTCCCTGTTCTCTTGGGAGAGGAACTGAGAGAGACCATCTGCAAATACGGGAGCACCCTGAGCTGAGCTGAGGAGCTGAGGATGGGAGGAGCTGGCAGTGGGGGCTGTGTGGGACCCTGTCCCTGTGCTGGGGAGGGATGTGGCTCTGAGCCCCTGTCCTGGGATGTGGCTCTGAGCCCCTGACCCTGTCCCTGTCTCTGTCCATGTCCCTGTCCCTGTGCTCTGAGCCCAGCCGCTGCTGCAGATCTGTCCATTCTCTGGGAGTCCTGGCCTGGTGAGGTGGCAGGAGGTGACAGTACCACACCCAGCGTGGGGCGGGGGATGCAGACGCTCAGCAGATCAAACCTGATTGCTAGAGGCGAATTCTCACCTCCTTTTCCCCCTCCAGTCCAAGGCGAGCTGTCCCGGCAGGGCTGTGCCCGGCGAGCCGCAGCAGTGGGGCCGCAGGTTTGCTGTTCGTGTTTGCACATCACAAACACGATGCTTTTGGATGCTCCCCGTCATTCGGGGCAGGTTTAGGCTCTGGTTCCCGTCACCTGCGGTCAGCCCCGTGAAGCGGCCGAGCTCTGGGGGCCTCTGGGTGCGTGGGATCCCTCCTGTCCCCTGCGGGATCCATCCTGTCCCCTGCAGGATCCCTCCTGTCCCCTGGGGATCCATCCTGTCCCCTGCGGGATCCCTCCTGTCCCCTGGGGATTCATCCTGTCCCCTGCGGGATCTCTCCTGTCCCCTGCGGGATCCCTCCTGTCCCCTGTGGGATCCCTCCTGTCCCCTGCGAGATCCATCCTGTCCCTTGCGAGATCCATCCTCTCCCCTGTGGGATCCCTCCTGTCCCCTATGGGATCCATCCTGTCCCCTGTGGGATCCCTCCTGTCCCCTGTGGGATCCCTCCTGTCCCCTGGGGATCCCTCCTGTCCCCTGCGGGATCTCTCCTGTCCCCTGCGGGATCCGTGCCCGGCGCTCGGCAGTGATTTCTCCTCCGTTTGCCCAAGCTCCCGGCGTGAGGAGGCTGCAGCGGAGCGCATCCCGAGACAGCAGCCATCCTCTCAGCCGCCGCTGCCCGCGGCTCCGCTCCGCTGCTCGCTAATGAGGGGGACAGAGGCGCCGAGGCACCGGCGGAGCGGGGCGGCCGTGCGGGACCGGGGGGACCGGGGGAGCCGTGCGGGACAGGGGGAGCCGTGCGGGACCGGGGGAGCAGTGCGGGACAGGGGGAGCCGTGCGGGACCGGGGGAGCAGTGCGGGACAGGGGGAGCCGTGCGGGACCGGGGGAGCAGTGCGGGACAGGGGGAGCCGTGCGGGACCGGCGGGCTGCGGAGAGGGGGGACAGGCGGTGGGACAGGCGGTGGGACAGGGCTGCGGAGCGGTGCGGGAGCAGTGCGGGAGCGGGGGTACCGGCGGTGGGACCGGGCTGCGGGGCTCTGGGGCCGCTCTCTGCAGCACCGAGCACGGCTCTGCCTCGCCCGCCCCGCACGCGGCGCTTTCCGTGCCAATTACACTGGAAATAATGATTTCATTACACAATTCTTTGCTAACTGCTTTGCTCTCCAGCTCGTCTTTGATTGCTCGGGAGCGTTTTGGGGTGAAATGATGGCATGTTCAGGGAATTTGCTTCGAACCTGGTAATTATTAATTTCCCCCTCGGTTGGGGCTCCGCGTTTGGCGCACACGGGGATGGGGCTGCTCCTTCCCGGCGGGATCCGGGCTCTGTTTCTGCAGGGACATCACCCGGGCCGGCAGCCTCGCCCCCCCGGGGCCGCTGCCCCTGCACCTCTGTGCCCTGCAGCTGGGTGTTTCTGCAATCCAGCTGCCCTGTGCCTTCGAGCTGCTGACTCCCATTTATTAGTAACGGTGCGCTAATGATTCCGGTTCTGTGTCTGTTGGTAATTGCTTCAGATTATGAGAGTGTAGAACCACTGAGGTTGGAAATGACCTCCAAGATCATCAAGCCCAACCTCTGACCAATCATCCCCTTGTCAACCAGACCAGAGTATGTCTAGTGTTGAACAAAGTCCAAGAAATTACTTGTAGTAGTTAAAAGTAGTTTGAAGTTCATGAATAATATGTAGGTCATCTCAGGAGCCATCATTAACCTGTGCTGAATCCCACTGAAGAATTCAAACTCGGTTTAAAGCTCCCATTTCCTGGGCAGAGGTGATGTCTAGGTGTGAGGAGTGTGACCAATCCTCACCTCCACCCCGTCTATACTCTCCAGCAAGTGCTGAATTATTCTTTCCCATTCATTCACAATTAGGCCCATTCTGAATTTCCTGACTGTGAAATTTAAAAATCCAGTTTCTTATGTCTCTTAAAATGATAGTGATGAACCTTTTGTGGCTGCAGGAGAGGTGTGGCAGGGGAGGCCCGAGGCCCCCTCCTGGCCCAGACACTGCATCCTAAAAGCAGAATTGGAGAAGCCACTGTCACTGGGCTTGGTATTGAATTTCTGCTTGGGTCTTCTAGTTGGCAACCACTGTGAGTTTGAATAACTATCAGTGTAAATTCAAATTTCAGAGAAAATGCCATTGGGATGGAAGCACTTTGGAGGGAGTTTGGTTACTGATGGGGGAAGTGCAGGGGAAGTTTCTGGGGCCTTGCAGGTGCTTTGGAGGCAGATGCAAATCTTGTCTCTTCCACAGGTAACTCTGGAACAGGCCAGGGGCAGGGAATGGAGTTTGTTAGAGACTCCTGCATGTGCTGAAGCACAGAATTCTGAATGATTCCTTTGCACCCCTGAACCCCTTGTTTATCAGGGTCCCAAATCAGGGATGCTGAAGTGACATTGCTGCCACTCCTGGCTGCAGCAATGTCCTGCCCTGCCAGCCCGTGGGAAGGGACATTCCCTGGGAAACTGCCCCAGTCTCTCACTGAACTTTAGTCTAGTCATTTGACTTTTGCTCTTTTTCATTTGAGCTGAGATCAGTGTCTCAGCTTCTGGGGGGGCAGGAGGGTGATAATTCCACACTTCAGCTCTCTCCTGTGTTTTGTAGGAGCTTGGGGAGCCTCAGCTGTGACACAGGAGGCAAAGCTGGGTAACTGCCGTGGTGGGGGACAAGCTTTGTGATGTGTTCTGTGACAAACAGGAAACAAATTATGATTTGGAAAGGATTTAATTAACCTGAATGAATTCAGTTAAGTGGCATTAAAAGTTTTGCCCAGAGTATTTGCTGTCTTATTTTTTAATTTCAATGTAAAAAGGTCCCTTGCTGGGTTTGTGCACGTTACCTTGAGGTTTTCATTAACTTCAGTGTTTTCATTAGCTATCTGTAATTAAATATTTATGGTGCAGTACATCCACGTTCCTGCACAACACTGACAGCAGAGAGGAAACGGGGCTCAGGAGCAGGAGAGGGGCTGGCTGCAGCTGGGTTTGTGCTGGGTGGGTTTGTCAGCCTCTGGTCCTGCTCCATCCGAGCCCTGTGCTCAGCCTGGGGGCTCTGAGCCCTGGAGCAGCTGCGTGGGAAGGGCCCATCCTGGAGCAGCAGAGATTGCTCTGCACTGGTGCCTCCTCTCGGGCTGTGCACGGCTCATGGGGAGCAGGCAGATTCACCACTCCTCCTAAATCACCTTGTCCGTGTTTGGAATTTGGGCTCACAAAACTGACAGGAATTTCTGGTGTGGGAGACCTCGGGGGCCATAAAAATTGGGAGCTTTAGTTAGATTTAATTAGTGACAAAAAGTAGTTTTGTCAGACTCTTTCCTCGCAGAGCCCTGGCTGGCAAACCCCCCATGGGCCTTGGGAAGAGACTCCTGGAGCTCAGGCTCCTGACTCAGGCTCCACACTTTTGTTTAAAAAGGAGCATCTTGACAATGAAGGGGAAATGTCCTCAGGCTGCCCCAGGGAGCTTCAGACTGGCTGTGAGGAGCAGACCCCAGGGTGTGGGTTGGTGCTGGAACAGACCCCAGGGTGTGGGTTGGTGCTGGAACAGACCCCAGGGTGTGGGTTGGTGGTGGATCAAGGAGCAGACCCCAGGCTGTGGGTTGGTGGTGGGTCAAGGAGAAGACCCCAGGGCTGTGGGCTGGTGCTGGATCACTGGAGCAGACCCCAGGGTGTGGGTTAGTGGTGGATCAAGGAGCAGACCCCAGGGTGTGGGTTGGTGGTGGAGCAGACCCCAGGGTGTGGGTTAGTGGTGGATGGGTGGAGCAGACCCCAGGGTGTGTGTTGGTGGTGGGTCACTGGAGCAGATCCCAGGGTGTGGGTTATTGGTGGATGGGTGGAGCAGACCCCAGGGCTGTGGGTTAGTAGTGGATGGATGGAGCAGACCCCAGGGTGTGGGTTGGTGGTGGGTCACTGGAGCAGACCCCAGGGTGTGGGTTATTGGTGGATGGGTGGAGCAGACCCCAGGGCTGTGGGCTGGTGCTGGATCACTGGAGCAGACCCCAGGGTGTGGGTTATTGGTGGATGGGTGGAGCAGACCCCAGGGCTGTGGATTATTGGTGGATGGGTGGAGCAGACCCCAGGGCTGTGGGCCGGTGGTGGGTCAGGGGATCCACGGTCACAGAGCCCTTCCAACCACGATGACTCTGGGAGTGCAGCTGATCTTGGATCAGGCAAAGCCTTCACAACCCAGTTTTGTCCTGTTGGTAAAAAGCAGAAGAGCTGGGATCTCTTTCAGGCAGAAGCTCGGCAGCTATTTCAGCACAGCTTTCTCTGCTTAAACAAGGAATGTGTTTCTGCTGAAAGCCAGGGAAGCACAGATGATTTGCTGTTGTTCAGCAGCCAGGGTGGTGGTAGCAGCTGTGGAAATTGGTTTAACTTCATTGACTTCCCCAGAAATGAACCAAATCTTCTCCACTGTGGATCTGCTTCTATGGGACTTAGCTGATTTTCAAGCTGACATTTTTACTAGGAATAACTTTTAAAGTTCAGATAATATTCATCAAGTATTTACTGACTGGTGCCCCCACCATCCTGCCCAGGTAAATAAGGTTACTGTATGTATAGAAATCTGATAAATAGATAAAAATCTGGATATTATGTTTATAATTAACCAACATGGGAAAGGTGAGACTGCCTGAGGAGAGCTGTGATTGGACTGAGCTGCCAGCACATCCTCAGGCCTGGGAGCTGTGTCACTGTCACCTGAAATGAGGTGGATCCAGTTCCCAGGGTTATGGGATGCCCCTAAAAAATCAGGTCAGTTTGGTGGACTCAAGCACCAAAGATTCTTCAACCCCCAGCAATGCAGACATCTGTCCTGTACATACCTGTTAATATGATGTACTAAATGTGCATCAAGTGCCTGTGCATCAGTGACAGCTGCCAGGCTGCTGTCCTCCTCAGGAGGCTCTGACACAGCAGGAGCAGGGAGGAAAAGCCCCAAGGAGGGACCAGAGTCAGAGCAGGCTCACTGGCAGCGCTCAGTCCCTGACTGTAGATACAGTGGCAGATGTAAAATACTGGCTCTGGCACCAGAAAATTGTTCTTTGAATAATTGTATTATGTACTTCAGTGCCTCCTTGATGAGGAGCAATTTGTGTGAGGAGTTGGTAAGTCAGTAATCCCTGGTTTTCCAAGGGCATTTTACAGGGAACAGGGCTGTGGATGAGAAGATCCACCCATGCATTCTGGGGGGAGAAATGGGCTCCTTTCAAGGGGGAAGTGTTACAGCTGGAGTAAGGTGAGCCTTGCAATTAAAACCACTCCAGTGGCTGGAAATGTCAGGGATGAGGGAGACTTTGAATCCCTGGCTCTGATAAGATTTTTATCTTCCCCATTTTCCTTGAGCAGAGCCACAGGAGCTGGGCAGGGCCTGTGCTGGGTGACCCACCCTACAAAGTGCCCCCCAAGATGACTGTAGTGCCAAACACTTGGACCTCATGGAAATCCTCCCTGCTCATTGCTGCCAGGACAGGCAGCCTGAGGTGCCCCCAGGGCTGGTGTTTGCTGTCACGTCGGGATCTTTGAGCTGCCATGTGCAGAAATCACAAGCCAGGCAAACACAGGTGATGTCAGGTATTGTTTTCCCTTTTATTCCTGCTCTACTAAATGCTGCTCCTCTAGAAACAAATGTGTTGTGCACTAATTTGGTTGGGCGCCAGGAACAGCATCTGCATTTGCATTCTGTGAATTAGAAGCAATCTGTTGCTAAAGGGGAGCTGGTGTAGTCATTTCTAGCTCAGAGTGCTCCTGAGATATTTCACCCAAAATACTCTGTCTGAGGCTGCTGCTGCCTCCTGTCTCGGATAAAAACGGCCACACAGGTGCTCTCGGAAAAGAATCATTCACAGCTATTTGTGTCACTTACCTCATGTTGCTCCAGAGAAACAACCACCATGCTTCCAAGGAAGACAGATTTATTTTTTTCTGTGAAGCTTTTTTTAGTAACATGAAATGCTTGGGTTGCTTTACCTTTCTGTTTAGGAAATGGCAGAATTCCACCTGCAGGAGGGTGAATTGGGGGTGCTGCCGACACACAGCCCCTGCATGATCACCTGGAAATGCCACGAGCCTTCCCAATCACCTCTGGAACGGTTTGATGGCTGATGGGTTTGATGTTGTACAACCACGTGAAATGGATGAGGTTCCTGTGAGTGTGAGGGTTTGCCGTGAAAGCAAGGCAAGCTTCACACGCAGTTTTTTCAGGGCCGGGTTGCCCGGGGCTTGGAGCACCTGGGACAGAGGGAGGTGTCCCTGCCCATGGCAGGGGTGGCACTGGATGAGCTTTTAGTCCCTTCCAACCGAAACCAGAGGATTCTGTGGTTCTATGGCCCGCAGGGACATCCTGCTGTGTCCCCTCCCTGTGTCCCCAGGCACCAGAGCCAGCCCAGCCCCGGGCTCCGGCAGCCGGGCAGGTCCGGGCGGAGCTCCCCTCTTCCGTGTGGGTTCTGGTGATGATGATGATGCCCTGAAAAGCGCTCAGCCTTTGCTGCCAAGGGCCCAGGAGCTGCCGAGTGTCTGATGCGCGCAGTGGAGCTCCGGGCGGGCTGGGGCCGCGCTGCCGCAGCGGGGATGGGGCGCTCCTGCCCGGGGCACCGTCCGTGCCGCAAAGGCAGGGCTGGAGCAGGCTCTCAGCCGTGCTGGGGCCGTTCTGTCCGCGAACAAAACCCGTGCGGATGAGCTTTGCTGCTGGCCGAGGCTGGCACTCGCAGCCTCGCCGGCCAGGCTGGCTCAGACGGCAAAATTGAGCGGCTTTGATTGAAAAAAGCAGCGGAGAGCCTGGGAGCTGCTCCGGCCGATCTGCCCTGACCGCGGGCGTGTTCCTGGGAGTAGCTTTTCCTCCCCCTCTTTCAAATGCAATAAGCAGTCCGCTGTGACGGGCTGAATTCGGGGAGCAAAAGGAGAGGGAACAAAGGCAGCGGTGCCCGGTGAAAGCCAGCCGGGGGCAATGGGCACCTTTTAGATGGTTCGCTGCTCCTCTGTCCTCTCGGCTGTACAAAAGATGAAAGCTCTCCCTCTCGGCTCAGGCTGGCAATTAGAGCTCTCAGCTTTCTGCCCAGCCCGGCTCAGCCCGGCTCAGCCCAGCGCTGCTCTCGCAGGTACAGCGGGCACGGCCTGGCACAGCTGCACCAGCGACCCCTGCTTCCCTGGGAGGGGGTTAGAACAGCCCTGGAGCGGGGTTACACGGCCCTGGAGCGGGGTTAGGGCAGCCGGGATTACACAGCCCTGGAGCGGGATTACACAGCCCTGGAGCGGGGTTACACGGCCCTGGAGCGGGGTTAGAACAGCCCTGGGAGCGGGATTACACAGCCCTGGAGCGGGATTACACGGCCCTGGAGCGGGGTTAGAACAGCTCTGGGAGCGGGATTACACAGCTTTGGGAGCGGGGTTACACAGCCCTGGAGCGGGGTTAGACAGCCCTGGGAGCGGGATTAGGGCACCTGGGGTTAGGGCAGCCCTGGGAGCTGGGCATTAAAGCAGCCCGGCCTCCCTGCGCTGAAATCTCTCCCTCCGAGCCCGCCTGGCCTTCAGACAAAGGCAGGGTTAAAGCCAAGACTGAAAACCTCCGTGCGGGGA
This sequence comes from Pyrgilauda ruficollis, assembly GCF_017590135.1. Taxonomy (NCBI): domain Eukaryota; kingdom Metazoa; phylum Chordata; class Aves; order Passeriformes; family Passeridae; genus Pyrgilauda; species Pyrgilauda ruficollis. Next base: position 3,227,085 of record NW_024531821.1, read on the forward strand.
GCGGGGAGAGCAGGACAGGGTCTGGCCTGGGTGAGCAGGCAGGGAAGGGAGCAGCCCTCCTGGAGGAGATGCAGGTCACTGCTGTGCAGGGCTGGTGCGTGGTTCCCAGCTCTCCCAGGGCAGCGTCATCCCTCTCCAGAGAGAATGGGAAGTGAAGGATTCCCATGCTCACGGGGGGAGCTTCGACAGAGCCACTCTGAGCAAACCTTGGCTGCTCCCAGAGCCCCCAGCCCCCGCCCCACGCTGTCCTGGGGCCGAGCTGGGAGCAGGGATGCCACGGGACAGGCCAGGTGCTTCTGTTCCCCTCCTGTGCCAGGCAGAGGGAGCAGGGATGCCGTGGGACCATCCAGGTGCTTCTGTTCCTCTCCTGTGCCAGGCAGAGGGAGCAGGGATGCCACGGGACAGGCCAGGTGCTTCTGTTCCCCTCCTGTGCCAGGCAGAGGGAGCAGGGATGCCACGGGACAGGCCAGGTGCTTCTGTTCCCCTCCTGTGCCAGGCAGAGGGAGCAGGGATGCCACGGGACAGGCCAGGTGCTTCTGTTCCCCTCCTGTGCCAGGCAGAGGGAGCAGGGATGCCGTGGGACCATCCAGAGCCCTGTGCTCCCCTCCTGTGCCAGGCAGAAGGTGGGCACAGGTCTCAGGGTGAATTTGGCCCTGGCAGGTTCTGCAGAGGGCTGCAGTCCATCCCTGGACCTTTGGGGCCATGCAGAACCTGCAGAGCCGATGGAAGGAGCTCAGTAAACTCTGAGCCTGCTCCACGTGCTGGGTTCCTTTCCCTGTGGAGGAGCAGATCCTGGTTTTGATGCCGGTGTTTGTCAGCATCCCTGGAGCTTTTATTTCCTTGAGCTGCTCTCACTGCAAACGGCACTGATTTGTTTGGCTGAATCCTTGTCGAGGCGCTTGAGCTAAAAATGAAATGCAAATGTACAGGAGCTATTCCTGTTTTTTTTCAGCTGTAAAAAGCAGGAATTGGAAAGATAAATTACCATAGTTCCCTTTAAGCACATATTGCTGGGAAGCAAACACTAAAACATCAAAATAAAGCCTTTTTTTCTTCTTCCCTCCTTTTAAAGCAAGAATATAATTATGCTCCCTGGCTCTCACCAGAGCACAGATCAAAGCCATTAAGTAACTGCTCTGGGCTGTTTTACTGTGGTTCTGGGTGGCACATCCAGGGTTTGTAGGGGTGCCACGGGCTGCAGCTGGCACTGCAGGAGCAGCCCTGGCACCCAGGGAGGGCTCTGGGCTCCTCTGTCCCAGCCACCCTGGGTGTGCTGAGGGCACGAGGAGCAGCAGCAGCCCCAGAGAGGGGTGGGGGGCTGCCCTCAGCCCCTGCCCTGTCTGCCAAGGCAAAGGCTGGGGATGGGGCAGGGAGGTGCCTCAGGCTGGTGGTAAAGTGGATGCTCGTATCAAGTCACTTGTAGCTTCAGTGTCTGCCTGGCTTATTCTCATTTAGGATAAAAATCTCTCTCTGAAGCTCAGGAATGCCTAAATGCAACTCCCCTGACTCCCACTTTGCACTGACAGCCCTCAGTCTGGAACTCAGCAATGGCACCGGGTCATTTTCCCCAGCACAGCCAGGAGATTGTGCAGAGATAAGACTATCCATCATTTTTAACACGGGCAGGCTTGGCAAAAAAAAAAAAAAAAAAAAAAAGACATTTCGAGACTGAAAGCAATTTATATTTCCCCACAGAAATGTTCCCCTATTTTAAAACACAATAGTTCCCTTCTTGCCTTGCTTCTGCCTGCAGTCCCCTGCTCCAGGGCGTGTTCCAGCACTGGCTTGTTTCTGACTGCAGGGAGAATTCCCAGCTCCTGCTTCCCCATGGGGAAAGGAACAGCCCCAAGGAAAAGGCAGCTCTGGAGAGGTGGCAGGATGAGGAAAAAAGGGAATGATCCAAGTGGGGAAAGGATGGTGTCCCTCACAGGAGTGGGAGCTGCAGCATCAGCCAGGTCCCAGCCAGGCTCAGCTTAAACCTCCCGTTCAGAGAAACTCACCTGTTTAACCTGTTAATTAACCAGGTTAATGCCACACCAGGTCCAGACCCACAGGGATTCACTGTGATCCAGTTTTTGTGGAGTGCCCATCCCTGAGGTGTCCAAGGAAGGGCTGGGGACAGGGTGGGGATCAGGCACGGCTGGGACTCCAGGGGCTGGGAGGTCTCTTCCAACCCCAGTGAGGCTGGGATTCTGTGCCCCATGTGCCACAGAACAGAAAACCAGCTTAAAACACCCTCAGTGGTGGCAGGCTGGCATCTACTCAAGGTGTCTTGGAAGAAGGACTCGGAGAATTGTCCTGGTGACCTCCCCAAAAACTGCACACGGACATTTGTGCCGCTGCAGACAAGGAGCCTTTGCATGAGGGGATGGGAAATAGATCACCACTTGGCTTGGGTCAGATCCAGAGGTTTTGTTTGGAAAAGAAGTTTCCAGAGGAAAAGAACAAAGTCATCCTGAGGAATGCTTTCTCATTTGCCCTTTCCTCAGGCTGCCAGAGGAAAACTCTCCATCTATGCCACGGCTGCTATTGGGTCCCCAAAAATGTAGACTTAAAGCCAGAGTTCCCCTGAAATGAACCAGGATATTAATTAAAATCTGTAATTGCAGAGCTCCTGAGCCAGTAATGATAGGATGTGTGAGTGTTTCTCTGTGATTCCTGTTAATCAAGAGGAGAGCCAAAGAAACAATGCGTTAATCACAAAAGTGAAGATTTCCGAGCACATAATGATTGGTAAGGACCCAACTGCCATTGATTATCCCCGGGAGTTTCACACACTTGGCCTTTTGTGCCTTCCAGAGCCTGCCTGAAACGGAAACCCCCAGATCCTGCTGGGGTGGGCACTGGGGGAGGGCTGGTGATTTCTCTGCTCTAATTGCAGGGAGTTTGGGGCCGAGCTTCCATTGGGCACCTGCAAATCTTGGATGCCTGCCACTGCTACAAAACCTGGCTGCCAGAGAGCCTGGCTGGGAGCAGCCTGGCCGTGCCTGGTGCAGGGGGTGCTGGCTCTGGGCCATCACAGCCCTGCCCAGTGGAGCTGGGCACTGCTCTCTGGAGCCCCTGCTGAAGCTGCCCTCCCTGCTCTCCTGGAGGATGCAGGGCTGCCTGCGGGGCTGCCATTGCACCTCTGCTTCTGCAGTCAGAAACTGCCCAGGTGCCACGGAGCTGCAGCCACAGAGGCTGCCCAGGGCTGGGCACTGCCCTGGGGTGCCCGTGGGGCGAGCTCACAGCGTCTGTGGCATGAGCATGGCAGCAGCACCAGTGCTGAGGACAGCCCCATCCCCGGGCTGAGCAGGCACGAGGAAAGGGAATGCTCAGGAAATCTTTCCAGGAAAAAAAACCATCTCCAGCAGAGCAGCTGGAGAGGAACCTGACAGAACAAACTAGCTGAATCCCACGGTGGGGCTGGGCAGCTCATGGGCACTGCCCAGCTGGGCAGGGTCTGGGCAGCTGTGGCCTTTCCTCAGGGCAGCTCCTCCCTCCAGGGCAGAGCAGCAGAACAAATCCTCTGGCCGGAGTCAGCAGGAGCTCCTGCTGCCTGGGCAGGGTGATGGGTCCTCTCCTGGGTTAACAGAGGCTCTCCTGATCCCTCTCTTCATTCTCTCATCCCGTTTGTGCCTCTGCTTTGAGATGCATTTGTTGAGCAAGCAGTAAATCTGTCACTCCAGCAAGCGCCTAATTGAGCTACTCAGTCCCGGCAAGTCTTTGTTTCCTTTCAGAAGATAAATAAACTCCATCCAGCACAGTATTTCTTCTTCCTTGCCTCCTCCATCCATCCCTTTCTCAAACCCAGCACAACAAGAAAGCAGAATGTTCTTGTCCTGCTTCAGCTGGGCCCCTGCCTTTGGAGGCTGTTTGTGGCCACCCCGAGCTCCAGCTGGGCCACTGCCCATCCCACGTCCCACTTTGGCCTCACTGGAGACCGATGCTTTTTGCTGTTAGAATAATTCTCACTGTCAGATATTTTACTGTTGAGCTCACGAGACCGGCTCTAATGCTGGTTTGGGCCTTGAAATAAATTGCAGCTTCATCAGTTCCAGGATAAATCACTTAATGGAATTTCCCAGATGCTTTGAAATTAAGTTTATATTCTCCTAAAAGAACGTCAGGCTCGTTGCTGTGATGGAGGAGCTCTCACAGTTTACCAGAATGTTAAACTTCTTTCTTTGCAGCTGGAAGTCCAGCTGCTGCTGCCTGGGCTGCTCGGAGGGCTGAGCAGGGTCTCCCTGGGGCAGAGTGGTGCCCGTGGAAGCAGCAGGAGGGTCAGACAGCGCAGATCCCAGCGGATTTCAATTCCAAAGCAGCACAGGCTGGAGGGGTTGGGACACACTTCAAGGGTATTTTTTGCTCTGTCTGACCCCTCTGGTTGAGGGTGGCTGGAATCTCCTGCTCCTGCAGAATGAGGTCACTGCCCAGCAGCTGGGTTCTGTGGGAAGGGTCCCTGGGGGCTGGAGGCAGCTCTGGTGACTGTAACGTGACCCTGAGAGAGGAGAATCTTGCTCCAAGAGCAAATCCCAGTGCTGCCAGCCAACTCGTAATGAGGACATGAAAATCAGTTAAATAAAGGTTCCTGTGGGGTTTTGGTGCCGTGGGAGCCAGGGGAGCTCCGGGCTGGCTTTGGGTTGGTTTGGAAGCGCTGAAGTGCTCGTGCTGGGCAGCCCATGGCTCTGAAGGGGGACGTGCCCAGGCTGGGGGCAGCAGCAGCACGGAGGGCAGGGGGATCAGACACAAAGGACCAGGACCATCCTGCTGGGGAGAGCAGGCCAGCTGAGCCCGCGGGGCAGGGCTGGGGGCCGAGCACCACCGTGCCCTGGGCCGTGTAAACACTGCCCTTGGCCCTGGAGCCCGTGCTGCTGGAGGCACCCAGGGCTGCCTGGGCTCAGGTGGGCTCCAGGAGAGCTGGCCGTGGTGGCAGCGCTGCGTGGGGCTGGCAGGAGCTGTGTGAGGCACTCTGTGTGAGGATGGAGCTGTGTGAGGCACTCTGTGTGCAAGGATGGAGCTGTGTGAGGATGGATGGAGCTGTGTGAGGCACTCAATGTGTGAGGCACTCAGTGTGTGAGGCACTCCGTGTGTGTGAGGATGGAGCTGTGTGAGGCACTCAGTGCGTGAGGATGGAGCTGTGTGAGGCACTCTGTGTGCAAGGATGGAGCTGTGTGAGGCATCCAGTGTGTGAGGATGGAGCTGTGTGAGGATGGATGGAGCCGTGTGAGGCACTCTGTGTATGAGGCTGGCTGGAGCTCTGAGCTGTTGTGTGTGAGGATGGAGCTGTGTGAGGCACTCTGTGTGTGAGGATGGAGCTGTGTGAGGCACTCTGTGTATGAGGCACTCCGTGTGTGAGGCTGGCTGGAGCTCTGAGCTGACTCTGCTTCCCCAGGGTATCAATGAGCTCTGGACTGTCACAGCCTTTCCTTCAGCTCACCAGCAGAGTGTTTCACACAGGGGCTCCCAGACGAGCCCTGGGAAGGGAGGGATGCCCTTTGGGTGTGAGCCCTGCTCCCTGGCTGCCCAGGTGCCATGAGGCCGTGTGCTGGGAGCCCTGGTGGATCTCTGGGTGATACCTGGCCCCAGCCAGCCTTGAGCCCCAGACGGGCTGAGGGGCTGCCAGGGCCAGGGCTGGCAGTGCCCCGTGCTGCTGGGACCCGTCCCTGGGCACAGCCGGAGGGGGCTGGCACACAAATGCCTTCTGCTGCCCCGGGCTGTGCCTGTCCTGCCTGCCATGGCACTGTTCCCCTCGCCCGGGGTGCAGCTGAAGGGTGCCAGGGCTCCTTTGGGCAGGGGGCTCCTCTGGGGTTTGTTCAGGGCACGGGGGCTCATTCAGGGTGGGCAGTGGGTGCTGGTGGGAGCACGTCCCTGCCAGCCCTGCCGGGATTCCTGCGCACTCCTCTCCACGTGCTGGGGCATTTCCATCACTCCCAGTGCTCTCCCTGTGCTTTCATAACCGTTCCAGCCACACCATCAATATTTAAAGAGGCTCCAAGTGCTCATTTCCAGAGCTCCCTGGTGCAGGCAGTGGCTCCAGCTGAGTGCAGCCCTGCGTAGAAAACTTCTGCTGGGCTCTCCGCCCTTCCTTTTCCTTGGATTTGACTGTTATTATGGATATCCTGAAAGGAGGATACCAGAAAACATACATTAGACCAATAACCATATCATAAATATGTATTTGCACTGGAGCGGGCAAATTTATCTGTGGAATGATTTAAAACAAAATAAATTCACAGGCTAAATTATTCAGTGATTAATATTTGACCAGGCACAGTGTATGCAGAGTTACCTTAATCTGTTTGGAGGGCTGGGTAATGCACAGCGTTGTGCAGGATTTTTACAGCTGTTAAATATTAAGGGCCTCTTGGTCATGTGCACGGGGGCCCCATAAATCATTTTGTCTCTGTAAAGGGGCCTTGAAACACAAGTAAATCACTTTGCTGCTTGTTTTATGGCCCTTGTATGCAGCAAGAGAGATATAAAAAGGCTTAATGTGTAAATGAGGCTCTGATTCTGCTGCTTTGGGATCTGTGATGCTTTCCCAGCACCAGACTCCCGCAGGGAGCGTGGCCGGAGGCAGCACACGCCGAGGTGGAGCAGCTCCCTGGCCTGTCCCATGGCCTGGCAGGGTCCTGGCCCCCTGCCCTGCCCCAGCCCCCTGGCACCCCTCACCACGGGGTGAGCCCGGTGCCAGCCCCGTGCTGCAGCCCCGGGCTGCTCTGCCCGTGACAAGGGGTCAGCTCAGCTCAGCTCAGCTCACCAAAGTGTGACTGAGCCCAGCCCAACAGGAGCCTCTGCCCCAGACACTGCCAATGCTGCTTTTAATGTTATTGTTGCTTACTATGTAAGAGAAATCTCTTAAACTCGGTGAAATCCATCAGCTGGCAGGATGGAAACTGCCGGAGCCAAGCTGTCACTGTGATATCATAACTAGAGCAAATGGCTTTTGATTTGGTGATGGCAACGAGACAGACCTTTAGCTGTAAATTATTCATGTACAGGACTAATACAGCAAACATTACAGACCATGCCAAAATACTCCTTGGATATTTGCTATGCTTGACTGCGATGCAGACGAACGATTCCTTTGTCGGCGGTGAATCCCCGATCCTCAGCTACTGCTTATCACAGCACAAATGCAAGTACCCATGAAATGAAATTTCACTCTATTAATTAAATATTTTGTGTTACAGATTAATCTCCCGCGTTGAGTAAGAGTTTGCTCCGTTTTTTGAAGGTTAAATTTGAGAGTGAAATACAATATCAGGCGAGCGGATAAATCCTGCTAGGCCCGGCACCCTCCAGAGCACCCCGGAGCCCAGCAGCCCGAGGCTCCCGGGTGCACAGGGTGCTTCCCCCCGGCACAAAGCTGCTGAGCTGTCCCCTCGTCGCCATCAGTGTCCCCAGGGCCGGGCCTGGCCCAGCCCGGCCCCGCTGAGGCCTGGCGTGGCCCGGGCCGGGCTGCGTGTGGCACCGCAGGCAGGGCCCCTGGCGGGCCCAGGGCACAGCCCCTGGCAGCGTCACCCCGCTGGAGCTGCGGGCACGGCTGTGGGGAGCAGGACGTGCCTCAGGCCGGGCCCAGCTGCCCTGGCATGGCTGACAGGGCTGCAAAGGCACAGGGCGGTCAGCGAGGGCCCGGGGGCACCCAGGCCTGGGCAGCGCTCGGGAAGCTGGGCACGGTCTGAGCAGGAGCTTCTCTCTCTCACTCAGCTGTTGAGCTGAAACATTTACACTCTTCAAATTAAGTTTGGGCCTTTTTGCTCTATTTATCCACCCCATCTCTGTCCTCACACAGGTTCTCTGCTGCCTGGACTGTGGTTATGGCCGAGCAGGGGTGCTGGGATGGGGCTGATGCAGCCCTTGGGGGCCAGACTCTGCACCCCCAGGGCTTCCCCATGGCCGAGCCTGTCCCCCCCTGAAGCTCCAGCCTGGTTCCGAGAGCTCCAAGCACCCGATTCAGACCTCACAGCTGGTCAATAAATAATGACCATAAAACTACAATGAGCCTCTTGACCAGCAGGTCACGCATGCATTTACAGTGTAATTTATCTTTCCTCAGCCAAGGAACTGGGCTGCAGCATTTGGTTTTCACCAGATAAAGCTGAAATAAAGCAATAGGTGAGACCTGAGCAGCTGCTCCCTATGTCAGCATCCAGAAATGACTCTCAAAACCGAGCTCTAGAGCATTTCCTTGTGGCTGGGGGCTGGCTTGAGGAGAGCTGAGGGAGGGCTTTTAAACCATGGGCTGCTGGGGTTCCCACCCTTCCCCACCAGAGAAAGCCCCTTTGCCCTGCTGGGCTCAGTCAGTCTGTCAGACACGGGGTGGAAGGACCTGCTTGGGTTCTGTTTTCTTGTGCCACGGAGCTGCCTCATTCCTTAACAAGCTCCTTCCCTGGCCAAATGACTTTGTTTCTGTAGCTGATTTGATGGCAAAAGGAGGGTGCAGGAGGGAAGGGGGACAGGAAATGTCTCGAGCAATGGGTGTGATTAGGGCAGCTGAACGCTCTGCTTCCCTAAACCTGCAGAACTCCCGGGAGCTGTGTCTGTCTGAGGGATGGGGCCTGGCCAAGGCTGCCCTGCCAAGGCTAGCTGAGCCCAGCTGATTTCTTGGGTGGTGCTGGATGCCACCCGTGAATCCACCTGCTGTAATTACCTTCCATTTTTAAGTCAAATCCCAGAATGGCTGAGGTTGGAAACATCCAGCCTGTGCCCAATCCCCACCCTGTGCCCAGCCCAGGGCACTGAATGCTTCCTGAAGATTCCTGGAGACTCAGGCAGCCCTCACAGGGGGCACAGGGTGCTGCCCTTCCCCAGCTCAGCACCTCCTCATCCCCTCAAACCCTCTGCAGAAGGGAAAAGCCTCTGATCCCAGAGCATTTAGGACTGCCCAGGCATGGGTAACTTAATTGGTCTTGAAACCCGTGCTGAAAATGTTTGGAATAAAGTAGTGTCTGGAGGGTCTCCCACTGCCTGCATTTATTTGATGCAAAAGTGCTTTGCTCAAGATGCTAAATCAGATAAACCAAACCATTCATTTCTGAAAGTTCAATTCACCACTTAGAGGATAGAAAATAAACCAAGCTAAGCCACAGCACCACTGAACAGCGAGATACGGGGTTTAAGGCAAAGCCCACTGTGCCTGGGAATGTTTCTCACATAAATCAAATTTATCTCTGTAGAACAGAAGCCCTGTTTATGAGGTTCAGACAGGGAAAAAATAAGAAAACTTCCAGAGAGGGTGTCTTAAATAGCTCATAAAAACGGAGCATGTGCCCCTATGGAAAGGGATATCTGATAGTCCCAGAAAAGTGCCAGCCCTGCTGCAGAGCTCAGCCCCAGCTGCGCTCCCGAGGAGGGCTCGGGGTGTCCCTGCCTTCCCCCGGCAGCAGCAGCAGCTCCTCTGACCCTGATCGTGCCCCGGGAATCCATCACCGGCGGCTCCTCCTTCTTCCTGGGGGAATCCTCCCCCAGCCCCTCCCGGGCTCTCTGGGGCTGGGACAGGGACAGGGACAGGGACAGGGATGGGACAGGGACAGGGGCTGGGACAGGGATGGGACAGGGACAGGGGCTGGGACAGAGAGAGGGACAGAGATGGGACAGGGACAGGGACAGGGACAGGGATGGGACAGGAGCAGGGGCAGGGACAGGGACAGGGACAGGGATGGGACAGGGACAGGGACAGGGGCAGGGACAGGGATGGGACAGGAGCAGGGGCAGGGACAGGGAGAGGAGCTGGGGCAGGGACAGGGACAGGGAACAGGGACAGGGTTAGTAATTTCCAAAGTAATTGTTTTCATAAGCATCTTTTTCAGCTGGGTGTCTCAGCGGAGCCATTTCTGGCTGCTCTGCTGCCCTGGCCCCTGTCCTGTGCCAGCCCAGGCGCAGCAGCCATGGTCCGTGTCCCTCGGTAACAGGGACATACATCATGTCACTGTGCCCAGGCAGAAGCAGCTGCTCCTACTGGCTCTGCTGCTCCAGCCAGCCCCGGGGGCAGTGCCAGCACGGGGGCTGAACGAGGCAGGGAAGGAATAATAACACGGTGGGCTGATGGCTCCAGGCTGCTCCTGCAGCCTGCCACCTGTGCAGGTGTGCTCCGTGGTGCTTCACAAGTGCTTGGCCAGTCCAAATGGGGGAGACTCCCTTGCAGGCCCTGGGGTACCACTGGCAGAGCTGGCAGAGCTGGTGTGCTCCATCTGCCACCCTCCACGTGGCATCCAGCACGGGCACTGAGCTTTGCCAGCTGGGTGGGTGTGCCAGGATGGGGGAGCCTGGAGACCCCTCCTGGGGGGCTCCTCTCCCAGGAGACAGCCTGGCAGCAGATCCTCTCCTCTCTTGAGGCTGCCCAGCCACCCCCTGAGCTGCCAGGGGGAGCAGCAGGGCTGCATTCACTCACCTTTAGCAATATTTGCTTTGAATTCAACGAAACTCCTCCCACCAGCAGCCTTTTTCAGCAGTCACTTCAGTTGTGGGTTGTAACAGCTCGCTGCCTGCTGTAAAGCTTAATTATTGATTGATAGCCCTGTTATACAGCTTAATTATTGATTGCTAGCATGGTAACCCCTGCTGTGGGAAGTGAAGGAGGGACTGGCAAGGCAGAGGCAGGAAGCTGCAGCCCTGAGGAGAAGGGGACTGCAGAGCCCCGGGAGCAGCTCCTGGGAAGGGTGACTTTTGGGAACAGCACTGGAGCAGAGACAAAGGGACAACGGGAGGATACTCCAAGAATAGCAGATCACTTGATACTGAGAGTAAAAGATGAGAGAGAAGAAACTGGAGCGACTGCAAGAACAGAACAAATGAGAGGTGAAAGGGGTGAATTTCTCCATGTGACGGTGGCACACAGAGGCCACGGCCAGGACCCAAGGAGACACAGATTTATCTACAGGGAAGATGAGGACCAGGTGGGAAATGAAAGGGAAGAGAGTACGGCATTAAATCATTGGGGGAAAAAAAGTGAAACTTGGCCCTTTGAAAAGGAAAGCTGGGTTTGTTCCAAACGTATCCAAAGTAAAATGTCATGAAACGACAGCAGAACTGTAGCTGGATTAAAAACTCCCTTACTCGCTGGCTGCTAGCAGAAGCTCCTCATTTAAGAGCTGCTTATCTCTCAGCCTGGGGATTTCCCTCGGTGCCGTGATGGACTAGCCTGTCAAGCTGTGCCCGTCTCAGGGTGACAGTGAGTGACAGGCTGGCTGTCCCTGAGCTGCCCCTGCCCCGAGAGCTCTGTCCCTGCGGGGGCTGCCCGCCCCAGCACTGCAGCACACCCCCCGCCTGCTGCTGAGCACTTCTTTGGGTTATTTGAGTCTCATGGCAGGATTTGGGGCCCTGGCTGTAAAGCCAAACCAAAAACCAAAGCCATGGTTCCAAGCCGTGCTTCCTGTCCCCAGGGCTGCCGTGGAATAATCAGGGAGCTTGGCTGGGAAGGGATCTTGGAGAAAACTGACTTCCAGCTCATTAAAATAGAGCAATATCAGAGCTGCCGTGCTGGAGTGTTGGAGGTGGAGCCCCAGGAGCTGCCTGTGACCCTTGTGCCTCTCAGCCCTCATCTCTTCCCAGTGCTGTGTCACTGCACCTGCCAGGGGGACAGGGGGACATCAGGAACCGGGCTCCTGCTCCCTTTCTCACTCTGTTTCCTGAGATTTCTTTGCACTGATGTCATTTGTGGTGGGGGTAAAGGGGAACATGCAATTTATTCTCCATTATGTTCAGAGTAATGACAAGTCTTAAAATAGCTCTCAATTAGCGATTGATTGCAATTAATTGGAACAACATAGGCTGACATGATAGCTTCGGATCTCCAGAGCATTTTTGAGTTCATGAGCTCTAATTTCCAAAAATTCAAGAATTCTGGCTCCCACATTACCACAACCATCTGTCAGCAGTTTCTCACACGGGTCTTGGAGAAGCAGGAGCAATAAACACTCTGGCTTTGCTAATGAAAGCAGGTGTCCAAAACGGGGCTCATTTCATGTGAACTGGGGGGCTCCATCCAGGCACGGAAACATCCAGGTATTGCCAGAGAGGTGTGGGCTCCCAGCCCTGGCAGTGCCCTCGGCCAGGCTGGCTGGGGCTGGGCTGGCTCTGCCCTCACACTGCATTGCTGCAAAGCTCTGGCAGCAGTTCCAGAGCTGGGGCGGCGTGAGGAACCTGTTTGCTGCTCATTCAGACTGGTGTGGTCCTACCTGTGCTTTAATTCATGCCTGACTGGAGCATCTCTCTTCACAAGAGGCTCAGCCCACGATCCTGGCTCGCTCCCTGCGCTGTGGCTGTGGCTGTGCTGGCTGAGCAGAGGGCTCTGTGTGTGCACTGCAGGTCAGCCTGGCCAGGGGTCATCCCAGGGGTCCCCAGAGAGCACAAGGAAACCCCTGCTCCTCGGCCCAGGCTGCTTGCTTTCCATCAAACTTCACTTCCAAGGTCTTGAGCATAAACGGAAAGTAACAGAGAGCAAAAGGAGAGGCTGTGTTAAGGTACTGGGTTAATGTGGCATTGATGAATCAAAACATACTCAGAAAAGTCTTACATTTGAGGAGGCAAGGCTGAACTGGAAGAAGGAAGATGCAAATAGTGACAGCTGTGAGTTCTCTGTGCTCCAAACTTACCCGAGCTGGAGTCTGGCAGAACAGAAAGAGCAAATGCTGTGAGCAGAGGAAAACTGAAGTGCCAGGTTTTCATATCAACATCGTTTTCCCAGAGGAAAATACACTGAAATGCCTCAGTCCTGATGGCCAAATATTGTTTCTGTTCACAGTCCTGGGAAAGGGGAGCACCGAGCAAGGGAGCCAGCAGCACTGAGTTATTCCTTCAGGCACTGCTGCTGTACTGGAGTGCTGAGTGCTGAGACCTCAGCTCTTCCCACAGAGCAGGCTCATCTTTTCCTGCTCTCCTGCAGGCAGAGTCCCCGCAGAACCCGCAGTGAAAATCCCAGGGAGAACTGGAGGGGCAGCACTCAGCTCTGCTCCTGCTCCAGCCTGGCCAGGGGCTCAGGGGGGCAGCTGGAGCTGGGGGAGCAGCCTGGGGGTGCAGGGGCACAGCTGGGTTTGGGGGAGCAGCCTGGGGTGCAGGGGCACAGCTGGGTTTAGGGGTGCAGTCTGGGGGTGCAGGGGCACAGCTGGAGCTGGGGGAGCAGCCTGGGCTGCAGGGGCACAGCTGGATTTAGGTGCAGCCTGGGCTGCAGGGGCACAGCTGGGTTTAGGGGTGCAGCCTGGGGGTGCAGGGGCACAGCTGGGTGTAGGTGCAGCCTGGGCTGCAGGGCTCGCAGGGAAGGCTTGGCCCTGCAGTGACGGCCAGCCTGGGGACACCAGCAGAGTCCAGAGCGTCCCCTGCACAGCCCAGGGGGACGGGTGAGCACGGGGGAGCTGTCTGCAGGCTGGGGTGCCCAAGCTCCCAGACACAGCAGCTGCTCCCCACAGCGCCTGTGCCTCACCATGCTGCTGCTCACACTCCAGGCTGCTCCCTCCTCTCCAAATTCTAACTTCATCACATGTTACTTTGAGAAGATCCCTGTATAAATATTTTGGCTCATTTAATATGCCTTCTGGTATTTTAACACCAGGTCTCTTTTTCTTCACCATTTGGGGAACTTATTTTTATTTTCAAACAAATTTGATGCTCTTACAGAAGTTCACTTCCAGAACCAAGTGTTTTAGGGAAGATTGCAGGAGTGCTGATGAAATGACAGTGTGCTGGGGGACTCCTGATGGCAGTGTGTGTGCTGCTGGGCACTGGCTGAAAATCACTGTGCATGAGCAAGACAGACCAGGGAACAATTCTGGGGTTTATATTGGGTTGGCAAGTTCCGAATATTTAAATGGGAAACACTTTGAACTAGAAATTTTAAATTTTAATTTAAATTTCAATTGAATTCAAATCAGATGGCAGCATCCATGTGTCCCCAGCTGCCCCCAGAAGGGTAAGAAATTGTGTGAGCTTCCTAAGGGGGCTGGAACAGCCACAGGCTCTGCCTGTTCCCTTCCTTCCTTGGTTCCCTTTCTCCCCAGCTCCCTGCTCTCCCCTGGTCCCTCTCCCCCACTCTCTGCTGCCTTTGAACATCTGGGAAGGCTCAAACCAATAGTGTTACTGCCAAGTCCTTCCCGGGACTGTCTCACTGAAATTTTACTGCAGATGCTTGATCCTAAAAGCAAATAAAAGCAAATAAATCCCAGGACAGACCCTGCAGCCGTCAGTGCCTGGAGTTTGTCATCATTGCTCAGCTCTGGGTCATTTTATTTAGACTGGGGCATTTTCTGCTGGTAAATCTGGCCCCATTACCGAGGCAGAATGTATTTATTAAAACACCAGTTAGAGCTCGGTCTCTCATCAGTCCCAACCCCTCAATTCCCGCATGGATGCAGACCCAGAGGCGCTGGGCACGCCCCGTGCCTGCTCCAAACCAAAGTGGCACTGCAGCAGCGTCACCCTGTCCTCAGCCCCGGGCAAACCCAGCTGGGACCGACCCAGGACAACGGGGATGTGTCCGAGAGCTCCAGCACTGCCCTGCTGGGTCCCCAGAGCTGCCCAGGGCTGCAGGCACGGCGGTGACAGGGCTGCAGTGGCACCGAGGTGACAGGGAGCTGCCAGCCCTGCCAGGCGGGCACAGTGGGTAATCAGCTGCTGCCATCACAGCACAGAAAGGGAGGAGGAGGAGGCAGCAAAGCCCGGAGGAGAGGTGAAAGTCATGGGACAGGAAGGATAAAAGGAGCGTGAAACAGAAATAAATCAAACCAACAACAAAGCCCTAAAGCAGAAAGAGCAGGGAAAGGAATAAAAGGTAAGAGGACAGCACAAATGGACCAGAGTGGATTGAGAACAGTAGGAAAATGGCTCAAGTGATGATCACAGGCTGGGAGGTTGGTACAGCCACACACGTGGAGGTAAATGAGCATCTGGATACAGAAAATATCCCTGTCTGCCTCAGAAACGGGCACCAGATGTGCCTGGGCTGTTGCCTGGGGACATTGTCCCTTCCCAGCCCTGTCACCATCCCCAGCCTGCACACAAACCTCAGGACAAAGGGCTGTGCAAGCTGCAGAAACTGGACAGAAGGAACATTATTGTGAGAAGGAGCCTGCGAGGGCAGAGCTGTGGAGGGCTCAGTCCCATCCCAGGGAGTGCCCTCCCAGAGCTGCCACTTCCACTCCAAATTCAAGAGGAGTAAAAATGAAAATGTTGAGATTTCCCAGAGAATGGAAATTTGTAACATTTGTTCTGAAATATGACAACATTGTATTTCTGGGCACCGGGCCTTGGGGCACTCTTGGACCCCTCTGCCCTTGGGGTGGCACTGCCAGCTGGGGGGCAGAGGGATGGGATAATGGGATGGGATTGATGGGATGGGGGATGGGGCGGGATTGATGGGATGGGATGGGATGGGATGGGATGGATGGGATGGGATGGGATGGGATGGGATGGCATTGATGGGATGAGATGGGATGGCATTGATGGGATGAGATGGGATGGGGGCCTGCCCTGTGCCCCCAGGACTGTCTGTGCTGGGCTCTTCATCCCAGGCTCAGCATCTCCCAAGTCAAACCCTGATCAGAGGTGTCTGAGCGGGGGGAGGTCCCTGGCCCATCTCTCACCATGAGAACTCTTCAGTGCCTTTGTCAGTCTGGTTTCCATCCCAGCTCCTCCCCAGCTCTCCCACAGCACCTGTCCTCCTGCACGGGGATTTCCCATTCCCTCCTTGCAGCCTGGTTGGGAAAGAGGGAGAGGAGAAGGGGAAAACTGGGTGGCTGCTGGCTTGTGTGTCAATTATACATCAGAGGCTTTGCTGCTGCTTCAGAAGCTTCTAATAATAATTATTATAATTAGGGCACTGGGAGAGAAATGTGCTGAGATCAGGGAGGAAAGCAGGAAAGCCAGGCCAGAATTAATTAGCCACTTTTATCTAAGAATCTCAAAGCATTTAGACATTAATTAACGGGTGCCGTGGTTAAGTCAGCGATGCTCCTTCGCTGCCGCCGTGGTGCCGGCTCGGGCTCAGCCCCTCCTTGCCCAGCCGGGGCTGCTGCAGGCATTCCCCGGCGCTGCGGGGCACAGACACGGCTCCTTCATCCCCTGGCTGTGCCCCGAGAGCTGCAGGAGCCCCGGCCGGGCAGGGGTGGGCTCTGCAGCCGGGCACACCCCGGGCACCCCGTGCCCGCGGGCAGCAGAGGCTCCTGCTGACCCATCCACCGTGCCATGGCACCTGGGGCAGCAGCAGAACTGTTCACTGGGGCAAATCCTCTCTGTCCCCCGGCTTACCCGTGGTGCGCCCATTGTTGGTGAATATTCATTAAGTGAAATTAGCATCTAATAGGTCTTAATTGACTTATAAAAACCCTGTTTTGTGGTAATGAAGCCTCTGCTGTAGCTGTGCCTGAGGCAGCTGGTGGGTCCCTGTGCCCCAGCTGCCACCCGGCTCCATCCCTTCTGCTTCCCCACAGCCCGGGAGCTGTGCCTGCCCCACCCCGGGAGCGTCCCCAGCCAGCTTGGAGGGACCCGGGCTGTGGGGGTGTCCCTGCCCCTGGGGACTGTCCCTGTCCATGGAGGGTGTCCCCCTGCCCGTGGTGGGTGTCCCTGTCCATGGAGGGTGTCCCCCTGCCCCTGGGGACTGTCCCTGTCCATGGAGGGTGTCCCCTTGTCCGTGGTGGGTGTCCCTGTCCATGGTGGAGGTCCCTGCCCATGGTGGGTGTCCCTGTCCATGGGAGGTGTCCCCCTACCCGTGGTGTGTGTCTCTGTCCATGGTGGGTGTCTGTGCAGAGCTGGCAGGGGCTGTTCCCTGGTGGTGTTTCCATGGTCTGGGGGCTGGCAGAGCTGGCAGGGGCTGTTGCCCAGTGATGTTTCCATGGTCTGGGGGCTGTGCAGAGCTGGCAGGGGCTGTTCCCAGGTGGTGCCTCCCATGATCTGGAGGCTGGCAGAGCTGGCAGGGGCTGTTCCCCAGAGGTGATTTCCATGGTCTGGGGGTGTCAGGGCTGTGCAGAACTGGCAGGGGCTGTTCCCCAGAGGTGATTTCCATGGTCTGGGGGTGTCAGGGCTGTGCAGAACTGGCAGGGGCTGTTCCCCAGAGGTGATTTCCATGGTCTGGGGGTGTCAGGGCTGTGCAGAACTGGCAGGGGCTGTTCCCAGGTGGTGCCTCCCATGGTATGGAGGCTGGCAGAGCTGCGCAGAGCTGGCAGGGGCCGTCCCTGCCAGCAGGATGGATGCTCCCCGATGACCTGTGTGCAGCCCAGGGCAGAGCTGCAGCTCCAGCCAGACCAGCCCCGTTCTCTGTTGTTCCTCCAGCCCCTGTCCCACCTGAGAGACCCTCAGGGGGTGACACTGGGGACAGGCCATGGCTCCCTGTCACGGTCAGAGTGGGGCTGCAAAGCCGGGTGGTGCCTCTTGTGGTCTGGGGGTGTCAGGGCTGTGCAGAGCTGGCAGGGGCTGTTCCCCAGTGGTGTTTCCATGGTCTGGGGGCTGTGCAGAGCTGGCAGGGGCTGTTCCCCAGTGGTGTTTCCATGGTCTGGGGTGTCAGGGCTGTGCAGAGCTGGCAGGGGGCTGTTCCCCAGTGGTGTTTCCATGGTCTGGGGTGTCAGGGCTGTGCAGAGCTGGCAGGGGCTGTTCCCTCGTGGTGTTTCCATGGTCTGGGGGCTGGCAGAGCTGGCAGGGGCTGTTCCCCAGAGGTGATTTCCATGGTCTGGGGTGTCAGGGCTGTGCAGAACTGGCAGGGGCTGTTCCCAGGTGGTGCCTCCCATGATCTGGAGGCTGGCAGAGCTGGCAGAGCTGGCAGGGGCCGTCCCTGCCAGCAGGATGGATGCTCCCCGATGACCTGTGTGTCCGTGCTGGCTGCGCTGCCGTGGGCACGGAGCCGCTGTTGCCGGTGCCAGCTCTCCCCTCGGTCACGGACTGCTGCGGCTGGGCAGGGCTCCAGCTGGAAAACAGAGCCCAGCCCTGCGCCGCAGCATCGGGAACCGTCACTGTCCTGGGCTTCCCTGGCTGGGCTCTGCAGGGGAAGGACCCGCTGTCCCCAGGGGCTCTGTCTGGCTGTGCCCAGGCTGCTGGAGGGAGGCAGGACTGCGGTGTGGGGAGGGAAGGGGATGTTGGGGGATGATACCTGCCACGATAGAGGCTGGCAGTCCCAGCTGGCTCTGCCGTGGAGCCTCGGAGCAGAAACGGTGCCTGGAGAAGTCAGGGGGCTCCGGCTGTGGTTGCTCAGTCGGACACTCACTGGTGGTTCCTCCCTGGGGATCTCTGCAGAGGTTTCAGCCCACGCTGGGTATGGAGCAGCACACGGCAGCGGGGTGGATGAGGAGCTCCAGGCTAACGGGGATCTGCTGCTGCTGGGCCCTGGGGGAGCTGTGCTGGCATTGTGGTGATGTCCAGGGAAGGTCCCTGCGAGGGTCCTGTGGCCCTGGCTGCCCTGCCGGCCCGGGGGGGGCTCAGCAGCCTGTCCTGGGCTGTGGGGGGCTCTGGAGCTGCCGTAACCCCGGGCTCTCTGTCCCCCTGCAGGCGAGCCCTCCCGCTGGTCCTCGTCCCACTGCGACTGCTGCTGCAAGAACGGCAAGGGCGACAAGGAGGGCGAGAGCGGCACGTCCTGCAACGAGCTGTCCACGTCGAGCTGCGACAGCCAGTCCGAGGCCAGCTCCCCGCAGGAGACCGTCATCTGCGGGCCCGTCACGCGCCAGCCCAACATTCAGACTCTGGACCGGCCGGCCAAGAAGGGCCCGGTGCAGCTGCTGCAGCAGTCCGAGATCCGCAGGAAGAGCGACCTGCTCCGGACTCTCACCTCCGGCTCCCGCGAGTCCAACTCCAGCAAGAAAAAGGCAGTCAAGGAGAAGCTCTCCATCGAGGAAGAGCTGGAGAAATGCATCCAGGATTTCCTCAAAATCAAAATCCCAGACAGGTTTCCCGAGAGGAAGCACCCCTGGCAATCCGAACTGCTGCGGAAGTACCACCTTTAGGCTTCGGGTGGGCAGAGCACGACCTCGTTACGCTAGAGCCACATCCCAAGTGACACAGCAGTAATTCCCAATAACAACTACTCGTTAGGTCGCCAGAACCAAAATCCATCTCTAGTACTGCCTAATTCGCCTATTTCACCTTAACATTTCTAGTCGTAGGGGAACGATATTTTTGCAGTCCTGGAAGCACAATGACAAACGCTTTTGTTTGTAAACTTGGAGTCTTACACAAGCTGAAAACCTTAAGGGCACAACCAGGCCCACCCCAAGGGACGCTCGTGTGGCCCCGGAGCAGGCAGGGCACGGGAGGGCTCCGTGCCCTCTGCACCCTGCTGGGGGCACGGTGCCTGCAGGGAGGAGCACAGCACAAAGCCCCAGCTCTGCCCCGGCAGTTTAAGCATGTGTATTTATATATGTGCATATATATATGTGTGTATATATATCTCTGTGTATATATATATGTATATATATATCAATATATATTGCTTAAAGATTTTCTGGCTCTCTCCTTATAACTGCACTTTCTCAGAAAAGAGCATTTTTTTAGTCTGTGGATGTCCCGTTTCTTCTCCAGGCCTTTGAGGGCTGAGCAGTAGAAATCCATCTCCCTGTCTCTCTCCCGCTCCCCCTGCCAGTCCTTCCCCTCCCTGGGGCGCTGTAACCGTGTCCCAGTGGAGAGCAGGGTGCAGCCTCTGGGTTTGTGTCACCATCAGCAAAATATCCCGCTTGTCTGGGATGCCCTTGTCCCTCCTGTGTTTCCCAAGGCTCTCGCTGTTACAGGCGTGCTGATCCCCCTGGAAAGCTGCAGGGATGGCTCCGGGCTCTGGGGGGGCTGGGGAGGGCGCTGGCTGCTCAGGTGCCAGGTGTGTGTGCCAGGAGCGGCTGTCCAGCTGGCAGGGACAGCGGGCACCGCGCCCCTCTGCCCCAGAAATGCCCCAGCCCAGCCGGGGGGCTCCGAGCCGGCGCTGCAGGAGGGAGCAGGGCTCTGCCAGGAGGAAACAGCCCGGGAGGAGCTCCCTGCAGCCCCTCAGTGAGTGCCAGCCGTGCCAGGGCCGTGTGGCACTGCAGCAAAGCACTGTGCCCTCCGTGTCCCCGGAGCTGAGGGAAGGGCTGGGCTGGTCCTGCGCTGCCCCGAGCCCGGGGAAGGGCCAGGGGAGGGGGCACGGACTGGCCAGAGAGGGGCCGGGGCTGGGCAGGGGGCTCGGGCTTCTGGGGCAGCTGTGGACAGGGACAGAACACTCCAGTGCTCCAGCTGGGGAGGCCACAGCTGGGAACACATCAGCTGGAGGATTTGGGATCAATAATTTCTTTTCTAAAGGCACAGGAAGAAGATTTATATATATATATATATCTATGAATATGAGACTGTGGGCAGTGCCAGTGCTGGTAACTCAGAACTCGGGTTCTGACTCAGTGTCCTGCAGGTTCCAGGCTCCCCTCCCACGCTGCAGGAGCTGCTGTGGGAGTGCAGTCCTGCTGTCCTGCTGTCCTGCTGTCCTGCTGTCCTGCCTGCACAGTCCCTTCTGCGCTCCAGCCGGGAGGAGCCGCAGTGCCTGCAGGGCTCCATCGCCCCGGCTGGGCGGGGGTCCCAGGGAGCCCCCAGCCGTGTGGGGGTCGGGTGCACTTACAGCAGCTGTAAAAGGAAGCAATACTTGTGCAGAGGGGCGGGTGGCAGGAGCTGGCTGCAGCTGGGCAGCCTGGCAGCAATGCAGCGCAGGCACCCGCGCCCCTGGGGTCACCCTGGGGGCTGGGGGTGCAAAAGGAGCTGTCCCCCAGGGGCTGCAGGAGGGCTCTGCCTGGGAAATGCTCACTGGAGAGACCCAGCATCCTGGGGCTGTGCTGCAGAGCCAGCTCGGGGCTTGGGACGTTCCCTCCCACTGGAATTCTGGCTCTCGTGCCCCCCTCTACTCACGGGCTCAAAAGGCACATCTTCCCACGGAAATCAGAGATTTGTACAAGCTCCACAGATTTGGCCCTGCTTAGTCATTTCATGCTTCGTTTATAGCATTTTTCTCTCCCCACTCAACATTTCCTGCATCTTGTCCCCCTGGGACCCCTGCCCCTTGCTCTGGCACCAGGCAAGAGCCAGGAACAGATGGAGCTCTGCTCCGCATTTCAGCAGGGCACGGCATCAGGACAGGTCCCCACGCAGCAAAAACCGCGTGCTGGCTCTCCAGATCTTCCCCTGGCTCTCTTTCATATCCCGGCCCTCTGGGCTGCGTGTGCAGGGTGGAGGAGCAGGCACTGGGGGAGTGGGAGTGGGAGTGTGAGTGAGTGTGTGAGTGAGTGTGAGTGTCTGTGTGAGTGTGTGAGTGTGTCTGTGTGAGTGTGTGTGAGTGTGAGTGTGTGTGAGTGTGAGTGAGTGTGAGTGTGAGTGAGTGTGAGTGTGAGTGAGTGTGAGTGTGAGTGAGTGTGAGTGTGAGTGAGTGTGAGTGTGAGTGAGTGTGAGTGTGAGTGAGTGTGAGTGTGAGTGAGTGTGAGTGTGAGTGAGTGTGAGTGTGAGTGAGTGTGAGTGTGAGTGAGTGTGAGTGTGAGTGAGTGTGAGTGTGAGTGAGTGTGAGTGTGAGTGAGTGTGAGTGTGAGTGAGTGTGAGTGTGAGTGAGTGTGAGTGTGAGTGAGTGTGAGTGTGAGTGAGTGTGAGTGTGAGTGAGTGTGAGTGTGAGTGAGTGTGAGTGTGAGTGAGTGTGAGTGTGAGTGAGTGTGAGTGTGAGTGAGTGTGAGTGTGAGTGAGTGTGAGTGTGAGTGAGTGTGAGTGTGAGTGAGTGTGAGTGTGAGTGTGAGTGTGGGTGAGTGTGTGTGTGTGTGTGAGTGTGAGTGAGTCTGTGTGAGTGTGAGAGTGAGAGTGAGTGTGAGTGTGAGTGTGAGAGTGTGAGTGTGAGTGTGTCTGAGTGTGAGTGTGAGTTCCCAGGGACACGGATTGCTCCATGATTAATCACTGAGGGAGAATGAGACCAAATGAGAAGAGCCCAGGTGGGTTTGATTTATGTGTCCTTCACGCCTCCAGCCTGAGCTGGGATGGTTATTGCTCTCCAGTGCTACAGAAATAAAGGTCTCAGACTTCAGCAATGACAGGGAGCCGCAGGCTGCAGGGCAGGGCAGGGCGGGGGGCTCTGCCCGGGGGTGTTTGTGCGGGACCTGCGGGGGTGTGAGCCCACGGGCCGCTGTTTGTGGGTGCTTTGTGCAGGGCTGGGGCCGTGCTGGCAGGTTCTGTGCTGCTCGGAGGGACGGGGGGCTGCAGGTGGAACACAGGGGCCCTGGGCAGTGCTGGGGGCTCTCACACCCCCGGGGGGGTCAGCAGCTCTGCCCAGCACCCCCAGCGCTGCCCAGAGCCCCCCTTCCCCCTCCTCACTCGCTGCTCTCTCTGCACCACCAGGGCCCCACAGCACCCCTGCACCTTTGGGGTGTCCCTGTGCCACCCCCGGGACAGGGCTGGGGACACCGGGCAGGGCAGGGGGGCCCTGGGAGCCTGAGGCAGAGCAGGCTGAGTGGAAAGGCTGCTCACGGTGGCCCCGAGGCTCGGCGCTGGCTGCTGCTGGCTCAGGAAGGGGCACCCGAACCTCTGCAGGCAGCAGGAGGGTGGCAGCAGGGTGACATCCCCCATGAGCCCGGGAGATCCCTTCCCAGCATTAGTGCCATGCACACAGAGATGCACAGCTGCACGGGGTGGGGACAGAGCCAGCTGGGTGACACAGTGCCCTGCAGGGTGGGGACAGAGCTACCTGGGTGACACTGTCCCTGCAGGGTGGGGACAGACCCACCTGGGTGACACTGTCCCTGCAGGGTGGGGACAGAGCCACCTGGGTGACAGGAGGGGCTGGTGCCTTTCTGGCAGGGCTGCTCCCCTCTGTGGGAGGTGGCACCTGTCCCATGCCAGGGCAGGACATCCCTGCAGAGGGTGGGTGGCACCTCTGGCCCCTTCCTCCCCTGCCCTGGGGCTGTGCAGGGATGGGGCCGGGATGGAGGGAGGGAGCAGTGCAGCACAGGGCAGAAAGGAAACTGGAACAGAGATTGCCTGAGAGAGCCCTGGGCTTGGCTGGAGAACATTCTGTCAAATTCAGCTTGGTCTCAGTGAGAGAACCCATGTGTCTGCCTAGGACAGGTTTTGTAGCGAGCCAGAATTAAACTCCACTCGTGGAGTACTTTATTCTTTCTAAAATATCTGGGCAGAAAACTGGACTTAGAGCTACTTTCCACCAGTAACAAAAACCAAGTTCTGTTGCAACTAATGTGAGAACTTCCCTAGCCTGCAGCGGGACTGAGGCTCGGCTCCCAAGGGCAGAATTCCCAATTTCAGGGGCTCTGCCACCCCTGAGACCCCTGAGCGGGACTCCGAGCCCTCGGGGGACACAGAGCACGTGTCATTCCCAAATGACCAAAAGCTTTGCCCTTCTCCCTAAGCCATCCCTCGCGGCGCTCCGGGCCCCGCGGCGCTCAGGAGAGCCGAGCACTGCTGGGCTCACCTGGCCGTTTGTCCGTTCCCTTCGCAGACAGGGCTGCGTGTTCCTGGCCACCCGAGCCCCCCAGCCGTGTCCCTCCCTGCTCTCCCAGCCCTGGCAAGGCTGGAGGAATTTCCCAGCCCCCTCCCCAAGCCCCCCAGCACTGCGAGTACGGGCTTGGCTTTCAGAGTACTTTATGCATAAGGCCCCATGTGTATCATGGTACAAAATTATTGTCCAGTCTTATGGATAGTTTATGCCCCAGCGGGGTTTTGTAGATTAATAGTAAAAGAACAACAGAAAAACAAAAAAAAAAAAAAAAAAAAAAAGAAAAAGCACTTTTAAATTATTTATATTATAAAAAGACATTCTTTATTTTTCTTGGCATTGATGTCACTTAGCTACAAAATCCGTTTATAAATAGGATATTGCAGATTTTAAACTATAGCAATGCTCGAGCAAACACGAATTCAGAGTTCCACAGAGAAAACGAGTGAGGTGAAGCAGAGGGTGGCAGGGCCCAGCTGGCTCCGCGGGTGACACTGCAGTGCCAGGGGATGTCCCTGAGTGGTCCCCCAGGCCTGGGGCTGTGCTGAGGTGCTGCCAGTGCAATATTTCCCAGCCACGTGGGAGGCAGAGGGGCTCTGGTGCCCCGGGCTCTCTCTCTCGGGGCCTTGCTCACGTTACATTTTCGGACCTCATCCAGCACTCAGTGGCTTCGCCGAGGCTGAGTCAGTCTGTTGCACATTGATGTAGATTAAGTGGCACCCACTGAATTACCTCTCGACTTTCCAACGTGGTTCACTTGTACATAAGTGTAATGTCAAACTGTTTACAGGTTCTTTTGTGCGTAATTGTGGGGAAAAAAAAAATGTTTTAACTGCAAATTTAAAGGAATCGATTTTACTGGAAGGTGTTTAAAAAAATGAATGTGCTTAATACAGTATAGACATCCTTGCTAATGGTCTCACCTGAATGCATGTATCCGTGTTGTCAGTCCCACCAGTGAGGTTATTGGCAATATTCTGCAGTCTGTGAATAGCAAATATGCATAAACTACTGTGACTCTGACAAATATAACTCGGTAACTGTTTCTACTGTGGTATGTGAAAAAATCCTGTAGCTTTTAGCCTGCTGTATTTCCCTGGTGCAAGGAGCTCCAGGAAAGAGAGAGATCTGGGAGAAATGAAGTCACAGCTGCGCCCTGGGCGGGGTGGTGACAGCCCCTGCCAGGTGCCCGTGCTGCAGGTGCTGAAAATGCCATTTTCAGAGGCCGGCAGCTGGAAGGGAAGGTGCTGCTGCCCCGGCTGGGGCTGGGGAGGGCAGAGCCTGGCAGGGGCTCTGGGACCTGCACGGGGGAGCTCAGCCATGCTCGGGGGTGCTGGGCTCACAGCTGCAGCCAGCTGCTGTTTGCCATTCCAGCTGACAGGGAATGGGCTGTACTGGGAGCTGCTGGTTGTTATTCCAGTTCACAGGGAATGGGCTGTACTGGGAGCTGCTGTTTGCCATCCCAGTCCAGCAGTGGTGCTCTGTACTGGGAGCTGCTGTTTGCCATTCCAGCTGACAGGGTATGGCCTGTACTGGGAGCTGCTGGTTGTTATTCCAGCTGACAGGGAATGGGCTGTACTGGGAGCTGCTGTTTGCCACTCCAGCTCACAGGGAATGGGCTGTACTGGGAGCTGCTCTTTGCCATCCCAGTCCAGCAGTCGTGCTCTGTGCTGGGAGCTGCTGTTTGCCATTCCAGCTGACAGGGAATGGGCTGTACTGGGAGCTGCTGGGTGCCACTCCAGATCACAGTGGTGCTCTGTACTGGGAGCTGCTGTTTGCCACTCCAGCTCACAGGGAATGGGCTGTACTGGGAGCTGCTGTTTGCCATCCCAGTCCAGCAGTGGTGCTCTGTACTGGGAGCTGCTGTTGCCACTCCAGCTCACAGTGAGAGCTCACAGGAGGGCACAGACCAGAATAAAGGTGCTGGTGCCCCTCAGCTGTCTCACACACCCACAGAAGTGCATCCATGGATACACCCAGGCTTTCTTGCTCCCAGGGGCTTAGCACTGGCTCATGTAACCCCTTCCCTCCCTGCTGGCTGGGCGTTATCCTCCCTCCAAAGCAGTGGCACTCTCCCGTTTATTCTGGGCTGGTTATTACTGTTTTTACCTTGCAGTACCTGGCTGTGGTCCGGAGGAAGCCCCTTCCCATGGCCCCTTCCTGGCAGGAGGTGAGAGCTCCATCTCTCAGCACCTGCCCCAGGCGGGCTCTGGGTGCTGCAGTGCCTGCCCTGGGGGCTTTTAGAGCTGTGTCCCTCAGTGGGGAGGGGGATGCTGGCTGAGCTCCCCTGCGGCCCGGCGCTGGCAGTGCCACGAGCCGGGTGATGCCAGCACTCCCACCCTGGCACAGCCCCTGTGCCCCTGAAGTGCCCTCCCAGCTCTGGGACCAGCTTCCCCCCATGAAGCAGCCCCGTGTGAGCCCAGGGGCTGGGGGGGCTGAGGGGACCCTGCTGCTGGGCAGGGGGGCTGCAGCCTGCTCCCTCTGCCCGGGCTGGGCTCAGCCTCCTTCCCTGCAGCCTGCCGGGAGCAGAACACGCCGGGGCTGCCGTGACCCCGGCTGTGACAGCTCTGCCCCCAGGACACCCCCAGCCCCGAGCAGGGCTCCCCTCCGTGTGCCCATCGCATTCCGGGCAGGAAGGTGATTTTGGTTATTCTGAGTGCTTCTGAGCACTGGCTTGTCTGCTTTCCGTGTCAGGGCAGATGTGAAAGAGCAGTGGGTGTTGAGGTAGAACACCTGCACAGTAATTACTGAGGATGTAATTACCTCCCCCCCGCAGCACGGGGTGATGTGCTCGGGAAGGAGGAGAGATTCCCTTTGGTACCAGGTGATGCCAGAAAATGAATTTAATCTGCCTTACAACTATATAATTAAGAGAGCTTATATATAGAAATATCTATCTATCTATCTCCTCACTAGTGTGTTTCTGGCTGGGACAGGGTGGGCAGCACCAGGCCTGGGCTGGCCCTGCTCTCTGCCCACTGCTGCCCCAGGGACAAACTCAAAGCTTGTCCAAAGCCTTTTCAGAGCAGAGGCTGCCCTGCCAGGGACCCCCTCCCCTGCCAGGGACCCCCTCCCCTTCCAGGGACCCCTTCCCCCAAAGGCTGAGCTGTCCCAGCACCCACACCTGGGACCAGCCGTGGCTGGGGATGCTGTGCCCAGCCCGTGCCACCCTTTCTGCTCCTGACCCTGCAGGTGACAGTGGCAGGTGAGGGGTGACCCTGCAGGTGACAGTGGCCTTGCCAGAGTGGCACTGAACTCTTGCCATGCCCCAAAGCCGAGCACAGGAGGAGCCCTCGGGCAGGAGGGGCGGGAGGGCAAGGCTGGGCTGCAGAGCATCCTCTGGCCACCCTGCTGTGCCCAGGCAGGGCCGGGGGCAAACCTGCTGCAGGGAGCGGGGCTGGGGGGCACAGACACCCCCTGTTCATCCCCTGGGCTCCCGGGGGGCACAGACACCCCTGCTCACCCCTGGGATCCCAGGAGTGAGCAGGAGTGTCCTGTGTCCCTGGGATCCCAGGGACACAGACACCCCTGTTCATCCCCTGGGATCTCAGGGGCACAGACACCCCCTGTTCATCCCTGGGATTCCAGGGGACACAGACACCCCCTGCTCACCCCTGGGATTCCAGGGACACAGGACACCCCTGCTCACCCCTGGGATCTCAGGGGATACAGATACCCCTGTTCATCCCCTGGGATCCCAGGGGACACAGGACACCCCTGCTCATCCCTGGGATCTCAGGGGACACAGACACCCCTGCTTGCTGCTCACCCCTGGGATCCCAGGGACACAGGACACCCCTGCTCACCCCTGGGATCTCAGGGGACACAGGACACCCCTGCTTGTCCCATTTCTCTCCCATGCCCGGGGCTCTGGAGGGAGAGCTCTGTAAATACAGCAGGTTAAAAACTGGCGCGGTATCAGCGAGTCTGTATTCAATGCAGATGTTTCCCCTGTTTTGTAGTATTGTTTTATTGATAAATAAAAATCAGCCAAAGACAAAGCCGGCGTTTGGCGTGGTCTGTGTGGGCATTTACAGAGACTGGCCCTGGCAGGGGGGCTGTGGCCTCCAGCCTGGCCCTGCCATCCCTGCCACACTGGGAATCCTCCTCCCAAACACAGACCTGGAAATGGAAATGGGAGGAGGGAGAACCTGCCCCGAGCTCCGTGGCAAGAGCAGCCCCGAGCTTGTCCCGGGTGTGCCCTGCACTGCCCCAGCTCTGCGTGTGACACTGAGCCACCCAGCAGGGCTGGGGGGCACAAACACCACGAATGGCTCCGAGAGAATCCCAAAATGCTCAGGAATTTTAAAGCGCAGCAAGAAAAGCAAAACTTGCAGCAATTAAACTGCATCTTAATGAGCTGCCTCCCAAAGAAAAGCTTGAGAAAAATGGGTTCATCAGAGACTCGTTAAAAAAAATCACTAAAACCATTAATACTATAAACATCCTCTCCGTGACATAAATTTTGCATCTTTCCAGATGTGTTTTTATTATCATGCCAAATTTATGGGAGGAGAAAACAAGGAGCAGCTCTTTGGGTTATTTTGTCCCAGGGATGCCAGCAGGCAGCAGCCAGGAGGTACAAAAACCTCCTCTTACCAAATCCTGTGCCACACCAGGCTGCCACATCCAAACCCTTTAGCAAATTTTAAGATTCCTGACTTTGGGGCTCAGTGCTGACTGAAGGGGAAGTGGTGTGTGTGACCCCGGGAGGGGCCACTTGCCCATGGAATGGAGCTGTGAGTGTCACAGCACGGCGTCCCCAAGGGTAATGATTAGCATTGGCCCCGGAAGGCTGATCAATCACTTCATTGTGCTGCAGTTGTTAAGAACCCATCGCCCTCGCAGACAGTCCAGTACAGGTGCACCCAGCAGTCCCTGAACCCAAACACCATCACCACTGGCCAATTAAGAAATCAGCCCTCGGTAAACAAATCTCCACAACACATTCCACATGTGCACAACAACAGGTGCAGCGAGCGAAGATTGCTGGAACCCAGCACATCCCTCTGGGTGCCCTGGATGGCTCAAAGCCCTGGCAGGGGCTCAGAGACTCTGACAGGAGGCCAAAGACACCTGGAAATTTGATTTCAACCCATGGAGCAAATTACCAACTTTGTATGAAGAATTACAGGTCACAGAAGTTTAAGTAGCATAGTAGTAGCAATCACAGGGTGAAGGGAAAAATTTGGAGCACTGTACAGGGGGGTTTTGGACCTTGTACAGGGGGGTTTGGGATTCTGTATTTGGGGGTCCAGGATGGAGGGGTTTGAGCATGCCCTGCCTTCTTCTTTCTTCTCCCTGGCATCCATGTTCAGGAGTGCCAGGATGGTGCCAGGATGGTGCCAGGACAGGGCCAGGACAGGGCTACCCATGCACACCTGTGTGTGCTGAGGGCACCAGCCGTGCCCTCGGACCTGCAGAGAAACCCACAGCCCCCCTGTTCTGCCACTCCCTGACACACCCTGAGCTCGGGCCCAGCTGGACAGCTGGCAGCCAAAATGTGAGTTCTGCCTTCTCTGTGGCCTCTGCTGCTCAAGCTGCTATTAAGCTACCCCAATTATTTTTGAGATCTAATAAAGGCATCTAATATGTGCAATTGTGACATAATGTCTTGGGAATAGTAGTTCAGTGCTATTGCCAGTGCTGAAATCAATGGCTCTACTCATGGAGCTGTGAGCTTTTCTTTTCATCATCAGGCCAAGAGAACAAGTCTGTAGCTATATCTACATTATCTATATCTACATTATTTATATCTACATTATCTATATCTAAATTATATAAAAACCTCAAAGGATGCAGGAACATGAAAACACAAGCAAATGAGGGCACCAGCCGTGCCCTCGGACCTGCAGAGAAACCCACAGCCCCCCTGTTCTGCCACTCCCTGACACACCCTGAGCTCGGGCCCAGCTGGACAGCTGGCAGCCAAAATGTGAGTTCTGCCTTCTCTGTGGCCTCTGCTGCTCAAGCTGCTTTTAAGCTACCCCAATTATTTTTGAGATCTAATAAAGGCATCTAATATGTGCAATTGTGACATAATGTCTTGGGAATAGTAGTTCAGTGCTATTGCCAGTGCTGAAATCAATGGCTCTACTCATGGAGCTGTGAGCTTTTCTTTTCATCATCAGGCCAAGAGAACAAGTCTGTAGCTATATCTACATTATCTATATCTACATTATTTATATCTACATTATCTATATCTACATTATTTATATCTACATTATCTATATCTATATTATCTATATCTGTATTATCTATATCTATACTATCTATATCTGTATCATTATTAATATGAAATAGAATAACATAAAATGTAAGAATATAAAATATAAGTTATTGTTCATTAGAACCATTACACCTGGCCCCTCCTGCTGCCCTGAGACACTCCCTGCCTCACTGTGAGCCCTGGGAGCAGCCCTGGAGCTGTGCTGGGGTTGCTCTTTGGGTTTCTGCCATCACTGGGCCCAAACATAATGAAACAATTGCTTTTTAAAACTTCTGTTGGGATCGATCCATCAGCTCTGAAGACCCTCCTGCCTCTGTGGTACCTGCACCCCCAGAGCCCCTGGAGGTGTGAAGGTAATAAAGGACTCAGCATTCTGTCTGGATGCTGAGCCAGCTTCAACAAGAGAAACGGGGTTTCTCCTCTGGGTGGGCTCCTCACCAGTGTTTATCTGTCCCTCCAGTGGAGTCTCTGGCCCACCCTGCAGCCCCAGGGGGGCTGTGACAGCCCCAGCTCCGTGCAGGGCACCGGGGCAGCCACACCTGGGGACCCCCCAGCCCTGCCTGGGACAGGAGCCAGGCCGCTCCCTCTGGGCTGCCTGGGGACACAAACCTGACCCTGCCCCTCACAAATGCCCTGACACGGTGTTTGGGTTCTAAGAGGACAGAGCTGCTGAGCTCTCTTTGCAGGAAGGGCAGATTGCCACCCTGCAGCTGTGTTTTAGCCCTGTCATGAGCGATCATCTCCAGGCTCAACCCGCAAAGATGTCCCAAATCATGGATTTAAATGACAGCAGAAAATTCCCTGAGCTCCTTAAAGTTAATGGCCATCTTCATTTTCATTTGCCACATATTCCTCTCCCGTAATAGCCATGTGCTAAATCTTCATGAGATTTTTTATAGTTTCACTGAAGGAATATTTGCATAATTATTAGCGCATAATCTGCTTTAATGGGCCCGCTGATTTCGCTGGTACAGATAAATGCATGCGGTGTCAGACTGAAGCACGAGGGCCTGGGCAGTGCAGGGTGTGCTGCAGGGCAGTGCCCGTGGCTGTGCTGGCTCCTGGGGACAATGTGCCCTGCTGTGTGACAGCAAAGTGCCCTGGCCCTGGGCACCACAGGGAAACCGGGGCTGCTGTCCCTCACTGTGCCTCAGACCCTCGGACGGACCCCAAATCCCACCCAGTGCCACCCTGCCATGGCAGGGACCCTTCCCCTGTCCCAGGGACCCTTTCCCTGTCCCAGGGACACCTTCCCCTGTCCTAGGGACCCTTCCCCTGTCCCAGGGACACCTCCCACTGTCCCAGGGACCCTTCCCCTGTCCCAGACTGCTCCAGCCCTGTCCAGCCTGGCCCTGGCACTACCAGGGATGCAGGGGCAGCCACAGCTGCTCTGCCCACCCTGTGCCAGGGCCTGCCTGTAGCTATGATATTTTATTAAAAATCCTTTCCTAGGATTTTTTCCCTCCTGAGGAGCTGGGAGCCCCAGGACAGAAATGTAAACAATAACTGTGAGCTGCTGTGGGATGCAACTTCCATTGGTGCATGTGGATTGTTTTCAGTTGATGACCCACCACAGCCACCTGTGCCGAGGCTGTGAGCAGTCACAGCATTTTGTTATCTATTCTATTCTATTCTATTCTATTCTATTCTATTCTATTCTATTCTATTCTATTCTATTCTATTCTATTCTATTCTATTCTATTCTATTCTATTCTATTCTATTCTATTCTATTCTATTCTTGTTCTTTGTAGCCTTCTGATCTTTCTTTTCCCTCTGTTCTTTTAGTATAGTTTTAATGTAGTATTTTAATATAATATATAAGATAATAAATCAGCTTTCTGAGATGCAGTCAAGCCTCGTGTCTCCACACGTGGGTGTCACCTCAACACCTGCCCAGCCTGGCACAGCCCCCAGTCCCACCCAGCCCTGCCCGGGGCCTGGGGACAGAGCTGAGCCCCCGGGCTGGGGGGGCTGGTGGCTCTGGCCTCCTCTCACGCCCCATTTGGAAACTTCCCCTGCACTGACGTGGGGAGTATAAAAAGGATCTGGTGCAGCAAGAGGAGTGAGGTGTGGGGAGGGTGTGATGACAGCAGCTATATAAGGAGGCAGCACAGAATTCTTGAGGGAAAGCATCAAACTTCTGCTATTTTCCAACCAGATCGTACCCTCGCTATGAAATGTCATTTCTAGAATTTTTTTAGACTGTTCTAATAGATGCTGATAAATGTTCTTCTCCTCAGGGCTTGTCAGGAGCAGACGTGATTGATGCTATCTTCAGAGGGAGACAGAAATGTTCTGTGCAGGATCTGCCACTGTGGCAGAGCTCAGAAGCAATGGTCTCAACTGAGCAGTACAGAGCACTTCCGAAACATTTAAAATTCCTGCAACAGCAATTCGGTTTTGAATCCTCCCTCCTTCAGAAAGCCATAGTAAAGACCTTTTCTAAATCTGGGAAAGTTATAAGGAAAAAAAGCATCTCAAGATGTGTAGGCAGCAGCATAGCCTGAGTGCAGTCTGGGGCAAGCTGCGTTTTCTGCACTCTTTTTGAAAGTGCCAATATTCAATTGATATTTTTTAATAAAATATTAACATGTTTTAATGGAGAGGTTCTGCAGGCCTGAGCCTGGAGGCAGGGAATGGCTCTGCTCTCCCAGATCCCAGCTCAAGCCCAAAATTAAGCTCTTAATGCCTTAATAAGGCAGAGAGTTGAGTGTACAATGACCTGTTCTTTAAGTGATATATTAAATTAACTTTCCTTATGTATTTTCAGATGGAAGTTAAATATTGTCACATAGTTCTAGACCGCAAAAGACCATCAAAAGGGATTAGATGGGATTTTTTCTCTATTAAATGAGAAATCTGGCACCGTGTGTGCAGCAGAGCCCTCCCCACACCCCCTCCCTGCCCTACCCTTCTCTCCTGTGGAATTCCCACAGAAATCCACCAGGATCCCCTCCCTGGTGGGCACTTGGCTTGGCAGAGGCCACAGGGATAAGTGGTGTTTGTCACAGCCCTGGTGCTGCCCGGGGATTTCAGCTGGCTGAGGGCAGGCTCACAGATTTGTTCTTCCATAAGAGCTGACAAAAACCCTTAACTGTTCTCCTGCTACCCGGGCAACAACAGGAGCTGTCTGAGGTTTTGCCTGCTGCGAACAGGACCTGTCAAAGCGCCGTGGCTGAGTGCTGCTGTCCGTCCCCAGGCTGGGCATCCCGTGAGCCTGCAGCCTTGGCAGCAGCGCTGATTCCCCTGGCCCACGCTGGGAGCCCGGGGCTGCAGCTGCTCTGGTGGCTCCAGGCGTTTGGAGCAGGGATGCACGACCCAGGCTCAGGGCTTACATCCCCAAAATGAAGACTTAAAGGTCGTGCAGGAGTCTGAGGCTTTGTTGGGCCTCATCTGCAGGGGACAATTTTCACAGTCTCTGGTTATTAACTCTTACCTGCAGAACACAGGGAATGGCTCCCACTGCCAGGGGCAGGGCTGGGTGGGAGATTGGGAATTAGGAGTTGTGACCTGGCAGGGTGGGAGGCCCTGGCACAGGGTGCCCAGAGCAGCTGTGGCTGCCCCTGGATCCCTGGCAGTGCCCAAGGCCAGGCTGGGCAGGGCTGGGAGCACCTGGGACAGTGGGAGGTGTCCCTGGGACAGGGGAAGGGTCCCTGGGACAGGGGAAGGGTCCCTGGGACAGGGGAAGGTGTCCCTGCCATGGCAGGGGTGGCACTGGATGGGATTTAAGGTCCTTCTAGCCCAAACCATTCAGGGATTCTGGGATTTTGGTATTAAGCTGTGCAGCAGGCTTCCTTTACTGGGACTGGGGAATTTCCTCAGGACTTGCAGCAGCAAAATTTGTGGAAGAGAAAAATCCCCCCTCCACAAGGGAGCCTGAGCTGCAGCTGGAAAGCCTTGGCTGCCTGTGAGAGCAGCCGGGAGCAGAAGGGGATCCTGAGTGAAGCTTTGGAGCTCTGGAGTGTCCGTGGAACTCTCCTCCACCCTCGGTGTGGAACACTCAGCCCTTTTGTCTCTTTGACAGACACAGGATCATCATCCTCCTTTGTAAGGGATGCGGCTGGAGGAGATTAGGAAATAACTTCTGGATAAATAGATTTATTGGCGCAATTTGGTTTTACATGGCCAGAATGGAGTGTTTATAAAATATTTATGGAGTTTTCCTTTGCAGTGATGGAACAAGAACCAGTTTAACAATGTGTGGGGCTTCATTAGTGCTGTTCCACAGTCAGGCTTGCTCTGTCTCCTCTTGCCACTTCATTAAGCTGGCCCTCATGATAGATTGGCCCAAATCACTAATTAATAATTACCTCTTCTGTATAAAATCAGATGCCTTGAGCTGGCACTGCTGGCCATGAATTTAAGATGAAGCATAAACCTGCGTGCGTTTCTCTGCTCGGCGTTGAAGTCATCCCGCTATTCATCCAAAACCTCATCAGAACGGATAATAAAGCACTTCACGAACAGATGTGCCACTTATTCATCCAGTTCTATCATGATAATGACGAGAATTTAATCTGGAGTGTCTGTGGAAGATGATCTGGAAGACAGATTGGTGAGAATGAGGACGGCGCTGCCAGGCTGCCCGCAGCGGGGCTCAGCAACGCCCGGGCACGGGCACGGGCACGGCCCTGGCAGTGCCAGCACAGCCAGAGCAGCCCCCCGGCTGGGCCCTCGCTGCAGATGGAACTGCTCTCAATTGCCCTGCCTTTAGAGAAGCATAAAAGGTAATTGCTCTTACAGCTGTGAGCAACATCTGACGCTGCAGAACGCTGAAAGCACGTGGAAGAGAGCTTGGAGAGCCCAGATTCATCCAGGGTGAGGGGGATAACATGCAGAGCTGAATATTTAGCCAGAACATGAAAAAATGCAGAGACAAGTAGAAATTTATGAGGCCAACTTGCTCTGAAGAGCCTTTTACCCCTCGTTACCAGATATACATTTATTTATCTGTCTCCTCATACAGGCTCCTATTGATCCTTGTCAATGGAACGTGGTACAGCAGGGAGCCACACTGCAGGTGAATGTTTGCAACTGGAGCTGCACAGCTCTGTGAATTCTGTTAACAGTCAAAAAGATCATTCAGTCCCCAAAGTGCCTTTGAAGAACAAAAAGCCTCTCATTCAGCGCTGGGGAGGTGGCCTGGATTGACAGCTGCCATCCTGCTACTGCCACAGCAGGAAGAGCACAAACCCTGCAGGGCAGGCACTCCAAAATCCAACAGCCTGCACGGAGGGGGTGGAATAGAACACCATCCTGCTTCCCATGGAGTGGCACTGACTGCCAGGCTGCCCCTGTGCCCTGTGCCCAGGGCAGGGAGACACCCCCTGAACGTCCCCAGCCGGCAGAGCCAAAGTCATTCCCTCTCCAAAATGACCCAGAGGAGAACCAGCCTCACAACAGTAAATCTTTCCTTTAACAGCTTGTCAGCAAAGAAGTCCTGCCTTTCACACCAGAAATATTGTCAGCCTCCCTCAGCATCTGTCACAGCAGCAGCACAGCAGCCAAGCCACAAATCTGGGTTAAAGAGATGGGAAAGAAGAGGGGTTTGAGGGGCCAGTGTGGGAACGGGGCTGTTCGGGGCCAGGGCCCTGGCTGGGGCAGCAGAGGGAGGGGAAGGCTCTGGCTCCTTCCCTGGGGTGCAGGGACCTGCCAGGGCACAGCTCCTCCACTCTGCTGCTCCCTCGCCCACTTTTGGCCCCGTCCCAGGTGTGACTTTGCTCAGTTCCCCCTTGCTTTGTGTGCAGGTGGGGTTTGCTCTCCCTCCCCGAGGCAGCCCCCGGAGGCAGCAGCCAGAGCTGGTCCTGTTTGCTGACACCCCCAGGACCTGTGCAGGGCCAGAAGGGACCCTGGAACTCCTGCCCTGCCTCCTTCAGCCCCAGCCTGGGGGGCTGGAAGTCACTTTTGGGGGGCTCGGGGGGCTCCGAAGGCAGGTCCCAGCTGGGAGCAGCCGAGCTGCCTGTCCCTGCCAGGGTGAGGAGCAGCATCCCCAGCAGGAGCCCTTGCCTGGCTGGGGATGGGAACAGCCACCAGCAGGTTTTAGTTTCCTTGGTGATCACTGTCAGAGCTGAAACACAAAACTGAAACGAAAATAGGAATGTATCAGAACTAATTATATGCATTCGTGTTAATTACACACCTTCTCTCGCAGCCTTTCATGGAGTCAGTGTTAGTGCTGGTCTCTGCTTCTCAAGGACTGCTGTGAACTGGTCACAAGGATGAGCATTTAATCTTCCAGTGGCAGACCAGACATTTTAATACTGAAGATTGTTTTATTCTTCGGGTACCTTTGATACAGCATATGCATCTTCCCAAGGACAAATAATTACTGCAACAGCCTGGAGCAATTTGTCAGGAGAATGACCCTGAGAGCAGTTAAAGTTCATAAGGTACAACATGAGTCACCATTACCAAATAACAGAACTATTTCTCTCAATGACAAGAGGTGAAAATTCAATAGCAAAGGGAGGTGAAATATTAGGACCCCAACTAAATCAGGGATGAGTAGATGAGGGATTACAGGCGGTGCTCATTTGGGAAGCAAATGTGAGACGTTGTGTTTTGAGTGCTTGAGAGAAAATTTGGTATCTTTGGTAACACAGCTATAAAGGAAGAACCTCCAAATAGTTTTCATTTCTTGCTGTAGTCATGGAACTCAAAAAGGCAATGAATAATGAATGAGTAATCCCAGGAAGCATTTAAGGACTCCACACTCCAAGTGCTGGCGGCTCAGGGGCCAGCGCTGGTCCAGCAGGACATGGGGACAGCAGGACATGAGGACAGCAGGACACGGGGACAGCAAGACATGGGGACAGCAGGACATGGGACAGCAGGACAGAGGGACAGCAGGACATGGAGACAGTAAAACCCACAGACAGCAGGACATGGGGACAGAAGGACACAGGGACAGCAGGACAGAGGGACAGCAGGACATGTGGAAAGCAGGAATGGGCACAGCAGGACATGGGGACAGCAGGACACGGGGACAGCAGGACAGAGGGACAGCAGGACATGGGGACAGCAGGACACGGGGACAGCAGGACAGAGGGACAGCAGGACATGGGGACAGCAGGACACGGGGACAGCAGGACAGAGGGACAGCAGGACATGGGGACAGCAGGACACGGGGACAGCAGGACAGAGGGACAGCAGGACATGGGGACAGCAGGACATGGGGACAGCAGGACATGGGGACAGCAGGACATGGGGACAGCAGGACATGGGGACAGCAGGACATGGGGACAGCAGGACACGGGGACAGCAGGACAGAGGGACAGCAGGACACAGGGACAGCAGGACAGAGGGACAGCAGGACATGGGAGAGCCCGGCGCTGCAGAGGAGCTGCAGGAGGGGATGGCAGTGCCCAGGGTGGCAGGGCTGAGCACAGCTCTGCCCTTGCCCTCCTGCCCCGTGCCCGTGGTCAGCCCGCTGTGCCCTGGGGCAGGCAGAGCCCAGAGCTGCCCGCAGAGCTGGCAGTGCAGGCCACAGGCACACTGCCACTGCCTGATGGATGGCACACAATCGGAAATATTACAGCACGGCGTATTTCATCCAGACAGGAAACTTTAAGCAGGACACAACAGATATTTTTCTTACCATATTAACAATTTACCATCTGAACTTTATCTTCTCCTTGGATAATAACCACCAGCCACGGGGTAAAGGAACAATTGATTTAAGATCTCAATCAAAGGAAAGCATTCCTCTTATCTGGATAGCCAAGCAGCAGAGCAGCAGTCAGCTGGGGTTGCTCTGCATTTGTCAGTCCATTAAAAGCACAGGCTCCCGATCTATAGAAGGGCTGTAAGACATTTGTGGAAATGACTCTTGCAAAAATCTTTAGTGGTTAAGTGCCTGCCATCTAAACCTTCCCTTGATTTCCACAACGCTTACTGAAAAAGACAAGGGAAAAAAATTATACTGCCTGCACTCAAACTGTCTTCCCTTTCTCCACATGCTTTTCCTTGATGATTGGATTGCTCCATGATTTAATTGCTGCAGTCTGATACACAGGGGACTCCCCCCAGAATCACTCAGTTTGGAAAAGACCCCCAAGACCACCGAGTCCCAGTGTGCCCAATGCCCACCCTGTCCCCAGCCCAGAGCTCTGAGTGCCACCTCCAGCCCTTCCTTGGGCAGGGGACAGCAGGACAGAGGGACAGCAGGACATGGGGACAGCAGGACACGGGGACAGCAGGACAGAGGGACAGCAGGACATGGGGACAGCAGGACACGGGGACAGCAGGACAGGGGGACAGCAGGACACGGGGACAGCAGGACAGGGGGACAGCAGGACACGGGGACAGCAGGACAGGGGGACAGCAGGACACGGGGACAGCAGGACAGGGGGACAGCAGGACACGGGGACAGCAGGACACAGGGACAGCAGGACATGGGGACAGCAGGACATGGAGGCAGTAAAACCCACAGACAGCAGGACACGGGGACAGCAAGACATGGGGACAGCAGGACAGAGGGACAGCAGGACACGGGGACAGCAGCACATGGGGACAGCAGGACACAGGGACAGCAGGACACAGGGAGAGCAGGACACGGGGACAGCAGGACACGGGGACAGCAGGACAGAGGGACAGCAGGACACAGGGACAGCAGGACAGAGGGACAGCAGGACATGGGAGAGCCCGGCGCTGCAGAGGAGCTGCAGGAGGGGATGGCAGTGCCCAGGGTGCCAGGGCTGAGCACAGCTCTGCCCTTGCCCTCCTGCCCCGTGCCCGTGGTCAGCCCGCTGTGCCCTGGGGCAGGCAGAGCCCAGAGCTGCCCGCAGAGCTGGCAGTGCAGGCCACAGGCACACTGCCACTGCCTGATGGATGGCACACAATCGGAAATATTACAGCACGGCGTATTTCATCCAGACAGGAAACTTTAAGCAGGACACAACAGATATTTTTCTTACCATATTAACAATTTACCATCTGAACTTTATCTTCTCCTTGGATAATAACCACCAGCCACGGGGTAAAGGAACAATTGATTTAAGATCTCAATCAAAGGAAAGCATTCCTCTTATCTGGATAGCCAAGCAGCAGAGCAGCAGTCAGCTGGGGTTGCTCTGCATTTGTCAGTCCATTAAAAGCACAGGCTCCCGATCTATAGAAGGGCTGTAAGACATTTGTGGAAATGACTCTTGCAAAAATCTTTAGTGGTTAAGTGCCTGCCATCTAAACCTTCCCTTGATTTCCACAACGCTTACTGAAAAAGACAAGGGAAAAAAATTATACTGCCTGCACTCAAACTGTCTTCCCTTTCTCCACATGCTTTTCCTTGATGATTGGATTGCTCCATGATTTAATTGCTGCAGTCTGATACACAGGGGACTCCCCCCAGAATCACTCAGTTTGGAAAAGACCCCCAAGACCACCGAGTCCCAGTGTGCCCAATGCCCACCCTGTCCCCAGCCCAGAGCTCTGAGTGCCACCTCCAGCCCTTCCTTGGGCACTCCAGGGATGGGCCCTGATGTTCTCTCAGCACTCACCTCGGAATTATTACTGCTCCAGGCCAGCAGTTCTAAGAGCAAGCCTTATTCCAGATGTTTCAGCACGGCAGCCCCTGTGCCATGTCCAATACAGATGTGCCAGCAGCAGCAGCAGCCCGTGGTGCCCCGGAGCACCCCCAGCCTGGCAGCTGTCCCAGCAGCCCAGCGAGGTGGTGCAGGCTGTGTTTCTGCTTCCCAGGTGTGCCAGGGTGTGCCAGGGTGTGCCAGGCCTGGGCTCAGGCTGCACCGTGGCACTGCCACGGCTGCGGGCACAGAGCTGCCAGGGAGGGGCTGGCAGTGCCCACACAGGAGGGCTGCTGCTGTCCCTGTTCTGCTGTCCCTGTGCTGTCTGTTCATCTGTCCCTTTTCTGTCCCTGTGCTGTCCCTGTGTCTGTCCCTGTGTCTGTCCTTGTGCTGTCCCTGTGCTGTCTGTTCATCTGTCCCTGTGCTGTCCCTGGGCTGTCCCTGTGCTGTCCCTTTTCTGTCCCTTGTCTGTCCCTGTGCTGTCCCTGTGTCTGTCCCTGTGCTGTCCCTTTTCTGTCCCTTGTCTGTCCCTGTGCTGTCCCTGTGTCTGTCCCTGTGCTGTCCCTTTTCTGTCCCTGTGCTGTCCCTGCTGCAGTGGGGGCAGCAGCTGGGGCAGGGCTGGATGGAGCTGGGGCTGCCCTGGGATCCCCCCCAGCAAATCCCCTCCCCGAGGACAGACCCTGCCTGCAGCTTGGGAGAAAGGAGGAAGAACACCCCAAGAACATTCTGGAGAGTGTGATCTGAGCTGCTGCAGCAGCAGGAGGACAAGGATGGGGCCAAAGGCCAGAAGAGCAAACCACGCACAGAGCCCCAGCTCCCTGCAGCACGATCCAGAAGGCAGTGCCCCTCCAGGGCCCAAAAGCCAGGCTGGCCTGAGCCCAGTCCCAGCAGACACCCCAACAGCCACGGGGGCACCCCTGCTGCCCATCCCTGGAATTCCCCGTGGCTCAGAGCAATAACAAATATTGAATCAAGATGGATTGGAAATCTTTTTACTCCAGCAATCTCCAGCAGGATGATTTCCCTCTGGCTCTCAATATGCTGCATCCATGTGATGATTCCTAACATACAAAGAACTAAAAGAAAAGTCACATAAAAAATACCTGAGCTCCGTGGAGTCTAAATTCCCAATAGATTGTGCATAATCAATCAGGCCAAACAATTAACTGAATGATTAAATCTGAAATTATTCCAGAACCAAAGTGACCTTGGTCCAGTGTAGGAGAGTTTAGTGCCAGTTTAGCTCAATTCCTGCCTTCATTCACTTGCACTCCCTTCTCTTGACTTTCCATGAGGAATTGTCCCTTTGCCAAAGGGCTCCTTTCCTGGGAAGTGCCAGCCCGAGTTCCTCCTGCTGCTGCTCTGAGTGAAGCCTCGAAGCAGGAGGCTGCTGTGGGAAGCCTCACTCTTCAGGATCAACAGAATTTTCCTGTTTTCATAAGAAATGTTCTGCCCGGCTCTTCCGAGTACCCTTGGATGTCGTTCCCTGCTGGAATCCCTACACCTAATTATTTGGATGCCTGAGCAATCATCTGCAAACCGCTGTTCTGCAAGCCCTGTCACTGTCCCTGCAGCTGGCACCTGGCTGAGCAGGAGGCAGCGTGGCACGGGGTGAGCTGCAGCCACGCCTGAGTGACACTCAAATGCCACTGCCACAAAAGGATAAACCAGAAAAGCTCTCAAAACTCTCCCCAGATGGGCCACGGGCACACACGCGCTGCTCCTTGGGCCTGTCCGTGGGTGCTCCTTCACACTGCTGTCCTTCTGTCCTGGCTGTCACACTCCCAGTGTCCTGTCACTGACCTGGCCACACCAGCCCCTGAGTGTCCTGTCACCGACCTGGCCACCCCAGCCAGCCCCTGAGTGTCCTGTCACTGACCTGGCCACCCCAGCCAGCCCCTGAGTGTCCTGTCACTGACCTGGCCACCCCAGCCAGCCCCTGAGTGTCCTGTCACTGACCTGGCCACCCCAGCCAGCCCCTGAGTGTCCTGTCACTGACCTGGCCACCCCAGCCAGCCCCTGAGTGTCCTGTCACTGACCTGGCCACCCCAGCCAGCCCCTGAGTGTCCTGTCACTGACCTGGCCACCCCAGCCAGCCCCTGAGTGTCCTGTCACTGACCTGGCCACCCCAGCCAGCCCCTGAGTGTCCTGTCACTGACCTGGCCACCCCAGCCAGCCCCTGAGTGTCCTGTCACTGACCT
Organism: Pyrgilauda ruficollis; assembly: GCF_017590135.1. Taxonomy (NCBI): domain Eukaryota; kingdom Metazoa; phylum Chordata; class Aves; order Passeriformes; family Passeridae; genus Pyrgilauda; species Pyrgilauda ruficollis. Next base: position 3,268,417 of record NW_024531821.1, read on the forward strand.
GGCCACCCCAGCCAGCCCCTGAGTGTCCTGTCACTGACCTGGCCACCCCAGCCAGCCCCTGAGTGTCCTGTCACTGACCTGGCCACCCCAGCCAGCCCCTGAGTGTCCTGTCACTGACCTGGCCACCCCAGCCAGCCCCTGAGTGTCCTGTCACTGACCTGGCCACCCCAGCCAGCCCCTGAGTGTCCTGTCACTGACCTGGCCACCCCAGCCAGCCCCTGAGTGTCCTGTCACTGACCTGGCCACCCCAGCCAGCCCCTGAGTGTCCTGTCACTGACCTGGCCACCCCAGCCAGCCCCTGAGTGTCCTGTCACTGACCTGGCCACCCCAGCCAGCCCCTGAGTGTCCTGTCACTGACCTGGCCACCCCAGCCAGCCCCTGAGTGTCCTGTCACTGACCTGGCCACCCCAGCCAGCCCCTGAGTGTCCTGTCACTGACCTGGCCACCCCAGCCAGCCCCTGAGTGTCCTGTCACTGACCTGGCCACCCCAGCCAGCCCCTGAGTGTCCTGTCACTGACCTGGCCACCCCAGCCAGCCCCTGAGTGTCCTGTCACTGACCTGGCCATGGCAGCCCCCACAGAGCCCCCAGCCCTCCCCAGAGCCCCCAGCCCCTCTTGTCCCCCCAGACCCCGTGGCTGGGCAGGCACCATCTCCCCCAGCACAGCTCTGCACCCTGGGCTCAGGTGCCCATAAACACTGATGGCACAGCTCACAGCTTAAAATACAAGGGGAAGAAATAGAGAATGGCCACAAAACATTTACTGTCAAATAAGCTCAAAGTGCTTTTATAACTGTTACTCACATCATGAGATACTGCTGAGACACGGTGGTAAACACTTCCAGCCATAAAAACCTTATGTATTTGCTTTCTAAGTCACCTCCAAGTATGCCAGGGCAGAAAACTTTTTGCTGAGGTCATTGCACTGAGCTGTGGGCGCTCCTGCACCTCCTGAGCACCACCCAGGGCTCCTGTGGGACGGCTGGACTCACAGTCTCAGAGGTCTTTTCCAGCCCTAAGGAGTTCAGGATGTGAGCAGGGTCACATGAAGAGCCTTGCCAAGGTCACCAGGACAGGCTGGCAGGGTGGAAACATCCCCTGACTCCAGAGGAATCCCAGGCTGAGCGACAGCCTGGCATTGGTTAATATTCTGTGGACTCCCTGCTTATCCTCCTTCTCCTCTCTCCATCCCTCTTTTTCAGCAGGGGCCACACGGACCAGGACAACTTAATGTGGTGGGTTTGGTGTTTCAGGGCTTCAGTCTGTTACAGGGACACCTTGGGACCAAAATCCAGATGTTCTCACTCTCATCTTTCCTTTTTTGTTCCTGCCTTCCCATCTCAGCCAGATGGACCTCAGCTCCTCATCCCTCCAAGCTGTGGGCAGCGAGCCAAAGGGGAACTGCTTTTATTCTTCCATCAGCAATTTTCTACAGTAAATAAGAAAAGAAAATGGAAAAGCTTGTAGGAAGTCCCAGGCTGCTGAGGCTGTTTAAATGGGTTCAGAGCTCAGGCATGAGACAGATTAATCACGAGGCAGACACGTTGAGCCAGCACAGGAGATGACATTTGAGGGCTGGTGCAGGGATGAAGGATTCGCTGAGGGACGGGACTGGGAGCAGAGCAACGCTGGGCACAAGCCACCAGCTACAGGGCTGGGGATGTGACAGCCCTGAGACCATTCAGCAAACAAAACTGAGTCTTGCTTGCACGAGCACCGTGATCTCGCTCTGACACACCCGCGGGGAGCCGTGGATGAGGGGTGGGATCGTGTCCAGCCTGCTCTGGGCAGGGAGCACTGCTGCCCGGCCTAAGGACGGGGTGCCAGCCCTCGGCAGGAGCTGCAGGGGGACAGCGGGACCAGCAGGGCGTTGAAGGACAGGCAAAGCAGGTGACAGAGAGCCCCTGAGCCGCAGAGCGGACCCGTGCCTCCCTTGGGTCAGCTTTCCTCCAGCTCCTGCCCAGGCACCAGCCCAGTGTCCCCTGCACTGCAGAGGGAAGGGGAAAAGCTTTCTAATGCTGGGTGTTTGAGCACAGCTTTCCTCTGCTAGGCCCAGCTCAGGGCAGGGCTCTGACCTTCCCAGCATTTGAACCTTGAAGTGGGACACATTGCCAGGCAAACAACAGCATTTGACCCTTAAAGTGAGACACATTGCCAGGCAAACAACAGCATTTGACCCTTAAAGTGAGACACATTGCCAGGCAAACAACAGCATTTGACCCTTAAAGTGAGACACATTGCCAGGTAAACAACCTGCAAATCCCAGCCAGGGGAGCACAGGGCAGGAGGCACAGGACAGTCTGTGCCAGGGAGGGCTTGAGGCAGCTCTGGGCAGGGCTGGGGGAGCAGCTCTCGGGATCAGGGATGGTGTGAAGTGCTGCTCCCACACCAAAGCTGTGCCCAGGAGATGCCCCCACACCATCCCCGTGCCCAGGAGATGCTCCCACACCATCCCAGTGCCCAGAGCTGCCCCCACACCAAAGCTGTGCCCAGGAGATGCCCCCACACCATCCCCGTGCCCAGGAGATGCTCCCACACCATCCCAGTGCCCAGAGCTGCCCCCACACCAAAGCTGTGCCCAGGAGATGCCCCCACACCATCCCCGTGCCCAGGAGATGCTCCCACACCATCCCAGTGCCCAGAGCTGCCCCCACACCAAAGCTGTGCCCAGAGCTGCCCCCACACCATCCCTGCTCCTCTGCCCCCAGCCCCTCAGCCCCAGCACGGCCCCGTGGCCAGGGGACCCCCCAGGCTCTGTCCCCCACTCTGCTCCCCTGGTGACAGCAGTGCCGTGTCAGCTGTCACCACCCAGGGCTGGAACTGGGTTAGATTCAATCTGGTGGAGCAGATTTCGGTCACCTTACAAACAACAACAGCCCCCCTTTCCCTCTCAGCCCTCCCACTCACACATCTGCCACGCTCAGACTGGAAAATCAGAAAAATCAGATCACTTTTCCACTCTGCTGGCAGGAGCCAGCCCGCAGCTCAGGAGAACAGCCTGCTTCAAGCAGATTAACCCTTTCAGCAGAGCAGCCGAAGGGGGCTGGGGGCTCAGCCAGGTCTGTCCTGCAGGGGGACAGCAGAGGGGAGGGGGGCTGCTGGCACAGTGACAGAAACAGCAAAGAGCAGAGCTGGCACTCCGAGGACAAGGGGACAGAGCCACGTCCCCAGCTGGGCCAAGGGGGCTCCAGGAGGGGCTGGGGCACAGCTGGGAGGAGGCTGGCAGGTCACAGCCCCAGGGTGGTCAGTCACTGCCCAGGGTGGTCAGTCACTGCCCCAGGTGGTCAGTCACAGCCAAGGGTGGTCAGTCACAGCCCCAAGTGGTCAGTCACAGCCCCAGGGTGGTCAGTCACAGCCCAGGGTGGTCAGTCACTGCCCCAAGTGGTCAGTCACTGCCCAGGGTGGTCAGTCACTGCCCCAGGAGTGGATCCATCCCTGCCCCTCACAGAACCACCACGGCCCGTGCATTATTCAGCAGAGCCTCTGCTGCCTTTCCATTTAATCTATGTGAAAATTGGATTTATGGCGCAGGAGTAAGAGCTATCTGAACACAGCCCATAAAACTGGAAGAATCATATTTTTCTCTTCAGCAAGCAACTTTTAACAGGCCAGTATCCAATTTTAACTTTATTATTTTTAATTTTTTTTTCTAATTGCTTAATGACTGTTGAAGCCCTTTGGTCCCCAGCCATTCTCTCACTGGGATATTTTATAATTATGTATATAGATGTATTTATAGATGTATTTATATATATAGATGTGTATATAAATATATACACACACACATATAATAATATACATATATTATATGTATGTATATTACATATATATACACATATAATATATATACATATACATATGTGTATATATATACATATACACATGTATATGTATATATATTATATGTGTATATATATGTAATATACATACATATAATATATTATTATATGTGTGTGTGTATATATTTATATACACATCTATATATATAAATACATCTATAAATACATCTATATACATAATTATAAAATATCCCAGTGAGAGAATGGCTGGGGACCAAAGGGCTTCAACAGTCATTAAGCAATTAGAAAAAAAAATTAAAAATAATAAAGTTAAAATTGGATACTGGCCTAAAACATTCATCAGTCCAGGTGGTTGTTCCTACATTCTGGAAGGCCGAGCTGAAATTAACGGAGATTTCCTGGTGGAATTCTGTACAATTCCTGTTTGTGGGTAGGTGGAATAACGAAGAGATTTGGTTAGTTGGTTGTTTCTCTGTGACACAATGTCGAAATTGGAATGGAAAAGTGACACTGAGGAGCAAAAGGTCCTTTGGAGGCTGTGCTGGGCAGGCAGGAGCTGCCCTCGCTGAGCAGCTGCAAACAAACAGCTGGAAACAAACAGCTGGCAACAAACAGCTGGAAACAAACAGCTGGAAACAAACACCTGGTGTCACCCCCACCCTGGGTTCACTGGGACCCAGCCCTGAGCCCGAGGCTCCACCAGATCACCCCAAAAATCCCCCTCTGCCCATCCCTGGGTGGGATGGGGTGGGATTGATGGGATGGGATGGGATGGGATGGGATGGGGTGGGATGGGATGGGATGGGATGGGATGGGATGGGATGGGATGGGATGGGATGGGATGGGATGGGATGAGATGGGATGGGACAGGGAGCTGACGAGGTCCCAGGAGAGGAAAGGCTGCTCCTGCCTGCAGCTCCCGGGCTGTGGAGCCGCTGTTTTTGTGCTTTGGCAGGATGCAGATAAGGAGGGCATCGAATTTGAATGTTATGCTAATAAGAACATCTGTGTACTTAAATCAGCACCGAGCAGCTGGTACATTTAAAACAGCCCCCAGCATGTCTAAACACTCTGTAAATACAGAGTTAATATCTCCTGAGATCAATTCATCATTAATAAGTTATAAAACCAGGATTTGATGCACACTGAAATAAAAATAGTCTATTCTTTCCTGCCGTTTCCCCACCTCAGCTCCGGGGTGTGAGGGACTGACAGACAGACAGACAGACAGCTGCTCGGGCCGAGGGCTCGGGGCTGGCCTCTGCAGAGGGGCACTGGCACAGGCTGGGCCAGCCTTGGAGCAGGGGGAGCTCTGGGGGGAGCTGTCCCTGCCCCTGGCAGGGGGAACAGGACGGGCTCTGAGGTCCCTTCCAGCCCACACCAGCCTGGCAGTGGTTCTGGGAGTGGTTCTGCACTGACACCTCTAAAATCCTCCCCCATCTGCCTTTGCTCAGCCTGCCCAGTGTTACCAAACACCTACAAGGACCTGCACCTCCCACAAAAGACTCCTGAGAGCACCTGAACTTGGTTTGAACACCTTAGAACGCCACCTACTCAGCTGTAACAATTGAAGCTGGTGGCTGTGATGAAATGAATCCTTCTCCTCTGCTGTGAGCAGGCTTTGGACACACATACTCTGTACTTCACTTGTTAAGCCTCCTGGATGCACAGACAGAGCCTGCTTCATTAAATGTGCACTTTATGCATGCTGCAGGCCCAGGGGATCCGTGCAGCTCCAGGTAGCAGCCAGGGTGTGCAGGTGGCGTTTGACGGATGCTGTGTGCAGCTGTAAAGCCAAGACACTCCTCTGCACGCTCGGAGGGGCTGTTCTCCCTCCTGGAACACTTTTATCTCACTCTGGTAATTGCCAGCAGCACTCACAAGCAGTGACTCCGTGAGAGAACTGTGCCAGCCACGTTCTCCTGCTCAGCTCTGGCTTCCCAGGGGTCCCAGCCCAGGGAGGAGCATCCTGTCCCAGCCAGGGCACTCCCTGCTGTCCCTGTCCCAGCCAGGGCACTCCCTGCTGTCCCTGTCCCAGCCAGGGCACTCCCTGCTGTCCCTGTCCCAGCCAGGGCACTCCCTGCTGTCCCTGTCCCAGGGGACACCAGACCTGTCTGCACAGGGCTCGGGGGGTGACCCAGCCTGTCCCAGCCATGGCACTCCCTGCTGTCCCTGTCCCACAGGGGACACCAGACCTGTCTGCACAGGGCTCCAGGAGTGACCCAGCCTGTCCCAGGGCACTGTCCCCATCCCAGGGCACACCAGACCTGTCTGCACAGGGCTCCAGGAGTGACCCAGCCTGTCCCAGGGCACTGTCCCTGTCCCAGGGCACACCAGACCTGTCTGCACAGGGCTCCAGGGGGGAGCCACGTCCTGGCCCTGCAGCCAGGGAGCAGGAATTCTGCAGCAAGGCAGGAGGGAAGGGAGGCAGAGCCTTTCCCAGAGCTGGGCCAGTGTAAATAACCACGAGCACGGTGCTTCTTTTCCAAGCAACATGAATAGCAAAATGAATGACATTTTCCTGGCCAGAAGCGAGCAACATTTCTTGATGTATCGGGATGCCATAAACTGAAAATTTGTCGTATAGTAAAGTGCATTTAGCATTTACTCTCTCTCCTACTCTATCACTGCTAAACTGCCAATAACTCCCCCTCTTCACTCACAGTTTCTGCTGGGGATTTGAAAGTTTCTGCAACATTAGGAGAGACTTTACCTTGCCAGCAGATGGGAGGGATCCAAAGCCCCCAGACAGTAACCTTGTCCTCATCCCTCCTGTCCATGGGATATTTCTGGGCTGCCTGGCAGCAGTGTCTGCTGAACTGGTGTCCACACCTCTGAGCAGCTCCAGGCTGGCCGAGACAAGGGATGGCAGCTGCTGTGACTGAGGCACCGTCTGTCCTGGCAGGAAAGGGTTAATCCAAAATCACACCCTGGCCTTCGCCACGGTTCTGCCTGACTGCAAGCCTTGACCCAAATAAAAATGAAAATCCACTAAAATTGTCTCTAATTCTTGTGAGGTATAAAAAGAATCCTGGTATATAAAAGCATAAAACTTTAGGTGAAATAAACAAACAAAATAAAAAAAGAATGGCTGATAACGTTTTGGTGAGGTAGCCATCATTTTAACTGAGCTCAGTGCAGTTTTTCAAAACACTTTAAGTCCTTACTGGTGTGTTGACCATGAGGGAACGGTTTTGGGCAGGATTCCTGGCCATTTGGTCACTTCTGGCCCTCCCCAGCCGCTGGCCACTGCTGGCAGCCACCAGCCCACGGCCAGCCAGAGGTCAGAGCCGGGCCAAGGAGCTGGGAGAGGAAACACAGCCAGAGCTGTAGGTGCCAGGGGCTGCAGCCTTCGAGAGGAATGTGCCCCAGGAAGGGCCGTGGGGGCAGGAGCCGTCCCTGTGCCTGCAGGAGCCGGGCAGGGCTGGGCTGTGGGGAACGAGGGCAGCACCTGAGTGACAGAAACTGCTAAAGTCATCTTGTTCTCAGGGAAAACACGCTCTCCAGACTTGCCGGGCCATGTGCAGTGCCTGCTCCTGAGGAGCTCTGTGCTCTGCCCCGTGCAGCTCACGCTGCTCCTGGCTCTGCGCTGGGGCTCCTGGCCAGCTCCGGCTGGACACCAAGGAGCCCAGGAGCAAAGAACTAGCAGAAAGACTCATTGCCCCCCGTGTTATCCATTGTGAGGAGGTGGAAATTTCAAACCTCAGTCTGGGGAGGAATTTCAGTTTGGGGAGGGATTCCGTTCCCACAGCAGCGGGGCTCCCAGAGCAGCGCCTGCCCAGGAGCATTTCCAAGCACATCAGATCCATCCCTTTAGGGAATTGCACAGGTCAGGCCTCAGAAGCATGACCAAAGCCACAACAACTCCTTCCCTCCCTTCCCCTCCTGGGCCAGCCACTTACCCAATTCACTTCCAGCAGCACTGAATAGAACTTAAAACACTGCACTGTTTATTTAATCGAGTATCTTCAATCCCCAGTTCAATTCTTAATCTCCACAATTACTGAAACAGTTCAGACTCACAAAAATTAATTTTTCCCTCCAATCTTAGTTGTATCTCTGAGGTTGTTCGCAGCCTTAATTAAAATCTATACACCAAAAGTACCATTTCCCCACCAACAGCAGCATCAGTGTAAATAAAATCAGTAGAAGCCCCCACCCTTCAGCACCTCATTGATTGTTTTACTCAAGACAATTTAAGAATCATTTCATTCCCCCATCAGCATGGGAATGAGCATGGAATAAACCCCCTGAGCAGAGGCTCAGCCCCCAGCCCAGCTCCTGTGTCTGACTCTGGAAGCAAATCCCAACGTTGCACATTTCAGGCCTGAGAGAGGCAGGATCAATAGCTAAATAAGAAACAGGTCAGCTCATTACTTTTAATATTTTACTCATTGACAAAAGGTATTGACTCCCATTGATGTTCTACAATATGTGTTTAAAGAGCAGATGATGCTTTACAGAAATATTTGGAGTGCACTAAGAAAAAGAACAATTACCCCCATGACAGAAAATCTATTTTTGTTTGCCATCATTTTTCATTAGGAGGAGCATTCACAGCAAAAAAATGATGCATCAAGAGGCAGAGGTCCTTTCTGAGCTCCCAATTTGTGTACTTAGAGAGCAGCTCTAGAGAGTTTAATTGCAGACACTGGATTTCTGCAGATTTATCGATTGCCTTTATGGGATTTAATCTGAAGCAACGTCTGTGCTACAGAATTCACAACCAGACAGAGACGATGATTTTCCACTGGCTGTTACTTTTGGAAACACCTGCAGAGTGCTCTTCTGTTTCTCCTGAATTTGGTGAGTTTCCTTCCCAAAGGAATCCAGCGGTGCTGACCACAGCACCCACACAGAGCTGCTCCAGCACCCTCCCCTGGGGCATCATTCTGGGGCTGCTGAGCCCCTCCTGCAGGCAGCTCGGCCCTTAAAGGAGGGCTCAGGACTTGGCCTGAACAGTTTCAAATTAATCCAGAGATAAAGTTGTAAAAACCGCTACCATGCTGTGAGTGCCTGGTTTTTTACAGTCTCTGGTTATTAACTCTTGCATGTAGGACACGGGGATGGCCCCCGCCAGGGCTGGATGGGAGATTGGGAATTAGGAATTGTTCCCTGTCAGGGCAGGCCCTGGCACAGGTGCCCAGAGCAGCTCTGGCTGCCCCTGCATCCCTGGCAGTGTCAGGCTGGACACGGGGGCTGGAGCAGCCTGGGACAGGGGAAGGGTCCCTGGGACAGGGGAAGTGTCCCTGGGGCAGGGGAAGGGTCCCTGGGACATTGGAAGGGTCCCTGGGACAGGGGAAGGGTCCCTGGGACAGGGGAAGGGTCCCTGCCATGGCAGGGGTGGGACCCAAGGACTGCTGAAGTTCCCCACTCACTGCAGCCCACTCCAGGCCCAGACCATGCCCCGGTGTGCTCCATGAAGGATTTTGGGCAGGAAAACCATTTGGTCACTAAGGAAACCATTCTGCTGCCCCATCACTGGGGTGACTGAAGGATTTACTGGGAGCTCCCACTGCCCAGCCAGAGCCTGGCTCACATTTGGTGTGTGCTGAGGCCTCTCAGCCACTGAAAGCAAAATTCCAGCTGAATTCCCCATTTCCCACGGCAATCTGAAGTCAGCCCATTTCATTACAAATGCTTTTTTAAGTGTCATCTTCCAAACAGATATTTTCATTTAAAAAAGAAAAGGAAAGGAAGACTTAAATTCAAATGCTAACCCAAAATGAAATAAAACGTTTTCTCCAATGTGTCTTATGATTTCTTTTCATTCATAACACTGAAATTGGAGTTTCAGTGCTTATCAAAACAGCTTCTAAGTGCTGACTTGGAATAAAAATTCCCTTTGTAAACTGAGTCAGTGAAGACCCAATATTCAGAGTATTAAATCAATACAGGGGTGCCATTGCTATAATGGTCTTACTTGCTTGGTATAGGAAAGACAAAACATAAGGAGAAACAGAATTATCAGAGCACTGGTCTTTTTTTAAGGCAGAAATTTTTATCCTACACTTTTTCCCTCCCCAGGATAATGAAGTGAAGCCAGTCCATAGCAGTAATTAAATCCTATTTCTTCCATTTCTTTTCCAACAGATGTGTTCTACAAATGGAGCTTGCTTTTGTTTTGTCATGTCCTAATAGATTCCAGAGGAAATTTAATAATTTTCTTCTATCCTGAGTGACTCAGTGGTGCAAAATAGATGTTAAACAAGGAAAGAACAATTTATTTATCTGTTCTTGTGCTCGGCTTGCTTTCATTTGCATGTCAGCTGTTTGGTTAAATGGTGGGATGGGGAGGACGTGAACACGGCTCTCGCCTTGTTCTGCTGATGTAATGACAATGGGAGGATTATTTCTTAATTTTCAGTGTGGTAAGTGGGTAATTATTGTCCAATTAGACTTGCTATTAACCTCTCTGCATCTCATTTTGCCATCCATAAAACAAGAATAACAGCACTTCCCACTCTCTGGATTCTGTGGAGATTTATTGGTTAATGCAGGGCGAGCGCCATGGAAATGAGCAGCTCAGTGCATTGGTGGGGGCAGGTTATTAACAAAGAGTCATCCCTAACGTGGCTGTGGCTCTGGGGACTCGCTGGGAGCTGCTCCTGGCACGTGCAGCCCCGAGGGATCTCCTGAGGGCCTTGGAGCCGGAGGGGTTGGATGGGGAGTCTGGAGAATGGGGCTAGGGGAAGGCAAAGTCAGCTTTAATTGTGCACACATGGATGTGCTATTTCCTGAAGCGTTTCCCTGAACTGGGCAAGTAAAAACTCCTAAAAGAAAAATTATAGTAATTGGGATAAAATTCTTCTTAAGCTCTTCCCCCCTGAACCCACGGTACCTGGGCACGTTCCTCGTGGCACACCCTGTCTGGGCTGGCCCGGCAGAGGGGAGCTCCAGGTGGCACAGGGGACACTGCCCAGTGCCAGGGACAGCTCTGAGCCCGCTGCTGTGGGGGGCAGTGCCCCTCTGCAGGGCACAGAACTGTGCATCCATCCATGGTCCCACAGCCTCCATCCATCCGTCATCCATCCATCCATCCATCCTGTCCATCATCCATCCATCCATTCATCCATCATCCATCCATCCATCCATCCATCCATCAATCATCCATGGTCCCACAGCCTGCCCAGGCCCTGCTGGGCACCACGGGCTCTGCCTGGGGCTGTGCCTCTGCATCAGTGGGGATGATTTAATTAAAGACTGTACCAGCTGATGACGCCAGTGATGAGTGTTGTATCCACCAAGGAATAAAGGCGTTTTCAGCCACGCTCCTTCTGCAGCTCAGTTCTCATGTAAGCACTTGGAAGGTTTCCAGCTGTCCCTGCTGCTCCTGCTGCCATCTGTCCCCCAGGCCAAACCCAACACAGCACTGCTCTGTGTGCACACAGACGGACACAGACGGACACACAGACACGGCCCTGGCACCCCACAGAGTCCGGGGCCCAGAGCCCTCCCCACACAGCTCAGGGGGGCAGGCAGCGAGCCCGGGCAGTGCTGGCAGTGGGGACAGCCTGTCCCTGTCACCAGGACTGCTGCTGGGCTGTGCCCAGAGCCTGGCACCCACTGGGGTTTGGTGCCTCGCTGCTCCCCACGGACTGAGCAGGGCTGGGGTCTGCACAAGCCCCCAGTGGGGCTGTCTCTGAATGAGAACAGAGAGTGAACGTCACCAGGGTGCTCCTGGCCCCAAGGGAAGTGGCCGTAATCTCCCCAGAGAGAAGGGGCTGAGCCAACAACTCCTGTCCCATATGACCCTGCCCACAAGTGCTTCCAGCAAAGCCTTGGTGCCAGGCTGGAGCCAGCTGCTGCTCCAGCACAGGAGATGAACGTGCTGGAAGTGTAGGTGTAGCTATAATGTGTTAAAGAGTTATTGATCTTTTAAATTAAATTGCACTGCTATGGTATTTCCAAGCCAAGTGAATGCACCATTAAAGCAATTAATGGCTTGGTGATAAGGGGAGCTGACCCAATGCCAGAGGCACCCCCGAGGCTCCCAGGGAGGCACAGCCAGGCTGGTGCTCCCTGAGACATGGAAAGAGGAGAAAAGGAGGAGAGGAATTAAAAGAGAGGACGGGGAAATGAGAAAGAAAGGAGAGGAGGAGCAGAAGCCCAGAGCCAGCTGTGCCACCCAAGGGCCAGAGCCCAGTAAAGCTGCAGAGCTCAGCCCGAGGGCCAGGGCAGGGCTACTCAGCCCTTTCTAGGTGGGCACAGGGGGATTTTGGATTTTCCCCATCTCTGCAGGCAAACCTGGCCCACTCCAGAGCTCAGGGAGGACACTGCACTCCTAGCTCCCTGTCCTGCCTTCCCCCCACCCTCAGAAGGAGCAATCATCCCTCCCAGCACCCCAAAATGCAGGGATTGGACTCTCCCCCGCTGCTCACTCCCTCTGAAGAGCATCCTCCCCGAGCAGCAGGCAGTCACTGCCCTTCTCCCTCCCACACACTCCTCCACCGTGCCAGTGGAAAATGGCACCTCCATTTACAGGAGCTCCAACTTGGCAAATAATTGCTTAGGACAGAAAACACAGAGCAGCCATCTCAGCTGAAAAGCCGGTATTTTTAAGCACACCATAAAAACCTCTGAATGGAAGTCAATTGTTACAGCTAGTGTGAATAATAATAAATAAGAAAAAGATGCAGAGCTGGGATCCTAATTACAGCCCAGCTCCTGCAACTGAGGAGACATTTTCTTGACTGAAATAGAAGGTTCAGGTAGAACTGGGTTTTTTAAAGGTAGTTTTTGGGGGGGTTGTTGGGATTTTTTAACAGATCGTGTAATTTTCTGAAGAAGGAAGTCTATTGGAGCTCTCTCCCTCAGGCTGGCAATAGGGGCACAGGTCTGGTTATTGACCCCCTTATGAAGTTCCATCCCTCCCACGGCTCCCACCTGGTTTAATTTTATCTAAAACCTCACCCACCAGCTGTTTTCAGCTGAAGTGATTCTTGTGGTCACATCCAACACCCAGTCAGGACTTCCTGTGGCTTCTCCCAAGCTTCCTCCTGAACGTTCTTCCCTGCAAGAGCAGCAAAATAAGCAATTCTGAACGCTTCTGCAATAAACCAGAGACGGCCCAGCTGGAGTCAGTGCCCGGGAGTGCCCGGGAAGGGCTGGGGTGGCACTCGGGGCTCTGGGCTGGGACAGGCTGGGGACGGGCACAGCTGGCACTCGGTGCTGCTGGGATCTTCTCCCACCTTTCCCCTGCTGGCATTCCGTGGAGCTGAGCCCAGTGCCCGGCGTGCCCCAGGCTCTCCAGGGGTTTTGCCTCTCCTGCAGCGTGGCAGTGCCAGGCTCAGCTCTGGTGTGGCCCTGCTGAGGCTGGTGGCTCATGGGGACAGGGCACAGCCGGGGACTTCAGCGTGGGGAGCAACCTAAAAATGACACAAAGCTCAGCTTGAAAGCTCTTTCATTTAAACAAGTTGCCTCTGCTGAGAACATTATGTCTTTCTCAGGGAAAAACAAAAGTGTTGTCTCATTTTAAAAGGAGTGCTTCCTTTCGGGCTAATTAAGCTGACAAACAGCACTTGCTGGGATTGAGCAGTTTAACTGATGGCAAGGCAGCGCTGCCGGAGCCCTGGGGAGGAGCAATCGCTGCTGTGCACAGCTGGGAAAATTACTGTGTCCCCTCTGTATCACGACAGTGAACGAGGGCAAAATCACACCTCATTAATCTTCCTAATGAAGCCCTTCCAAAGGAGACAACTCCCAGTTTCATGGCAGGCTGGGGAGCTCTGCTGAGCTGGTACAAACCCAGGGGCAGCGGCCAGCAGGACACAGCTCCAGCCTGGGGTCACCCTCCTGCCAGCTCCAGCCCCAGAACCCAGCCTGGCTCGGGCTGGAGTGACCCCAAATCCCACCCAGCGCCCCCTGCCATGGCAGGGACACCTTCCCCTGTCCCAGGGACACCTTCCCCTGTCCCAGGTGCTCCAGCCCTGTCCAGCCTGGCCCTGGCACTGCCAGGGGTGCAGGGGCAGCCCCAGCTGCTCTGGGCAGGAGGTGGGATGGGGCTGGCATCCCTCGGAGGGCTGGGGCTGTTTGGCTGCTGTAATTATCACATGGGAGACGCAATCGAAGCAGGACGAGGCGACAGATGGCAGAAATGTGGGGTTTGGGCATCAGGGCCAGAGCTGAGGACGCCCAGGAAATCCTCCTGAGCCCTCTGGGCACACTGAGCCAGCAGCCCTGGCAGCCCTGGGCGGGGGCTGGCAGTGCCAGGGTGGTCCTGCCCGCACATCACAGCCCTGAGAGCAGGCTGAGTGCCCCGGCAGGAGGGACAGGCTGTGCTGCAGGGGGACATTCATCCCTGCTCGGCTCACGCAGTAACCTCACAGAACAACGACACCCTGAGGTGCACCTTTGCTCTTGGTGTGCCCAGTGCTGACTCAACAGCACTCGTCAGTGCTCCGAAGAGCTGGGATTTTGCAGCCCCAGGCAGGAAGGTGCCTCCAGGGAAATGCAGGGACTTCTGAACCTTCTCCTGGCTTTATCCCCAGACCTGCAGAGTTCCAGAGCCCTTTGGCACTTTCCCTACCTTTTGTTACAGAGCTTGAGAAGAATTCTGATAAAAATCTCAATTCTCAACGGTGCAGCAAACCCTCAGGCATCCACGGAGTTCTTGGATTTCTAAATAAATAACATCATTTACACAAACATCCTAAAGAAAGGGAACCCAGCAGGGAGCACGGTGTGGGTATTTCCTTCCTGGAAGAGTCACGAGCCTTGCTCACAGAGGCTCTGCAGGGTGTGATGGACGGGTCCTGGCAGGGCTGTTGGACCCTCGGGGTGGGACACGGGGACCTGTCACCCCCGGGTGTCACCCCGGTGTGGCTGGGAGCCCTCCCTGCTGCAGGGCTGGACAGCCTGGAGCAGCACAGGGGTCTGGCAGCCCCGGGGAGACCCCTGGCCACTGCTCCTGACCCCCCAAATCACACACAGCCACTTCTGCACCTCAGCTTTTTGCAGGCTGGGGAGTCTCGTGGGAATAAAAAAGGATAAAGCAGCCTCAAGCTGTGTTTCTGTTTTCCATGCTGGAAACACAGATATTATCACATCAAACAACGCCAGCCAGGAGAAGAGAGAATACTGAGCTCATCCCATGAGGTCTTGGGCAATTTCCAGAGAGTTCTGCCTGGAGCAGAGGCCGCAGAAACTCATGGCAAGCATTTCCCGGTGTCCAGACCACGGTGCCAGAGCTGTGGAAGCTCCCGAGAGCAGCCAAAACCTTCATTCCACACAGGAACCTCCAGCCACCAGCTCCCTCCCGCAGCCTTACCTAGGGCTAAGCCAGTGGCCCTGTGGCCACTTTCCTTGGACTGACCTGCAGTGTTTTCCTTGCCCAGCAGCACCGTGCTGAAGCCCTGGGCTCAGAAGCATTTCAGGACGTGTTGAAGAAGCAGGCTTCAGCTTCAAAGCCTTCCACTTGTGCAAAATTGCTTTCCACACGAGAAGTGTCCCTTCAGAGCAAGGTTTTATCCCTTCCTCCAGCCCTGCTGGTCACAGCGGGTGGGGAAACCCAGCTTTGGGAATCCAGCCAGCCCCGATGGCCAGGCTGCCTCTGGCACTGACAAATTCAGCTGGCTTTCTTTGCTCCAGCACTGCCACCCCCTCCCAGCTCTTCCCTAACACAATCTTGTTATCTTCGGCCTTGCATGGCTTTTTAATGATCATTATTATTCATATAGCACGATGCACGCAGACAAATTTAATCATGTTGTTTACATGAGCAAACCTGATCGACTAATGGAGAAATTACACATTTTGTTCCCACTGTTGGCACAAATGCAATTTCTTTTCTCACTCTCATTAACACAGTTAATGTTTATAAAAGTCTGGTGGTGCTGGAGATGAAAGTGTTTTCTCCAAAGAACAGGTAAACCATAAACAATAACAAGAGTTCCTCCCTCCCCGATACTGCAATAAATGTGTTTCAATCCCACAATGAAATGAGTGAGGAAAATAGCCAAAGAATCAAATCCAGATTAATCATATTTGATGAAGAGCTATTGCAAAGAGCAGGAAAAAATCCTACAGAAAGACAAAAAAAAAAAAAAAAAAAAAAAAAAAATGTGGAAACAAGAGCTGGTTTTTTTTTTTTTTTTTGTTTTTTTTTTTTTTTTTTTAAAAAATTTTTAAAAAAGAAAAGGGAAAAAAAAAAAAAAAAAACCCAAAAAAAAAAAAAAAAAAAAAAAAAAAAAAAAAAAAAAAAAGAGAAATTGCTGAAAAACCCCAACATTCAGCCAAAATACAGAACCCAGTCCTTCTGCAAGAGGAAGGAGCAAGGACAGAGGGGATGGCCAGAGCAGCAGGCTCAGAGCTGAGCTGGGAGAGCAGAGGGGAAACTGCTCAGTGGGAGCCCAAGAGAAACCCTCAGGGGGCAAGGGACAGCAAGGGACACCACACACACGGAGGGTCCCTTGCTGCCCCCCAAAGCCAGCAGGGAGGGCGCTCGCTGCTTGGGCAGAGGGGATGGAACTGCTCGGGGCAGGGCCAGCACGGCTGCTGGGCCTGCAAGGGACAGCCGGGAGGAGGGACGGCAGGAGATGCGCACAGGGAGGATGGCACGTGGGGGATGGCACATGGGGGATGGCACAGGGAGGATGGCACAGGGAGGATGGCACATGGGGATGGCACACAGGGGATGGCACAGGGAGGATGGCACACAGGGGATGGCACAGGGAGGATGGCACAGGGAGGATGGCACACTGGAAAGGCCACACAGACAATGCCACACGGGGGATGGCACATGGGGGATGGCATACTGGGGATGGCACACAGGACATGACACATTGGGAATGCCACACGGAGGATGGCACACAGGGAATGTCACACGGGCAGTGGCACGTGGGAGATGCCACACGGGACCTGACGTGAGCGTGCCCCTCATCCCTGCTGCCCTGTCCTGGCCAGCCTTGTGCAGTTCACAGCTCCTTCTGCTCCCTCACAGCTTGGAGAGAGGGACACAAATTAACAGAACAAAGGCCTTCCTCCTTTTTCCAGCTCATTCTCAAAGACACCTCACGATTTCTATTTAAGGGTCTGTTCAGTCACCAGGAACGGGGGGCAGGGTTTCACCAGGTGGGTCACTGCCCGGCAGCTCCTCAGGGGCAGCTCTGGTGGACAAAAGCAGCTCCATCCTGGGGATCTGCACCTCTGAGCTCTGGACGTGGGCTTGAAGATGCCCTTGATAAAAGTTGTGTTGCTGTACATTCACATTTTCCTTGAAAACCTTTCAACGTCAGCCGTTCACTCAGCTCTGGGTGGAACCTCGGGAGAAGGCTTCGCCTGATGCCATTGCCTTCCAAAACTGAGCACAGAAACACAACTTGCCCAGAACTGCCCATGCAGAAAATCTCATTAGTGCACAGATTTCCAAAGTACCAGGTACCTGCCTGGCTTCATCCCTTTATTATCCGTGCGGCAGCAGAGTAATTAGGCAGATCCACGGCTCCCTAGAAAGGGGAAATACGTGGCTGCTGTGACACAAACGAGGATGAGGAAGGAACTGCTGCAGCTGGAGAGCAATCAGCAGCAGCAGCACAAATCCCTGCGCAGGTGCTGCTCTAACCCCGTGCCATTATGCCGAGATCACTCACACGGCGCTGAAGACCTTCAGACACATCACTGCAGGATGCTTTAGGGCGGCCGGTGCACTCCAGCCCGAGGGCAGGGCTTGTGCCCGAGCTCGCCTCTGTCCTGCCAAGGAACGAGCCAGTCCTCGGGCTGAAGCCAGAGCTCGCCCTGTCAAACCAGTGTCGTTTTGGCAGCCTCCCTCCAGCCAGGTCCGTGTTTTCCACAAGGTCCTGCAGGTACATCCCAGGAGAGCTCACGTGCAGACCCTCAGAGACATCTCCACGTGGAAACCCCTCCTTGCTCTGCCCCAGCCGAGGACAGGAACAGGCACAGCTTGCTGTGAAGCATCAAGGAAGGAGCTCTGCAAGTGCAGTTAATGGAAATCCCCCCAGCAAGATCCCATTACAAGAACATATATGGAATTAGGATGCCGGTGACATTTCAGACAAGCTTAATTTGGCAGAATTCGCACGTGGTCCCGTAGTTTGGGAAAACAAAGCCAAACTCACAGTGGCCCCTTCAGATCAGGGCTGGCAGGCAGGATGGATGGATTAAAGATTGCTTTCCCTGCAGAGGCTCCAGCTCTTCCTGATAAGAATGCAATGGAAGTAGCAGCAGGATTTTAAGCCAACAGAAATATTTCTTTGGTGACTGACAGACCTAACTGTAAGGATTTATTTTTATAAAAAGCAGGGGAAAATTGCACTTTTTGGTTTGTTTTATAAAACAAACCCCGATCTGAAGGATGAGAGATGACCCAGAACTGGCAAGGGAAGGGGCAGCTTCTCCTCTGTCTGAGCTGGGCAGCGCTAAAGCAGCAGGTGATGGACAATGGCCTTGCTGCCTGTGGGATTTTCACGCTCGGGTTCCTGGGTCACACAGAAGTTTCCCTGAGGATTTAATTAGGTCCCCACTGCTGACCATATGTTCCAGTTTGGCTGGACATGTGTGCCCAGTTTTCTCCCTGGGCACAGACTGTCCCCACTGCTCCGTGTCCCCTGCCAAGACCATGCCCAGGGGACGCCCAGCCCCAGCCTGATGTCTCTCCAGGCAGGAGAGCAACCCCTGCGGGAGGTGACAGTGGAGAGGAGCCCTCCCTGTGTGACTGCCAGGGGTTGTCACCGGGGGTGTGCTCCCTCTGTCAGTGCCTGTGCCAGCACTAACACAGCCCTTGACAGCTGGAGTGTCACTTCAGCAATAAGGACGTTTCATGAGGAGAAAGAATATTGCCTTGAAAGGTCTGGAACCACGGCGACATGGTTTTCAGAGCAGCTGTGGCTCCTCTGCTCTCTGGAAATTTGGGTTATGATTTCCAATCACAGCCTTTGATAACCCTGATTACGTTGATTGGATTTTGTTACATTTCTCCAATTTGCCGGTAATTAAAATCCAGAGAGACACGAGGAGAGAGGTTTTCCTACCTGGAACCCCAGGGAGCAGACAGCTTCTGCCCAATGGCTTCTAATCCAGGCCTCTGTAAATCAGACTGGAAGATCTGTGACATCAAGGTCTGTCAAGAACAAGGAATGTGACCTGACTTGGCCATCACCCAGCAGGTGGATGTGGCTGCTGGAGCACAGAGGGAGAGGTGACAAAGGTCCTGCAGGAGGAGCAGGGGTCACATCTCACTGCAATATCAGTGAGGGGCATTTGGCACCTCAATGGAAGCAGCAGCTCCCCAGGCCAGGTAGGTGGCAGAGGGGCTGCAGGGGGACCTGGGCTGCTGGGCCACCACCAGGACTGCCCTGGGGAGGGCTCTGGGGGGCTGGGGCAGCTGCTGCATCCATCCATCCATCCATCATCCATCCATCATCCATCCATCCATCATCCATCCATTCATCCATCCATCCATCCATCCATCCCTCCTAGAGTGGGCTCTACTGGAGATGAACCCATGTATAACAGATGTATAAAATATGACTTCATAATCAATTACGTAAGAGCCATAAAGTCCACAAACACTTAGCTCTCTCCAGAGCTGATCTGACAAGACTGAACTCCTTGTGCTATTCCCCAGTTAACAGTCTACTTAATATTTGACTGAGCATTATTAAATCAAAGACAACCAGAACACAGCACCTAACTCACTGCAGGAAGCACGAGAGCGTGCTCACACCAGCACAGCCGTAGTGCAGAGCTGCTGTCCCCAGCCTCATCAAAGGGATATTTAATCTCTTGGCCATCATTCATTCATGCTGATGGCACATGCAGGAAGCTGGAGCAGAGGAAGGAGCCACTGGCACACTCTGCTCACGAGGGGATGGATCACGTCCAAATCCTGTTACTGAGTGTGGGGCTCCAGCTACTCAGAGCACTCGGTTTTCTCTCAGGGTCTCCAAAATACATCTTGAAACCAGTAAATAAGTGACAGCCACCCTCAGCTTACTGTGAACACCCACAGTTAGCAAAACCTCTCACACAGGGAGCCTGGGCGAGCTGAGGCTGCCCCGTGTCCCAGGAGCCCGGTGGGATGGCAGGAGATGCTGGGCAGAGCCCCTGCCCACCAGCAAAATAAAAGCTGCTAAAAGTCACCACAGGATTGTGCAGAGCAATCCACTGGAATTCCTCAACAGCACTTCCAGGAGCTGCGGTCGCACATCCCGGATGGGATTTATTTTCTATTCTCTCAGCATAATCACAGCTCCATGGCTGCAATCCACCACAGAAATGAGATTCCGGGGTGGGGAATCTGGATCTGCCAGCTCCATAATTGCCTTTTCATTGCCCTCCTGGAGCTCGAATTTCTGAACAAATTAATATTAACACCGTGTTGATAAGGAACGTTGATAGGTTACAGGGAGCAGAGCAGAGCAGAGCAGCTCTGGCAGTGCCAAACCCCCCCAGGCGGGCACAGAGCCGGGGCAGAGCGGGGCTGCCCCAGCACAGGGGTGAAATTCCAGCCCCAGCCCAGAAAATCCCTGCTCCGGGCTGTCCCAGGGCTCTCCCCCTGCCAGAGCCCCTGGCTGTGACCCCCTGCACCCCGGGCTTCCTTCTCCTGGGGGAAAGGCCAGAATCACACATGATCCAAGGGTGGAAAAGCTCTCTCCTCCCAGCCCATCGAGGCCAGCTATGCCCAGTGCCCACCTTGTCCCCTGAGCCCTGAGTGCCACCTCCAGGAATGGGCATTGAAGGGATGGCACTCTGGGGATGGCACTCCAGGGATGGACACTCCAG
Source organism: Pyrgilauda ruficollis (assembly GCF_017590135.1). Lineage (NCBI taxonomy): Eukaryota > Metazoa > Chordata > Aves > Passeriformes > Passeridae > Pyrgilauda > Pyrgilauda ruficollis. The sequence continues at coordinate 3,288,955 of NW_024531821.1, forward strand.
GGATGGCACTCCAGGGATGGGCACTCTGGGGATGGCACACCGGGGATGGGCACTCCAGGGATGGGCACTCCAGGGATGGGCACTCCAGGGATGGGCACTCCAGGGATGGGCACTCCAGGGATGGGCACTCCAGGGATGGGCACTCCAGGGATGGGCACTCCAGGGATGGGCACTCCAGGGATGGGCACTCCAGGGATGGGCACTCCAGGGATGGGCACTCCAGGGATGGGCACTCCAGGGATGGGCACTCCAGGGATGGGCACTCCAGGGATGGGCACTCCAGGGATGGGCACTCCAGGGATGGGCACTCCAGGGATGGGCACTCCAGGGATGGGCACTCCAGGGATGGGCACTCCAGGGATGGGCACTCCAGGGATGGGCACTCCAGGGATGGGCACTCCAGGGATGGGCACTCCAGGGATGGGCACTCCAGGGATGGGCACTCTGGGGATGGCACTCCAGGGATGGACACTCCAGACCTCCCTGGGCAGCCCCTGCCAAGGCCTGAGCACCCTTTCCACAGGGAAATTCCTCCCGCTGCCAACCTGAGCCTGCTCTGTTGCAGCCTGGGGCCGTCTCCTCTCAATAAACTTGTGAGCAACTGCTCCAATTCAAATGCAGCTCCCATCCCAGACAAATCCACCGACAGCTTCTGGGTCCATTGGGCTCCCCTGGCCAGAAACCAAGGTCAGAGATTTCCAGCAGCAAAAGCCACATCAAAAGAACAGAGCAGAGGAAACTTTGCCTTGTGAGAGCCCTGGGAAATGCTGCTTTCCTTAGAGTGGAGACATTCAAAGGGTCCAAGAGGCTGCGTGGCAAAGCCAGGAGGCTCAGCTGCCTCTTTAGAGCTGGAAAGAGGGAGGATGGGGCAGGACCAGCCACAAGGACTGCAAACCCCTCTGTGCCTTCTCCCATCCCTGGCAGGGGGAGCAGGCCCCCCCAAAAATCAGCAGCAGGTAAAGACTGACTGTCACTGTCCTGTGACAGGCACAGCCTCTGCCCTCGGGCTTCCAGACCGTTCAGCACCGGGTATCTGCAATTCCTCACTCATTTATTTCTGACCAGAACCAGCCCCACCCCAAGTGTCTTTTCCCAAGGTACTCTCAATATTTGTGCCAATTAATGCAGGAGCTGCAGCAGGTGAGCTGCTCCTCTCTCCTCTGGGAATGATACATTCAATTACTGAGGGAGATGGATGAAAGCAGGGCAGCAAAACACAAGTTCTTTTTATTTCTGCTCCACGCATCGCTGGGTATTTCCAGCTCATTTTTATGCAGAGGATTTGTGCGTTAGGAAAAAACCCTGCTCGCCCCCATCCTGTGCATTGCACTAAGCATTTTTTAAAATAATTTAAATCACACTGGCATTTTTGTGTCTCTAACAACCTGGGCAATGCCAGCTGAGCTCTGGACATCTGTTCCTGGGGCGGCCTGCCCAGGGATGGAGCAGCCTCACGCACAAGCGTGGTTCAAAACACAGGAGAGTAATTTGCACAAATGAGGATCCTGGGGAGTTCAGTGCCTGCAGCTGAAGGATTATCAAAACATCAGAGCCCTCCTTTAGAGTTCCAGGGACCACATGGAAGCCACGGAGCTTGTCTGGGTCCAGCAGCCAGGGAACCCCCTCCCAGTGGAGAGGCTGTGCCTGGAGGGAGGGTGTGCCCTTCTCTCCAGAGCAGGTGGAAATCAGTCATTTCCAAAGGGAAAATCAGTCATTCTTACCCTGCACACACTGAGCTTGGTACGTGAAACTCTTGGGCAGCCTTGGACCTCGAGGACATCACACCTGTGTCCTGTTTAACCTGCCAGGTCAGGCTCCAGGCCCTGCTCCACCCCAGGGACTGCAGAGAATTCCCATGGGAATGCAGAGAATTCCCATGGGCACGGAGAGCAGAGCAGGCCATCAGCTTGGCACGGGGTTCATGGAAAGATTTGCCCAAGTTCCATCTCCTCTGGTGCCCAGAACCTGCTGGCACTGGCTTCCCTCGCCTCTTTCTGGAAAACCCACCAGGTCCCGCCGTGGAGCTCGCGACAATGACTGTGTCTTGCAGAGGAGGTTTGAAGGATTTGTTCCATTTGTATCCCTCAGGTTCTGGGCACTCCAGAACCCTGCCCCGATGGTTTGGATGGCCCCGTGTGCAGCTGATGGGAAGTGCCACAGCCCTGCTGCTCCCAAGGAATTCCATTCTTTCTTGCTCCAGCTGAGGATTAGCCCAGCAGCTCCTCGTAGGAGGGAAAGCAGCATTTCAAATGACAGTCTTGTTATTTTGGCAGCTTATCTCTGCGTACAGAAAGCAATTATTGCTGGAATGCATTCGCTTTTTGTTCAGCTTCGTTTTGAAGATTTAGCATGCCCTCCTCCCCACTGCTGTTCCTGGATTGCTGAGACAATCACATGGGAACACACTGGTGAAGGAAAAGTGGCACCATTCTCATGTGAGCCCACAGAAATCCTGACAGATACCTGAGGACACACGAGCCATGTGCTTACAGCCTCTACACAAGAAAATCCCACGTTCTCCAACACAATCAGCAGAGCAGCAAGGTTGGAAAAGACCTCCCTGACAACCCAAAGCCCAGCTGTTAATCCAGCAGCACCACCATGCTCAGCATTGCTTACACAGACTCTCCTGAGCTGGGAGGGACCCTCAGGATCATCCAGCCCAGCCCCTGCCCTGCCCAGACCCCCCAAAATCCCACCCTGGCATCCCTGGAGCGCTGTCCAAGCCCTCCTGGAGCTCTGTGCCCATCCCTGGGGAGCCTGGGCAGTGCCCAGCACCCTCTGGGGAAGGGCCTTTCCCAAAATCCACCCTGAACTGCCCTGGCCCTGCCCCAGAGATTGGAGCTGCAGCCCCAGGTTCACACTCCTCTGCTCAGACTCACACTCCTCTGCTCCAGCTGAACAAACCAAATCACCTTCATCGTTTCTTCAAGTTCTGTTCTTCCAACAGTGCCTGGCCCAGACCTGTGGGAGCGTGGAGGTACCAGGAGGCTGCACAAAAGGAAAGGATGGGCAGCTCCCAGCAGGGCAGTGATTACCCAGCCCCCAAAGCTCAGAGCCAGACACAGCTGAAATAACCTGGGCTCCACTCCTGCTCAAGGCCCTGTTGAATTTATTCCCTGAACTCTCAGGCAGGCAGAAATCATGAACATCATGGCAGAGAAACCAAATCAAGCTGGAAGGAAAGGCTGCCAGAGGCTAGAGGCTTTGTCCTCTCTCATCATTCATTTTCACTTTTGGGAGAAGGGAGGCAAGGGCTAAACAGCATTTGCAAAAGTTTCATCTCTTTGATAATGTTATCAGCTGCTCTGCCATGTTCTTATTATAACAGAATTCCCTTTTTCCTCTGAGCCTGAGCTCTCACCCAGAGTGACTGCACAGGGGAATTAAACCACCTGAGCCCAGAGGGGTCACTCACATAGTCCCTCTCCTTACCAAGAAATTAATTCTTTCTGGAACCTCTCATTTTCAACTCAATCAGAGCTGAAATGAAGGCACAGAATGTTTTAACCCTTCTTGGGTAGAGAGTAAGTAAAATCCATGGTACTCATAGACAGCGTTAATACAGAATTCAGGAATGGCTGGGGGAGTCAGGAGCTGTGGAGAGGCAGGAGATGTTCCCTACAGAGCCTGGGGTTACAGAAACCTGCCCCAGTGAAGAGCAACATGAACCTTCCTGCTCCACAAACAAGAAATGACACATTTGATTCTCAAGTCCTTCTTCCCTCTTTTCTTTTATATATATGTGTGTGTATCCAGATGAGACAGAATTTCCTTGGGAAAGATTAAGCTTGCTTAGTTTGAAGTGGAAATGCTGTGGTGAACCCTGGACCAGGCTGGTTTGATGCCTGCAGGCTTTGATGTGTGCTCGGGCCAGGGCAGTCCTGCAGTCTGCACCAGTGCTGCCAATCCCTCTTTTCCTGCAGTTCCTCCTATCCAGGCTCCCTCGGCTGGGGCAGGGCTCAGGGGCTGCCCGGGCAGGCAGAGCAAACACCCACAGGGCTGTGCCCGTGCCATGCAGAGCCACGGGCACTGGGAGAGCTGCGCTGTGCCCAGGGCGAGACAGCAGGCCAGGCTGGATGGGCCAGGAGCAGCCAGGGCTGGGCAGGTGTCCCTGGCACTGCCCCTGGCAGGGTGGGTGGGATGGTGGGACACTGGGATAATGGGATGGTGGGATACTGGGATAACGGGATGGTGGGATGATGGGATGGTGGGACACTGGGATGGTGGGACACTGGGCTAGCGGGATGGTGGGACGATGGGATGGTGGGACGATGGGGTAATGGGATGGTGGGACACTGGGATAATGGGATGGTGGGATGATGGGATGGTGGGACGGTGGGATAACGGGATGGTGGGACATTGGGCTAGCGGGATGGTGGGATGATGGACAATGGGATGGTGGGACACTGGGATAACGGGATGGTGGGATGATGGGATGGTGGGATGGTGGGATAACGGGATGGTGGGACACTGGGCTAGCGGGATGGTGGGATGGTGGGACACTGAGATAACGGGATGGTGGGATGATGGGATGGTGGGACACTGGGATGGTGGGACACTGGGCTAGCGGGATGGTGGGACGATGGGATGGTGGGACGATGGGGTAATGGGATGGTGGGACACTGGGCTAATGGGATGATGGGATGATGGGATGGTGGGATGGTGGGACACTGGGATAACGGGATGGTGGGATGGTGGGACAATGGGATGGTGGGATGAGGGGATGGTGGGATGGTGGGACACTGGGATAACGGGATGGTGGGATGATGTGGTAATGGGATGGTGGGATGGTGGGATAACGGGATGGTGGGACACTGGGCTAGCGGGATGGTGGGATGGTGGGACACTGAGATAACGGGATGGTGGGATGATGTGGTAATGGGATGGTGGGATGGTGGGATGGTGGGATGATGGGATGGGCATTAAGGTCCCTCCAGCCCAGCCCATTCCATGATTCTGTGAAGCCACTGCACAGGGCTGGGACCACAAACCGAGCACGAGGCTGCTCCTCCGGCAGTGTTTGACCAGACCCAGAGGGGGCAGTGACACCCCGAGGGGGGACACTCCCTGCTCTGTGGGGTGACACTCCCTGCCCAGAGAGGGGACACTCCCTGCCCACCCCTGCAGTGCTGCCCGTGCTGACCATGGGCACAGCAGAGGGCACAGCTGGCACAGGCTGACTCCAGCCTGGCTTAGCAGAGAACACAACCCAGCACAAAGCTCCCCCCTGAAAACCAACACTGCCAGTGCTGGTAACACCAGGAGCCCAGCCCAGCAGGAGCCCCCTGCTCTCCAGGAGTTTGGAACTATCTGTGAAATGTCTGAAAAATAATGCACGTATCTACCAGAAGTAAAAGAAGTCCCAGTCTGTGTGAAACACAAACAACTCAGAAAGCTTTTCCTGCCCCAGCAAAGTCCCTGTAAAAGTCTCATATGATCCACAGTTGAATTAGTTAGCAAATGATTGACATCTTACTGCTGTGATTTGCAATGAAAACCCATAAATGCTGTGCTAAATATTCAGTTTACAGATAAAATATCAATTTAAGCACAAATTATTTCAAAGAAAAAGGCGATAATATGACAGAGGAGATGAATAACCGCAGAGTCCAATCAAAAATCTGTTCAAAATGCATTTCACAGGTCAGGCCTGAGGCTCTGCCCCAGCTCTCCCTGTCCTGCCACCCCAACCAAACTAACACAGGGCTGGGGGGCCAGAGCCCAGCCCCATCCCTGCTGCTGCTGCTGGAGGAGAGCTCTCATTGCATTCCCACCAGGCTGCCCGAGCTGCAGCTAATTATACAGGATTTATCTGTACCAAAACACGGGGATTAGGCAAGGCAGGAAAGCAGCTGAAACTTATTTGCAGGTTTTGTTTAATAAAAAGCTATAAAACCCAGGGTTTGTACAGAAGCAAATAATTTCTGAAACATGTATCTGAAGGCAAGGGGGAGGAGATCAGCACTCAGGTTTTTCCTGTGCTCTCATCCTTTCCTGCTGCTACCACAGGGAAAGGACAGGGACGTGAGCTCGTGCTGCTGCTCCCATTGCTGCCGCTGCCCACAGCCCCACAGAGCTGCAGGGAACTCTGCCCAGCCTGTCTGACACACGTGGAGGGTCCGTGGGGAGCTCAGGGCCCACTGGGCAGGGTGCAGCGCCGTTACCCAGCCCCGTTACCCAGCCTGGGTGATGCAGCCCCGTTACCCAGCCCCAGCCCCGTTACCCATCCCCATTCCCCAGCCCCATTTCCCATCCCCGTTCCCCATCCCCATTCCCCATCCCCATTTCCTATCCCCATTCCCCATCCCCGTTTCCCAGCCCCATTTCCCATCCCCATTCCCCATCCCCGTTTCCCATCCCCGTTACCCAGCCCTGTGGCCGCTGGGATCCAGCTGCCGGCAGCATCAACCCCAGCTCAGCAGCACAGGGACAGCAAGGCCAGCACAGCTGCCGCGGGCAGGGGCTGATCCACACCAGCCAAACTCCGGGGAAAGCCCGAGAGGTTTTCCAGGCATCAGCAGCAGCTGCACAGGGGAAGGGGAGAGGGGAGCTGCTCCCTCCGTGCTGCTCTGCCCCGGGCTGGACGGGACCAGGGCTCCCCACAGCTCCTTTTGGTGGGGTTTTCTTACCCCTGCGTGAGAAAATCCTGCTATAAACATTCCCAAAACACAGCTTTTAATCCTGACCTTTTAATTTACTCCCCTTAATCTTGGCAAAGACTGCTTTTACTCTTATTTCTTAAAAAAACCTCCTCAAACTCTTCCCCTCCGCTCCCCTCTGGCGCAGCTTTCCCTGACATTAATTGGTTGTTGGACATGGATCCTGGTCTGATACACCCCAGGAGAGCCCAGCAGCCCCTCATCCCTGCTGTTTGTGACTCCTCTTCTCTGAGAGAGCTCTGTAATAAATCAGCCTCGTGACAGGAACGTTCTGCAGGTTGCACACGCACACAGAATCCAATTCCTCACCAACTCCTTCATCATATTTGCATTCCATCGCCCGATTAAACAACTCCCAGTGCACCCTCCCACCCTCTGGAACTCAGCACTCCTGGGAAGGTCCAGGGTGAGTGCCCAGCCCCAGCAGAGCCACGGCCCCGGCCAGGAGCCCCTCTCAGCCCAGCAGGGAGGTGCCCAGGAGCAGCTCTGGAGGTGCCCAGCAGCAGCTGTGCCTCGGGAGCAGCTCTGGAGGTGCCCAGGAGCAGCTCTGGAAGTGCCCAGGAGCAGCTCTGCCTCGGGAGCAGCTCTGGAGGTGCCCAGGAGCAGCTCTGGAGGTGCCCAGGAGCAGCTCTGCCTCAGGATGGGGCAGGAGGGACAGAAGAGATGGGTAATGGAAGGAATAACACCAAATGTGCACAGTCCCTCCTTCACCGGCCTTAACATCGCAACAAACTGAACTTGCAAACATGACAAGTGGCAAGAGAACAGCTTCATACTGACTTTAAAGGCACCTGTTTTCTAAACTGTATCTTCATGATATCATAATTATCTTACAAACCCATCTGTGGGAGGAAGGCCCAGTATTTCCTCTCCACTTAACTGCAAGGACTGCCTGAGGCCCTTTTCAGCCCAAAGCACTCCGTTATTCTGTGAATTCTCAGTGGGACCCTCAGCTGGAACATGCAGCCGCAGCACAGCCCCTTCTGCTCCCCATCCCACAGCACAGCAGCACACAACGCTTCCTGTTACGATTTCAGCTCGTGCCAGAGGCTGCTGAAGAGATTCTACAGGAAATTGTTGCTTTCTATTTGGTCTTTCTATTTTTTGCTGCCAAGATGGAAATATTGGGACTAAAGAAGGTGAGAGGAAGGTGGAAGGAGCAGGAGCAGTCCCCAGGGAGTGCTGATCGCAGCACTGCACACCCGCAGCATGAGCAATGGCAAAACAAGGAGAGAACAGGTAATTCTGGAGCAGCTGGTGGGAGGCAGGACAGGGACAGCCACCAGCAGGCTCTGCACAGAGCTGGGGCACCAGCACAGGCACAGCCCAGGGCCTGAGCCCAGTGCTGGGTCACAGGAGCCTCAGAGCACGGGGGGACATGCAGGTGACACCAGAGGTGTTCCTGAGCTGAGTTACTGCTGTTCCTGAGCTGAGTTACTGCTGTTCCTGAGCTGAGTTACTGCTGTTCCTGCTTTACAGGGGCTGCTCAGCACGGGAATGGAGCCCTCGGGTGTCCCACTCACTGCAGGCTCCACCAGCACAAACAGGACAGGGAGGGGACACATCTCCCAGTCTGAGTGTCACCTGCCCCCTCCAGTGGGGCTCAGAGCAGTTTGGAGACTCGAGAGAACTGAGAGGGTGATTTTGGGTCAGAAAATGTGAGTTGTAAATAATGGAATACAGAGCCAGCAGAGGGGCCCGAGCTGAAGCTCGGTGACGCAACAAAGATCTGAGGAGATACAGCTGCACAGTTGGCATGATAAAATTTTCAGTGCTGTGCTGGCATTTCTCAGCTCCTGGTAAAAATAGCACCACTGGGCTGGTACCAGGGATCGCAGAGCCTGGGAGAAACTTCCAGCCTTGTACAGGCATTAAAAATAAAACAGCCCACTGGGAGTGGGGATTGAAAACCACAGGGAGAGGAATGAGGTTTGTGTGTGTGAGAACAGCAGCCAAGTGCTGTGAAAAGCTCTGGGGAGCAGGTCTGGAGCTGCTCATGCTGGCACTGCCAGGGCCAGGTCCCCATGGGGCTGTGGGGACTGTCAGGGGACAGTCACAGCCCCCAGCACACCCAGGGACTGCAGCACACCATCCAACACCAGCTCCTGGCTCTGGGTTAAACCACCAGAGATCCAACACCCGCTCCTGACAGAGCACCTGCCAGGGGAGCACAAACACACTGAACCAAAACTTCCCCCAGAGTAGCAGAGGGACCTTGTGAAATTGTGATTTCACATTCTTGGAAGCTTGTGAGGCTGCTGACATCCCCTGAAGCCTCCCCCAGAAGCTGTGTAAATCTGTCATTGCCAGTGTAAGGCTCGGCAAAGGCCACAGGAAAATCAGTGAGGAACAGAACCCCCCACCTCCTGCTCCAGCAGCCACTTGTGGCTGATATTCAGAAGGATCTTGGAGCTCAGGGCCAGAAGGTGGATCTGAGTCGTGTCCCAGCCCCAGGAGCCTTCCCTGCCCCGAGCTCAGGTGCGGGGGTCCCCGTGCCCAGCCCCGCGTCCAGCCGTGTCCCCAGTTTGGCAGTACAGGACTTTGCTCAGCCCCGCTGTCCTCCGGCCCTGCCGGGAGCATTTTCCAGCCCGTTGTCCCTGCATTCGGATTCAATTCCCGCTGTCCCTCCCGCTCCCTCGCTCCCTCCTTCACTAATTCCGCAGCAGCAGATGCCTTCCCATCAAAACTTGCAGCGCCGAGTGCTGACATTTGGAGATAAACAGAAAAGCACTAGACAGGCAGCTAATTCTCATCTCGCCCTGCTCAGAATCCCGATTACAATTCGCTTTTAAGGTGCCTATCTGCTCACTGAGCTGCGCAGCCCCGCGAGGGGAGTGAACCCCAGACCGGGCTGGGGGCACAGGGCAGCCCTGAGCCCACCCTGGGAGTGAACCCCAGACCGGGCCGGGGGCACAGGGCAGCCCTGAGCCCACCCTGGGAGTGAAACCCGGACCGGGCTGGGGGCACAGGGCAGCCCTGAGCCCACCCTGGCAGTTCCCCAGGCATCACCACCCTCCTGCAAACACTGCAGTGCTGTTTTGGCACCGGGTTAAAGTTACAGCGCGGGAGGCCCCGCTCACCTGAGCAGGTGTCTGTGCAGAGCTGCAGCCCCCAGGCTGGCTGGGAAAGCAGCCAGGGAAAAGAAAAGAAAGGAGCCTTCCTGAAGAGCAGCAGCACAGGAATTCCGGGGACAGGAGCAGTCTCAGGGCACTGCAGCAAGGACAGAACTCTGGTGCACCCCACCTGTGCCCCACCGTCCTGCCGTGCTCCCCGCTGGCCCTGCTCCCTGACAGCTCGAAATACTAAAAGGAAAAAGTCTCATCCACAGCCCAGGTTTATCCCACTTGTAGCTAAATCCCTTTAAAAATTATGCTCTTGGCACTTGCACCCCTCACACACCAGCAGCTGATTATCACAGCCACTGTTGCTGTTTATCCAATTTAAACATTTTGTTCTTTTAATCTTTCCCTCTGAGTTCCTCAAGCTCCTTAATCACTTCTGTTGTACGTCCCTGGCTCGTTGTCACCCACAGCTTGCTGGCATTTTGGTGCTCTTGATAATAACACTTGTAAGTTAATAGAGTCATGCCAAGAATGAATCTGCTCAAATCTGCAGAAGCATTTTTAAGAGGCCAAAACCCTGTAATCCATCTTCAAACAATACTGGGAAGGCTGCACCCAGGTTTCTGCATTCCATTCTGCATATCTAAATACTTAAAGGAAATTAATGACCTAATTATCTCAAAATTAAGGGGGATGGATTGGAAGACCACCTGGTTTAGGGGCAGTTTTGTGCTCACCTTGTCTGACTGCCCCACCTTCACAGCAATAATTTATTTATCATGAGCTAATTTTGCTCCTCCCAGTTCGCTTTCCCTGAAGCTGAATCTGTTTAACCAAAGCTCCCAGCAGATCCCCGTCCACCTTGGCCAAAACTCAGGGGTCACCCTGCAAAAATTGATTTCTACCAATTTCGTCCTTTCTAAATTTTCCTTTCTCTTGTATTGCAAGTTGCTTTGGTTAAAATTATTTCAGTTGTAGAGAAACAAATCTGCATTTCTAAAATTCTGTAATTACCGATTATTGACAGTTGAGTCCTGCTGTGGAGCAAATGCTGTTCTCCTGTCAGGCAAGGAGACTTCACACAGCAGATCAATGGCTCAGTGGGTCATTTCAAACCCAACAAAAATGCCAGACAAAAAATAAACTAACCCAACATACTTGGATTCCAGTCAACCAACTATTTTATGACTACGAGAAACAATTCTAAAATTTGCCTGTTGCAAGTGAAATGTTTGGACACGCTTTTAGATTTCTAGCATTAAATTGTTAAAGCCTAACTGGAACTCAGTGAACAACTGAGCTAAAACTCTTTATCCGTTTTTGTGTCAAAAAAAAAAAAACAACCAAAAACAAAAACAAAAAAAAAAAACCACAACAACAAAAAACCAACAGAACAACAGAACCAATAAATCAAATCAAATTCTACTTGATCAAAATATTTAGTAAATTAACATGAAAAATCTTTCACAAACTCAAACCAGCTTGCTTTGGCATTTTCAGATGATAATTTTGATTCCCTGAGCTTACAGTTTCATTCTTTTTAAATTTCGTTGCACTGAAAAAGTGAATCCGGACCCTTTGAAGCCAGACCAAAGCCAAGGGTCAGGGTCTGCTGGAGCTGAGGGTGCTGAGGGGTCACAGCTGGGCCCCACCCTGGAGCCCTTCCAGCCTCAGGGGTGCTGTGACCTCCTGCCAGGTGTGCCCCGGTGTCCCCTGGCACGGGGGGCTCAGAGGGCAGCGTTTGCTTTGTGGCATTTCCCACCCCTCCTCCCCTCTGGGGTGGGCAGTGCCCCTGCCCTGCCTCATCCCAGGGTGGGCAGTGCCCCCTGCCCTGCCTCATCCCAGGGTGGGCACTGCCCCTGCCCTTCCCCATCCCAGGGTGGGCAATGCCCCCTGCCCCTCCTCTCATCCCAGGCTGGGCAGTGCCCCCTGCCCTTCCCCATCCCAGGGTGGGCACTGCCCCTGCCCTGCCTCATCCCAGGGTGGGCACTGCCCCTGCCCCTCCTTGAGCTCATCCCCCAGCCCCCAGCCTGGGAGGAACCCAGGCTGCACAGGACTGGCCAGCCTTTGGCTCAGCTGAAACCACACAGAGTTTTTCCTCTTCCATCTTAACAAAAAAAAAAAAAAAAAAAAAAAAAAAAAAAAAAAAAAAAAAAAAAAAAAAAAAAAAAAAGCCTTAAATTGCAGAACTAGGCAGTGCCCTGCAAAGGGAGATGGCAGCAGGACGGGCAGCTCAGGTGGCATCAGCAGCAGGGGCGAAGGAGAAGGGTAGAAAATGTATTTTCATGTACTACAGCTATTGTTCTGCAGAGACAAACGATCCCAGCAAACACACGCTCCCAGCCAAGATATAAATATCAAGCTGCTGATCCAAGGCTGCTTTTGCCGGGAGCTGCTTCAGCAGTTCCCAAACGACGCCAGAGGAGGTGCAGAATTACAGATGTTGCTCCGATGTCACCCACAGCAAAGGTGCTGAGGGCTCCATTTATTTTCCAGGAATAGCAACGTCATTACTAAAAAATTCCATGATGACATTGAGCTGTTGCAGTCCTACCAGCTTGTTTCTCTTGCAGAGGATATCAAACTTCACCCGGAAACACCGAACCCCATTTTTCAAACCCAAAGAGGGTGAAGTCAAGCGACCAACAGGCTTTATCTTTTCATTCTGGCAAAGCGTTTCCTGCCTGTCCCCACGCTGGGCAGCAGCAGTGACTGCTTCCAGAGCACGGGCTGCAAGACCTTTCCACATGAAGGATATGGAAGAATTCCCAGCGGGCAAGGAGTTGCATGCAGTCTAGTGCATTATTAATCAAATAAACCAGAGATGCCAAAGTGCAGAGGAACTACTTAGAGGAGCTACTCCGGGCCGATGTGGAGTAAAAGGATCGTTGGCAAAGGAGACGCAGACTTTACTGGAAGGCAGCCCCTGTAGCGCTAATCCAATCCCGGATATTTAACTGCTTTGATTTTCACAGCCCTCAAACCCCCCAGCGGACAGAGGAGGTGTAAGAGGATCCATTAGCAGAGAAATCAGCCTTGGAGCAGCTGGGGGAACCGAACCCACGGGGGCGGCGAGGAAGGACCCTTTGGATTATCCGAGAAAGCCAGCGGCTTCCAGCTGGGCCAGGGGACCGAGGGAGAGCCGAGCATCCCCCAGCATTGTCCCCTGGAGTCACCCTGCAGCATCGGCCCAGCATCCCCCCGAGTCACCCTGCAGCATCCCCCCAGTGCCACCCTGCAGCATCCCCCCAACGCCCCCGTTCCCCCCCAGCTCGGGAAGGAGTCGCTGATCCATGCAGCACAGCCCAGCATCTGGAAAGAAAACAGCGTGTGCTGCTCTGAAGGGAACTGGCTCAAACCTCATGAATAAATTCGTGCTGGAGCTTTTCATCTGCTCTGGGCACGCTGTGCCAGGGCGTGCCCACCCTGCCAGGGAACAATTCCTCATTCCCAATCTCCCATCCATCCCTGCCCTCTGGCACTGGGAGCCATTCCCTGGGTCCTGTCCCCCCAGTCCCTCTGCAGCTCTCCTGGAGCCCCTTTGGGCCCAGGCAGGGGCTCGGAGACCCCCAGAACCTTCTCCTCTCCAGGTGAGCACCCCCAGCTCTGCCAGCCCGGCTCCAGAGGGGCTCCAGCAGCTCCAGGTCCCTCCCGAGGTGCTGCTCTGTCCCCAAGGGGTCTCTGTATCTCAGCACCCAGCGCCCCTCACTCCATCCCGCCCGGCTCCTGCTTGCCCATTAACTCCATCCATCAGATGATTCTCATCTGCTCTGCGCTGCATTACAAATTTTAATTTGCTCTGTTTATTTAATGAAACTCATTGAGACTTATCCCCATTTTCTAGCAAGTGTCAAAAAGTTCCGTAGAATTAAAATTAATGACCTTCACACCTCGAGAAGATTCTCTGGCTCAGAGGATGGGATTTAACATTGCACAAGATAGAAGTACAAAAGGAACACTCAATTAGATGAGGGAAAAAATCTGAAAAAGACCATCATTCCTATAGATAGATTCAACTTCTGCTTGAAGGGGAAAATATAGTCAGCAGAGGGAAAAAATTATGTTTCCTAATACTGGCTACACTCTGCAGTCATAAAAAAAAGTGTTTGTAGTTTAATTGCTTCCAGTAAATTTACTGAAATAACATCCATTGCTTCTTTTTAATTTTCATTCTCAAGAATTAATATCACAATGGGAGAAACAGGAAGATTGGATATATCATCATTAAACAGGCCTTCTTAATATGTGGCATTTCAGACACGACAGGTTTTAGAAACTAATGGCAAAATTAAATGATATTAAAAGTCTGCCATAGAACATGAAGAGTGAGCAAATGGTGAGGCCCATTTGTGCCTGTCCAGCGCACTCTGCTCCCTGGAATCTGTGTGCCATTCCCAGAAAACTGCCCGGGGGAGACGCCTCTACACTGAGCTGCTGGAAACACTTCCCAGGTTAATGGATTCAGATTCCGAAATCAAAAACCTCTGGCACGGAGGCAGCACAGCCTCGGCCTGGGGGACACAGCTCCCTGCTCATCCCGCCCACGCGGACTGCCAGGTACAAAAATGAACCCTTTCCACGAAAAATCCCCATTTCATTACAGCTGCAGGGAGGGGGTTCCGTTGGTAAACAAGCTCTTGTGCACGGCTTTGCCGTGTTTTCACATTTCCAGTTGTGTCTTTGTAATGAAATAACACGTTCCTGCTTTAGGTGTGTCTGTGTTAAACTGATTCTGCATCGCAGGGAGATTACAAAATCCTTTATTGGAATTACTGTGGCAAAGCAGAACATGACAAATTGATGTGTGGGAGGTGAGTGTTCCTAATTCTCTAATTAGCACTTTAAAAAATTACTGAAAAGCCAAAGGAAAAAAACCAACAAAAGAAGCTTGCAACAAAAAGCCCAGCAAATGCAAGAGCCAGCTAAATGTCACACTCAACCAAGCAGGAGCTGAACCCCCTCCTGACACCCTTCTGTGACCCCTCCTCGTTCTGGGGAACATCCAGCCCCTGCCAATCCCCCCAGGTACCAGGACTCAGCATTCTGCACGGGCTTCCACAGACTCACAGCTTCCATACTGATGCTTCTCAGGCAGGAAAAGGCAAAACATAGCCCAAAACCCATTAATTTCCACATTCATCATGTTCCCAAACCCCTGGTTCTTCTGGTGCTCACATTTTTCTTTTTAATCATTGTTGGAGAAAGTCAGTTTTCCTCCTGTCCGTCTGATAATCTCCACAGCTTGTTGTGTTTTGCCAAGTTAGTTTATATATTTTCACATTTACTTTGAGAAATGTATCTGCCAAAAGTTCCTCCTGAAGCAGCCGTGTTTGCTCACATTTCCTGGGTCTGCCTTCTCCCCTCTGCAGGTGTGAAACACCTTTACCTGCCCAGCTGGAGGGGACATTCCCAGCCAGAGCCGGGCTCATCCTGCGTCTGCAGGAGTCTTTGTGGTTAAAAAGCATGCAGCTAACGTTGTGAATTCATCCAAAATTGAATTTACTTCCCTGAGGAAAAATAACCAAATTCTAGCTGGATTTGGCTTGAACATCTGAAAATATTCTGCTTTTCGTGACTTCATTCAAAACTCACATTTTTCTCTCTAAAACAAGAATTATGTTGGGACATATGTCCCATTCAAAATATTATCTCCACACGCCTCAAACCCGTTTTTCCTCAGCCACTTCCTTGTAACCAGCCGAGCAAAGCAGAAATGCCCAGGACTGTGGTGGGCGAGCCTGCCCAAAGCCGGAGTGCAGCCTCTGGCCCGGAGACCCCTGTCCTGCCCTGGGCCTGGAGCCCCCTGCCCTCAGCCCAGAGCCCCCTGCCCTGGGCCCGGAGCCCCCTGCCCTGCCCTGGGCCCGGAGCCCTCGGAGCGCATCCAGCGCCGCTTCCCGCAGCTCTGCGCCCCCGGCTCGCTGGAGCATCCTCGGGGGACACAGCGGCTTCCCCGGCAAGCTCCTTAATGGACCCGGGAAACAGGAGCCGCACGCTCCAAATGGGTCTAAAAATAACCGTCTCCTGCTCTCCAAAACAGACATGCTGAAGAGAAGCGAACCTCAGACGGCAAAGCTTTCCTCGGGCCGAGGCTTTGGAGCCTCTCAGGCCTTGCTTCCCTTCCCGGCAGGGCCCGGCGCTCCCCGGGTCGCTCCCCGTGCCAGGTGCCTGCAATGCACTGACTCATTCGGCAATTAAGACAATTAGGGGCCTTTTTCTACTGAATAATTCAGAGGCATTTTTAAAACTAAAAGTCATAGTTGTGGCCCAAGCCCTGCTGGAGTTGCAGCCCTACACCAATGTCTGATTCTGTGGTTGATGAGAGAATATTGAAGATCGCCATTCCAAACGCCCGCAGCTGCCTTTGGGACGGGAACTGAGCACAGGCTCCCTCTCATAAAGGCACAAAGGAAAGGGCAGAAGAGGGAGGACCCACAGCAGGGCGTGCAGCTGCCTTCAGGTGTAATTCCCACTGCGGGGAGCTCATCTCCTGAAATGAGCCCCAGAAACTGCCGGCTCTGGAAGGACAGCGCCGTGGCCACGGAGCAGAACAGCTGGGCATCCTCCAGCCGTGTGCCAGAAGCCAGCACCTCAGCAAGCATCGGCTGAAATAGCTGCAGGGATGACTTCAGCACCAGTGAGGAGCAGCAGCAGCAGTTATCCCATTGTTCCAGACGTAGCTGTGATCACTGTTGGCACGCTTACCCAAGGAGAAATCCTTTGACATGATTTTGGTGAAGACGTTTAAAATATTGCGCTAATAGGATAACCACAGAAAAAGAGAGACAAAAACAAACAGAAGGCAAGGCTCAGAGAGCCAAAGAGGATTACTCCCTTCGGCACCCCTGGCTGCCTCCTGTCCCTGTCCCGTGGCTGCACCGGGCACAGGTCTGGGCTCTGCTCCCCGCTCCAGGGCTGCCAGGAGCCACGGGGGACGTCAAAGGGAGCCCGTGGCGTGGATCCTGGCAGTGCCAGCCTGGACGTGAGGCTTAGATGCTGTTTCTAAGCCAGTGGTCAGGGAGAAACACTCCAAATCCAGCACATCACCTCAACAATACCTAAGGGATTCTGATCCAATCTCAACAGTGAGAAAATCTACCTGATTAAGATAAAAAAAATGAAAATAAAAAAAAAACCTCAGGGTAGTGACCCTCTGGAAAAAGTGTTCCCAAATTTGATGCTACCTTTGTTCTCCTCTAGCTCTATTTCCAAACTCAGTATTTTCTTCCTGAACATCTCACATGAAATGAGCAACTCTTGGATTTACTTGGATTTCAAATCCAAGTGGGCATGGTGGCCCACAGTGAAGCTGGAAGCGCTGGCACCAGCATCCAGTTCTCTCTGTGCACAATGTCTGAAAGAAAAACATTTATGAATGGGTTCCTTAAAGGCATAAGGAAAAAATTCACATAAAATTCAATTAAAATAATTTAGCCTAATCTGCTGTTAAACTATTAAGACTTTGCAAAATCAGGGATAAAATTTACATAAAAATTAAATGAACCCATGTGCAATATTGAGCTTTTTCAGAATTACCAGTAATTTAATAGAATATGTTTAATGGTTTGTTATCAGTGTGATTGTTGTGGATCCCTTCAGCGTCAGGAAGGTAATCAGAGCCTCACACCCCCCCAAATCAATTATGCCATAAACCCGAACCTAATGAAGAGACATTTTCATATTTTGGTTTATTTGAAGCTGCTTTATTTGCATGTTAATATAAACATGTGCAGCTAATTTCAGAAGCAGCTCGCATGCATAATTGCACAGGGTTCAGGGGATGGGAGCTGCCTGGGGCTGAAGGCACGAGGTTTCTCCCAAGGGAGGGCTCAGTGTCCCCCAGGTGTCCTGCCCAAGGGGCCAAGGCCACCAGAGCTCCCCAGCAGTCATTCCCCAGCACGGGCAGTCCGTGAGCAGCTCTGCAGTCCCTGGCAAAGCCTTTGGCTCCTGCGAGGAGGGAGGAGAGCGCTTCCCTGCACCCCAGAGACACCTGAGAGCAGGATTCCATCTGAGGCCACTTTTTGATTCCAGTGCTGCAACCAGCTGAAGGAAGAGCTGTCTGCATGGTCACAACAAGCCCTCAGACAGGCACCTGCCTGCCACCTCCTTGGCCTGGCTGGGGACAACCCACACTTCCCAGCATGGCAGGCAGCGGGATCCAGCCTGATGGAGCCAGCCCTGAACACCAAACACTCATCCCACAGAGCCAGGCTGGAGAGCCTGGAGTGCTCCCATGGGAAAGAGAGGGCTCCAGAGAGACCTCAGAGCCCCTTCCAGCCTGCGGAGGGGCCCCAAAAGACATGAAGAGGGGCAGGAGGGACAGGACACAGGGAATGTGTGCCCCCAGAGGGCAGGGTTAGATGGGACTTTGGGACGGAATTCTTCTCCATGAGCTCTGCTTGAGCAAGAGCAGGAGACAACAGCTCCACCAGCAAGCTGGAGGGAACAGAAACCTTCAAACAGATGGTTCCAATTACAGCCCCTCACAGCCCCACAGTGATGAGCGAGCTGCTGACACCATCTGAGAGTGTTGTTAATGCTGTTAATTGTTAACGAAGAGCCCGCGGAGCCAGGATGGATCACACGTCAGCAGCACCTGCACAGGGATGTTATTAACTACCAGGGCAACGGGCTGAGGTTAGAGCTGCTAAATGAGGGTCAGAATTCGGAGACAGGAGAGTGTGGCAAGTGCATTAATAGATGGCAGAAGACATTCTGGGGTGGATGTGGCTGTAAGGCACAAATAGCTGAACGCTGGGATTCAGTCTCTACCCAAGAGTTACTGCTTGCTGCTGCCTCCACCAGACAACTTTAATACTTGTTATTTACCTCTTATGTTAAATAACTATGTTTGACAGTTTCTAGGCTGACTGCTCAGTATTTTGTTTCAATACAAAAAATACCAAATTACTCAAAGAGGGTGTCTTCTTCCCATCTCGAATTCAGCCACACAAACTGGAATCTTGTTCCCTCTCTGATTTCAGGTACCTTTTGTGTCTCACTCGCCATCTGGTGAGAAGAGTCACCTCATTCCCCTTTTGCTTTGCTCCAGGTGCTGTTAATAAAAGCTGAAAAAGAAAGAGAGATTATGTCATAACTGAATTCCAATGGAGGCTTTCCTCAGAGCTGCTCATGGCTGGGGCCAGCTGGAGCAGTCTGTGTCCGTGTGTCTGTGTGTCCGTGTGTCCGTGCCTCTGCACTCTGTGTGTTTGCTCCGGGGTCACACCGGCAGCAGCTGCACTTCCCAGGAGCTCAGAACCACTTCAGACACTCAGAGGCACGGAAGAGCTGCTTTGAAAAAGTCTCCAATTTTGGCTGCAGAAGATTCCAGTATTTAACCCACGGATGCCTTTTGCCTCGCACAGCTTCCCACGAGGTGCCCAAGTGAGGGTTTTCTCTCCGTGGGGCCGAGCAGCGAGGCAGGGTGTGGGGTGCTCAGGACGGGGAGCAGAGTGGGTGAGGCACAGCACACCCCGTTCTGTCCATCCCTGAGGCAGGCTGGAGCAGCACCCAGGAGCTGAGGCTGCAGGAGCCCAGCTGCAGGGTCAGGTTTGCCTGCTCTGTGCCAGCCCTGTGCCCGAGCTCCCGGCTGCTCACAGCACGTGGAGCAGGAACGGCACCCTCTGGGCTCCAGCCTGGACAGCAAAGCCTGCTCACAGCGTCTTGGACGCTTCTGGAAGTCAGTTTACTGGAAACAAGAGGGATCTTTGTTCTGTAAAACACCCCAGCTTTCCCCAGGCTCCACAGCAGACATTTTGGGAGACACTCCACCCCACTTTGGGTTTCCACCCTTGGAGGAAAGCAAGGGGCAGGTTGCACCCACCATGTCCTGGGGGCTGCCTCGTGCTGCTGGAGCTGCTGTGCCTGGTCCTGGAGGGGTGCACAGGGGTCTGCTGGGGGCTGGCACCTCGGTTGTCATGGGAGTTGGAATATAAAGCACGGACACAGAGGATGCCCAGCTGCGGAAGAGGCAGGACAAGCACTAACCATAGGGAGGGAAGAGGTTGGCTCCCAGCTCAGTCTGGTTCTCCATCCTCAGCCCTGCCCAGGCGGATCCACACCACAGCCTCGGAGAGGAGGAAACACCGAGCTGCAAAAGCAGTGACAGCCATTAGCAAAAATAAAAGGGATAAACAATGCAGTTGGGTATTACTCAACAGACCATTAATGCTACAAAGACATAAAATAGGCACATGGGAGTTGTACCTATAATCATAATTTTAAAAAAGGGTAGGGTCAGAATAAAATGCAAGACCAGGAATATTCTGCTAGTTAAGAGAATTACATGTTACACAATGGAAGAACTCAATAAAAAAAGGGAATAATTACAGTTATTTTGGAACAATGAGAATTCTGGGAAGAGAAATCTAATCTATTTTTTCTTCATTTTAAGCACAAAGTCCAGTTGCTTTCAGACTAGGCCAACTTCACACATTTATTTTCCACGTCTAAGAGGCTTTCTGACTGGGAAAAAAAAGTGAAAGAAAAATGACCTCACCAACCAATTTATATTTGTAACCATTTCTGTTTGAGAAATAAGGATTAGTCAGGCCAGCGTGTGAAGTCAGTCACAGACAAGGCTGAAGGATTTTTATTTTCCTCCTTTCCCAGAGGCAGCAGCCATGGTTCTGATCCCTCCCCAGCCCAGTGCCCGTGCCAGGCACAGCAGGAGGAGGAAGGATGCTGGCAGTGAGGGCTGGGGGATCAAACTCCTCATCACGAGGAGCTGCCACCTTGTCCTTGTCCCTGCGGGTGCCCCCTGCCAGCCCAGCCCTGTGTCCCTCTCTGGGGTGATGGTGGCCCCACTCCTGGAGAATGAGCCTGTCCCCCGCCTGAGCACAGACAGCAGGGAGGTCACTGCAGGGAGATCACTCCAGGGATGGGCACTCCAGAGAGGTCACTACAGGGACATCACTCCAGGGACGTCACTCCAGGGAGGTCACTGCAGGGAGGTCACTGCAGGGAGGTCACTGCAGGGAGGTCACTGCAGGGAGGTCACTGCAGGGAGGTCACTGCAGGGAGGTCACTGCAGGGAGGTCACTGCAGGGAGGTCACTGCAGGGAGGTCCCTCCAGAGAGGTCACTGCAGGGAGGTCACTCCAGGGAGATCACTCCAGGGATGGGCACTCCAGGGAGGTCACTCCAGGGAGGTCACTCCAGGGAGATCACTCCAGGGAGGTCACTCCAGGGAGATCACTCCAGGGAGGTCACTCCAGGGATGGGCACTACAGGGAGGTCACTGCAGGGAGGTCACTGCAGGGAGGTCACTCCAGAGAGGTCACTGCAGGGAGGTCACTCCAGAGAGGTCACTGCAGGGAGGTCACTGCAGGGAGGTCACTGCAGGGACGTCACTCCAGGGAGGTCACTCCAGGGATGGGCACTCCAGGGATGGGTACTCCAGGGAGGTCACTGCAGGGAGATCACTCCAGGGATGGGCACTCCAGGGATGGGCACTCCAGAGAGGTCACTGCAGGGATGGGCACTCCAGCCCATCCGTGCCTGCTCCTGCAGCCACGGGCAGCCCTGGAGGGAACAGGCCAGGCCTGCTCTGGGTACAGCAGCACATCACTGAGGGCCCTGCAGCCTCCCTGCTCCATCCCTGGCTCCTCTTGCCGTTTGTGGTTTGCTCCAGGCTCAGGGAACCGGACCCGGGTTTCATTATCAAATCCAATAACTGTTCTCTTACAGACCGGGGTATGCTGCTCTCCGCCTGAAAAAAATCCTGGCATTGTATTTCTCATAATAAGTTTTAATTGGATTTTAGCTCTCTGCCTTTTATGCTCCATCTTAGGCTTTATTGGGCTTAATTACAAATCCATAGTTATTTGTTATGTGGCTCTGGTTTGATATTTTGCACTGACAATTACATTTTTATTCAAAGCAAAAAAATGTATTAGGAAAAAATAGCAAGAGACAGGCTCTTTGTATGAGCTGATTAATTGAATTCTAGTTTTATGTGCATTTATGATGAATGATTGTGTGCCAAAAAGTGACTTGGATATTAGATCAGAGTACACTTATTCATTTTAATTGGTTTGCACAAAGTGCAAGAGGCTGTAATAATAGATCAGCCCTGAGAACACAACAGTAATGGAGGCCCCCAGTGCCCTGACTCTGACGGCTCCTGAAACTCTGCTCATGAGCCTTTCAAATCTTTCTCTGTACAAGAGCAGTGAGATGGACAGTGAAGCCCTGGCACTTCCATGCCAGGGAAGCAAGGAGAGAGGCTCGCTCCCTCTGCTCTGCTCGCCTCTTTTGAGAGCTGCAATTTAGCTTTAATTATTCATAACACTCATTAGCAAAAAAGGTGTGTATGGTTTTGCAGAAAAATAGAGGAGCCACTGGAGTTCGAGATGGTACCTCACTGTCACAACACCTTTTTGGAAAAATTGCTCAAATAACAGGAAATGGAATAATAATTCTAGTAAGCAACCATCCCAAGGGCCACGGGCTGTCCCAGGACAGGGTGTGGGTGTGCAGACAGCCCTGCTGAAGGAGCTGCTCCTGCAGCCCAGGACAACTCCAGCCCCTCCCTGGGCAGCCGTTCCAGTGCCTGCCACCCTCCATGGAAGGAAGTTCTTCTTTGTCTTGAGGTGGAACTCGTTGTGTTTGAGTTCATTGCTCCTTCTCCTGTCACTGGCACCACTGAGCAGGGCCTGGCACCAACCTCTGCCAGCCCTTGGAGGTGTTGGTGTGCATTGATGGGATCCCCTCCCAGCCCAGCTCTGTCTCCTTGGGAGAGGGATCTCTGCAGAGGGCTGAGCCGGGGCAGAGGAGCCCACGGGAGTTTCCAGCAGCAGCAAGTGCAGCCCTGGGAACAGAATTCGGGAATTCTAAGCTGGGAATTCAGGCAGCAGCACCCAGGGCTCTGCAGCTCCAGTGTCCTGCAGCCCAGCTCAGCCCTGCCCAGTGTCCCACAGCTCAGCTCAGCGTCCCCTGGTGTGACACGGCACTGAGGAATCCAACCTGACAAACCAGGGGCCACGCCAAGTCTTGCTGAAGGAAACAAATTTTACTGCTTGCTTTCCTCACCAGCTCCATTAAATCCAGGTTGCCAAGAAGTGAAGCTGTTCAGTCACCCCATTCTTATGGTGACACATCAAATTAGGATGAAAGTAGGCAAGGGCAAACAGCAGCACATGAGCACACCAGGCTAGTGCTTGAACCAAGCTTGAGGGACAAAAAAATGCCAAGTCCTACTTTTGGAGAATGAGTGTTGCAATGACAGGAAATTTGGTAATTTTCTACCACAAAGCAATTCAATTCCAAAAAAAAAAAAATTAAAAAAATTCTTACTCTGTTCTAACAGCCTGTGGGAAGAGCAGCCCAGGCCCTCCGTGTGCATTTAGCCTTCCTTGCAGACAGCAGTTTATTACATCAGGCCTTCATTCCCAATCAATATTCCTAGTTACTCCTTTGGCCTGTGCTTATTGACCACTGCTCTGCTCACATCTCTCTTATTTGAAACAAAAGCTAGTTCATGATTAATGAAATTGTGTGGGGAAAAGCAAATTTGGTACTCTGAGCTTGGCAAAACAAAGGACAGTCAGTGTAAGCCAGAAAAAGAAATCCAAACTTTTCCCCTGGAGAACCCAATGCCAAAACCCAGCAAAGGCCACTCTACAACGTGGAAGTCTTTGAAAGCCCTTGTTAGTTGGGATTTTGTGGGGGTTTTAAAGCTCAACAAACAGCTCTGGAAGGGGAATTTGGTGTCGCAAGCACTGACCTAGATCATAGCAAATTTACTATGTAGAAAAATAAACTGTACACTCTGATTAAGCAGGGCCGTGGTGACTGTTTGATTGCACTGACACTCTGCTTGTACTGCAGCAGCACAAGGAGCTCATGGAAATCCCTGCTGATGCCCAGTGACAGGAGCGGGGGGAGCCAGGCTGCGCTCCCAGACACCCGGTGACACGAGGATGGGCAAGGCCAGCCCAACCCTCCCCAGACACTCGGTGACACGAGGCAAGGCCAGCCCAACCCATCCCAGACACCCGGTGACATGAGGATGGGCAAGGCCAGCCCAACCTTCCATGACATGAAGGATTGGCAAGGGCAGCCCAGACCTTCTCCAGACACTCCATGGCACGAGGATTGCCAAGGCCTTCCCCAACCCCTCCATGGCACGAGGATTGCCAAGGCCAGCCCAGCCCCTCCATGGCACTGCCACCTTTGTGCCATCCCCACGGCCTCAGCCAGCAGAGCGGGGCCCAGCCTTGGCTCCTCAGCCAGCCCTGTGTTCTCCTCCATTTCCAGGCCTGCCCGAGGGGTTGTGTGCACAGAGCAAACCCCAACAAACCGAAGCAAACAAAACAGAGCAAACCCCACTGCTGTGTGCAGGGGAAGGACTGGCGGTGTCACTGGCACTGCCAGCCCCCCGTGCCCTCCCTGCCCAGCCCCTCCTGGCCTGGGCAGTGCCAGGAATGGCAGCACCAGCACGGAGCTGACAGAGGCTGCAACATCTCCCTTTCATGAAAAGTTCTGTTTTTCTGCCTCGGGAAAGGTTTCAGGGGCTCCATTACAGACAGACTGGCCATGCCCAGGGAAAACAGAGGGAAGCCCAGCACCAACCCTGCAGCATTAGTGGGATTTCCCTGTCACCACAGAGCGGGATGGACAGCACCCCTACCCAGACAGGCTGCCTTGTCCTGCACCTGTAAGCCAGGTTTGTGCCAGTCACAGGACAAAGAAGAGGGTTCCAATACAGAAGTGACAGAGGGACAAAGGAAAAAAAAAGGCTGGACTTGGGCAAGGAGAGACTGCCAAGCAGACAGGAACCAGGACAGTTTGAGGTCACATTCTAATTTATATTCAGAAACAGCTTCCAGTTTCAGCCTCAGGATCAACTGTTATTTTTCCCACCTATTATCTTCCTAAATGTCCTTGTGCCGAGAGGAAGCGACCGTGACTCGTGTCTGTCCTTGGATAAATGCTCCAAGGACTGAGGGGCTGCAGCCCTGTGCCTCCATGGCACGAGAATGGCCAAGGCCTTCCCCAACCCCTCCATGGCACAAGGATGGCCAAGGCCAGCCCAGCCCCTCCATGGCACTGCCACCTTTGTGCCATCCCCACGGCCTCAGCCAGCAGAGCGGGGCCCAGCCTTGGCTCCTCAGCCAGCCCTGTGTTCTCCTCCATTTCCAGGCCTGCCCGAGGGGTTGTGTGCACAGAGCAAACCCCAACAAACTGAAGCAAACAAAACAGAGCAAACCCCACTGCTGTGTGCAGGGGAAGGACTGGCGGTGTCACTGGCACTGCCAGCCCCCCGTGCCCTCCCTGCCCAGCCCCTCCTGGCCTGGGCAGTGCCAGGAATGGCAGCACCAGCACGGAGCTGACAGAGGCTGCAACATCTCCCTTTCATGAAAAGTTCTGTTTTTCTGCCTCGGGAAAGGTTTCAGGGGCTCCATTACAGACAGACTGGCCATGCCCAGGGAAAACAGAGGGAAGCCCAGCACCAACCCTGCAGCATTAGTGGGATTTCCCTGTCACCACAGAGCGGGATGGACAGCACCCCTACCCAGACAGGCTGCCTTGTCCTGCACCTGTAAGCCAGGTTTGTGCCAGTCACAGGACAAAGAAGAGGGTTCCAATACAGAAGTGACAGAGGGACAAAGGAAAAAAAAAGGCTGGACTTGGGCAAGGAGAGACTGCCAAGCAGACAGGAACCAGGACAGTTTGAGGTCACATTCTAATTTATATTCAGAAACAGCTTCCAGTTTCAGCCTCAGGATCAACTGTTATTTTTCCCACCTATTATCTTCCTAAATGTCCTTGTGCCGAGAGGAAGCGACCGTGACTCGTGTCTGTCCTTGGATAAATGCTCCAAGGACTGAGGGGCTGCAGCCCTGTGCAGGCTGTGCCAAGGGGCAGATTTAACACACCCCATCCCCAAGCACATCCCATTGGAAGCTCCCAAAGATGCCTCCCTATGCTTCCAACAGCATCCCAACAGTGACCCAGAGACCAAAACAGCGACTCTGAGGACACCAAGGGGGTTTTTCCCTAAAAAACCAACCCTTAATGTAACACCATAACAAAACGAATGCAGTGAGTGGGGCTTCCAGGAGCTTCAAGCAGGCACGACATGGAAGAGCTCCAATGGTTTTCTCTTTTTCCCACTGACATTTGTCAGCAACAGCTCAATCAGGCAAGCGCCATCAGAAAAACGGATGGAGGAGTCTGGAGTAGAAAGGTCAGCTTTAAGTGGGAGTCGAGCACAAAAGCAGCTGTCAGAAACCCAAAATTAGGAGAGAAAATGCCACCAGTCGGTCCTCATTGTCCCCACGTCAGCGCTTGACAGCACTCCGCGTGGAGGGGCTGCAGCCAGCAGGACAGCCCTGGGGCAGGGCAGGGAGTGCAGCTGCCCCTCACAGCACAGCAGTGGCACACAGCACATCCCCCTGTGCCCCTGCCACAGCCCGTCCCGCAGCAGCGTGCCTGCTCTCCCGGGATGGGGCTTTGGGCTGGAGCCAAGGCTGGGCTCCCAGAAGTGTCCCCATGACGGCAGAGCCAGGGCCAGCAGCTCGGAGCAGGAGCCCCCAGCACCCCCAGGCACGGGGCAGTTCCCTGCAGGGAAGGGACGTGCCAGGGGACAGCTGGGCAGCCTGTGCCTCGCACAGCACTTGCACCTCTGTAGGGCTGTTTACTCACCATCACTGCAGCGCAGAAGAGAAAAAGCTTTGCAGAGGTTTAAGGCAGCAGAAAAACCCTTTTCCCTTCCCAGCTTTTCAGCTTCTGGAGGCTCACGTGCTCTGGGGAGCAGGAATAGAGACCTGCACCCCAAACCGCTGCAGGCAGCTCTGGCCTGAGGCTTTGCAGGCAGTTCTGTTCCAAGGCAGGGCAGCTCTTCAGCTCCAGGGAAGCTGTGCAGGGCTCTGTGCAGGGGACACACACAGCACAGGGCACAGAGCCCCTGCTCCCCGCGCTGGCACTGCACAGCAGAGCCCACTTACCTGCTCCCCCCACACTCAGGGCAGATTATGTTCCACACCCTCAGAATTTGCAAGCTTATAGTTAGATCAAGCTATAATTTCAGGGAATTTTTGTCTCATTAGTATGCCTGGTGCTTACAGACAACAGGATTGTTGTGACTGTAAAACCCCTGTTTAAACTCTCCAGAGTGTTTAGTTTCAAGAAAATTGTACTTGGGTAATTCTGTGCATCTTGACCCTTCCAAAATTACAATAAAATTCATTTCAAAATGAGACTATTTCAAATTACTTGAATGCTTCGTCTGAAGCCCAAATTACTTCCTTCCCAGGGAGGTTTTGGGGCTATTCACTAATGAAGCAACTTCTGAACTCAAGAAGTTTTACAGCTCCTGGCTAAGCTGCTGCTGACTTTCATGGAAACAGAAGCAACTCACATGATTATCTGCTTCTAAGAACAGGAGTGTTCTGGCCTGGCTGTGCTCTCCTGGCCGCTGTGATGCTCCTGTTCCAGACACACAGCCCCCACCGATGGCCCTGGCTGCGAGGGGACTGCAGGGACCGGGGCTGGCAGCTGGGGCTGGCAGGAGCCGGGGATGGAGCGCTGCTGTCAAGGCGCAGGAGCCATGGGAGCTCTCCCAAATGATGTTCCCCCTTTGCCTCCAGTCCTCACACAGCAGCTGTTCCCTCTGCCCACCAGAACTCGTAGAGCAGCACAGACATTTGCCTTCCTGGCAGCGGGAGCTGCCTGTGCTGGGCTAGGCTGTCGGGTTACCAGGGTGATCCCATCAGAGCACAGATGGACGCCTTCAGCCCAGCACTAGCAGAATTCCCTCCCTGGAAAGGCTGCCCAGCCCTGGCACAGCTGCCCAGGGCAGTGATGGAGTTCCCCTCCCTGGAGGGGTTTAACAGACATGTCCATGTGGCATCTGGGGACGTGGATTAACAGTGGCCTTGGTGGTGATGGGGACAGCTGGACTCAGAGGTGTCAGAGGGATTTCCCACCTGAACAACTCCGTGATTCCACGGCACCTGTACCCACAGGTGCCAGAGGCAGGGCAGCTCGAGGAGGCTGATGGACACTGACGGTCACCACAGGAGCAGGGTATTGCCATGAGGCTCCGAGGGAAGAGCTGGAGGGCAGCCTTCCCTTGGATCGCTGCTGTGAACACAGCCCGCGGTAAGGAGCAGCACCAGGAGGCGAATGGGAGCCAGAGCCACGGATTACAAACGTCAAACTGCGGCCCCTGCTCCTAACAGGCACCGGGGGTGTTTCTGTGAGAGATAAACGATCCTGAGGGGAGAAGCTGAGCAGAATGAACGAGGCAGGGAAATCTCTGTGCTTTGATAATTAGCAAAGGAGTGACCAGCCAGAAGAGCAGCAATGCCTGTGCAGCCCTAGCTGCTGCCCGTGGAGATTAACACCGACCAGTTCTTGGCAGAGGTCTGCCAAAATCCAGGTGATGTTTCCTCCTTTAGCAGATCTGACGAAGCAATAACACCTCCTGCGAGGAGCCTTTCCCCTGTGCAGCTGCTCACAGGGGAGCTCGGGCATCATCCCTCCACGGGGAGCAGAGCTCACCGCGGCTCTGTGCCCGCTGTGCAGCCCTCCCAGCGGGGCACGAGCGGGCACTCACCATCACTGATGCCCTGAGCCGTGCTGGCACTGCTCAGCTGCCCCCACCCTGCAGAGCAGGAGCAGGATGCCCAGGACTGCTCCCAGCTCTCGGTGCCCGAGCCGCGGGCCAGGAGCAGCGACCGCGGGGCCACCGGGAGCGGCTGTGCCCGTCCTGGCCACGGCTGCACCGAGCGGCCCTGCAGCAGCTGCTCCCTTCAAACCAAAGCCGATCAAAATGTGTGCTCACATCTCATTGCCAGCCGGTGCTGGCAGGCAGGAGATGCAGGCAAACATCACCAAATCCACACGGCACTCCCCAAAGGACAGGCAGCCCCGAAACCTCAGAAGAACTGCGACCTGCCAGGCAGGTTTTGTGAAAAGCAACGCGTTTCTTACTAAGCCGTTCCTCAGGTGTGGTGGGCTTTTCCTGCACGGCTGAATAACGCGTCTTCTCTGAAACTTGTGTTGTTATTTGCTTGACTGAAAAACAAGAATTTCCACTTCTAAGAGGAAAAGCCCCAGGTTTGATCTGGGAGTAACTCTTGCTAAGTTCATGTGAAAGGAAATAAGGCCCTTCATCTTCAGGTGCATTTGAAAACCCCAGTGCAATTCCATTGCATCTCTGATAAGACAGGCTTTGAAAGTAACATACAGTGTTTGTTTTTCAAATAAACCAATGCAGATTTAATGATAGCCTCTATCTACCTTTCCTTACATTCCTGATCTCAATTTAAAAACACTGGCAGGTATTGCAGCCATCAGCTTGGTTCCCAAAAATACATCCTTATCTTTTTCTCTACACAGGAAAGCATTTATCACTTCTCCCCTTTTGTAGGAGTGTCAGCATTTGTGTGCTAACGCCTTTCTGGTACTTTGTCATGTACTCAGCCGGGGAGATTATCTGGGAGGGTTTTGCAGGCAGCAAACACACACAGAAGGAAGCATATGGTGCTCTGTTTAGAGAGGCAATGCCAGTCCCATCACTGCCGAGGTCCCAGAAAATGCATCTCAGATGCAAATTGGTTTCATGAAACCAGGGGAAAAAATAACAGTCATATTTCTGAGGAAATAAGGTGAAAAAATATTAACTCTGAGCAGACTAGACAGGACTGGCAGTCAGTTTTTCAGTAGGCAGTAGGGTTTTTTCCCTTATGAGAAATCCTACCTGCGTTTTTCTTCTACCCCAGCTTCTGACAGCCGAGACTGCACACTGGGGAATTAATTCTGCAATTGGAAATCCCACAAGATGAAAATAAGCAAATTTCAGAGCAGTTACATGAACATCTGCCATGAAGGAAATGTTTGCTTTGCTTGCCCCCACTCAGATCTCAGGGACTCTTCCTGAAGGAAGCCTTTCCTCACCCTGTTTAGCAGCAATTACCTTGCACTGAGTGCTGAAGGGCAGCAGGAAAGGATGTTCCTCCCTGCCCTCAGTGATGGTGAGACCATTCTGCCACAGCCACGCAAAGGGGTCGCTGCTAAAGCCAGCTCCCAGAGGCCACATCCTCTGGGAATGAGGCAGGAACAAGGCATTTGGATTTTGGGGCAGCTCTCACTCTCCATTATGGCACAGTTTTGTTGGAAGCTTAAGCTCCTGTACTGCAGAAGTCTGTCAGCACCATCCCTGAAGTGCAGGCTCCCAGCTCCTGGGCTGGAACCCAAGAACCAGGTTATGGAATTGTCCCAGCACAGCACGGCCCTTCAGGGCCACTGGCACTGCCCCAGAGGGACACTGCAGCAGGGGGGCAGTGACACCCTAAAGCTGGGCAGCTCTGGCAGCACAGCTGCTCTGCCTGAAAGGCAGTGGGGAATGTCCCCCCAGTGTGTGCAGCTGAGGCCCCAGTGATGGTGCAGAACCCAAGGGGCTCAGGCACTGGGTGCTGCACCCCACACGAGGCACCTGCCCAGTGCCCAGTGCCCAGCCACAGCCCCAGGGTGTCCCAGCTCCCTCCCCAGAAGCACAGCACCCAGGAGCTGCCACTGCAGCAGTGCCAAGTCCCTGATGCTCGCTGAGCTGCTGACAGCCAGGGACAGCGCTGGGGTGGCTCCTCTCCAGCTGCTGCACGTGCCAAAGAAGTTACTGGGCAACTGACTCTGTGCTCTGATGCATCTCGATGTTGATGCTTTATCATTTCCTGGCAGTTACAACAGTTTTCTGCTTTTCTTGCCATTACTATTTTCCTGAAGCCCCCGAAGCAGCTTTGTTCCATGGCTGCGTCTCCAGCACAGTCTGCAGCGGCTCTGGAGTTTATGAGCTGGAATTAATGGCAAGTGTAGCTTTGGGCTGAGCCTGGCAGTGCAGCCATGGAACCCCTGGTCAGGTTTCTGTGGAGCACAGCTGGCTCCATCCCACCTTCCTGAGTGCCTGTTAATGCTCAGCACAGGTACCAGCATCTTCAGCTGCTTCCTCTCCATAAGGCCTCTGGAGGTTTCTCACGTGGCCACATCACAAACTCCTTCAGTGTCCTTCTTCTTCAAAGCAGATTAAAAAGCAGCAACCAGACCTTTTATTAGCTGTATGGGTAGATTCATCTAGGCTGCAATTTCTATTTCCATTTTTTTCCTGGGGGTATGTTAATTGGCTCCCAAGTGCAGGGAAGAAAGAACAAGGCACTGGGGCAATACCTCAATGCAGAAGCAAGAAAAGGCAGGGTTTAGGGTGTTCTTAACTTTGTGAGTGAGCAAAATCATCAGAATCCCATGAGAGCTGTGCACAGATGGCATAACCCTGCACTCTTGTTCCTAGCCCAGTTCCACCTCACAAAGAGACCCTTCAGGGTGAACAAACAGAGATGGAGAAACAGGGAATTTCCTGTTCCTCCCAGTCCTCCAGGTCATCTTTCCCAATCTAATATTGCATATGGTCATCTCCATTAACCCCAAAAAGTGTAAAGACAAGCAGGATAATATCCCTCAGAACAAACCTCCTCCACCACTTTTGAGTCTCCTGCCCTTCTCCCTGGTACAAGCTGAGAACACAAACAGTAATGCTGGAATTCTCCAGCTGATTTCTCCTCTGAGCAGGGAGGGAGCAGATGGCCTTGGGCCAGGTGCTCACCTGCTGCACTTGCAGAAGGCAGCCAGGAGGACAGGAAGGAGGGATAACAGGTTTAACAGGGGGCCAGAGCAGCTGTGGCTGCCCCTGCATCCCTGGCAGTGCCCAAGGCCAGGCGGGATGGGGCTGGGAGCACCTGGGACAGGGGAAGGTGTCTCTGCCCAGGGAAGGGGCTGGCACTGGGTGGGCTTTAAGGTCCCTCCCAACCCCAAAGCAACGTGGGACTCTGTGAGTGCACCATGGCTACCTGAAGGGAATGGGATAACAGCAACAACAAGCTGCTGCAGTGGTTTGTGATAGTTACTGACCAGCTGGAGGAACAATCCTTGTTCAGCTTGCATTAATTGCTGTGAAATGCCTTCCTTGGTAAGGATTTGCCTCAACAGCAAATACAGGACTCCTCAGAGCTGTGTGCTCTGCACAAACGAGCTCTGCTGCAATTCATCTGGGTTCTTCCCTTATTTTTGGACAATGGAATGGGAGGTGGGCACTCATCAACCCAGTTCATAGCCAGCAGCTCCTGCCAGCTGGGGGAACTTCCCAGGAGTCCTCCAGGTGGCTCAGAATAAAGCAGGGGCACTCCCTGGTGGGACACTGCTGACTGAGGAGAGAGGAGAGCCCAGAGGCCAGGCGGGGTCCCCAGCAGTGCAGGGACTGTCCCCGTGTCCTGCGCCCCATCCCACACCCCAGCAGCACAGCCCACGTCCTGCCAGCCCACAGCTGATGCCAGCCTTGGGTCAGGGCGTGCCTGGCTCCCCTGGCACGGGCTCGTCCCCTGCCAGTGTCCGTGCCCCACGGGGGGACACGGCTCTGCCACCCCTGCGCTGCCCGGGATAATGAATGTCCCTGGGCAAAGGCAAAACAAAACACAGGCACACAACACTCGCTCTGCTTTCTTGGGAGACGTGACAGAAGAAAACAAGCTCCCAATCCCCCTGTCATTTTGCATCTTTATGCAACCATAAAAAGCCATTTTTCCTTGCTTTGTTTACTGGTTTACTACCAAGGCCCCCTCAGATTTTATTCCAACATGAATATTAATTCAAATATCACTGATATTGTGAACAAAATGAGAAAAATATCTCAGGGCTGTTACGAATCCTAGTTTTGCTGGCAGAACAGCCTGGCCCTTTTAAGAATAAACACCCAGCTATTATTCCTGTATTAACTGGTGCTTCACAAAACCAATACAAAAGCACAGTCCTTGCATGAAAGGATTTCCACTGGCCTCAGCTCTGCCTCTTCTCCCAGCTGGATGGCACAACAAACTGCCCTTTGCACTGAGCTCGTGTCCAGCTGGGTGCCCACCACATGCCCAGTCCCTGAGGAAACGCTGCGTGGACAAAGCCTGTGCCCAGCACCACGGGTGACATTGTGTGGCACTGCTGGTTCCTGCCCTCATGAGACACTTAAATGCTCAAAGCCTCTCCCAGAACAAGTGGCAAAACCAGACTTCCAAGACCTTCAGGAGTACAGAATTTCACCTCTGAAAAAGAACACATTTTTGCCATAATACACCAGGTTCTGTCCCTTCCTTGTCCTGCCCCGTGGTCAGAGCCCATGAACTCAAACACTGCCAGAGAAAAGGGACTCTAAGAGCAGAAATGCTTTCTGTTTTCTTCCAGACCCACAGAATTATTTTGCAATCCCTGTGTTGAGCTTCTGTGGCACAAGCAGAGCTTCACAAATGCCGAGGGGAAGAGTGGCTCAGCCAGGTGAGTCCCCACGTCCCTCCCTCCGTTTGCTCCCCGGGTCTGGTTTTGTCCAAAACGTGCCATGGTCTGTGGATATGAGCTGGCACGTGGATGGGAGCTCCCCAGGGAGGCAGAAGGAGATGCAGTGCTTGAAACAGGGCTACAACACCCAGGGCACGAGGAGCTGAGGAGCAGCAGCTGCCCAGGGACACCCCACGAGCCCCCACCAGCTGCCAGCAGATGCTGTAAGGGCCCTAAGAAAATCAGCATTTCTGTCTGAAATGTCCTCAGCTTCAGCTACTGGCAGCTCTTGCTATTGCATGGAACTGTAAAACACTCCTTGGTTCTCCTTCAAAGATTTTTACTTGGCCATGGGAAAGTTAACCACTGGCAAATGGAAAGACATTGAAATAGTTGCTGTGAGCACTCTCATTGCTGTAATCGTCCCTGGCTGCTGTAAGGAGCAAAGAACAGCATTTGAAAGCACAGAACAAACCAATAATCCCTCACAAATATAACCACCACAAAGTACTGTCTCTCCCAAGCTATAAACAAGGATTAGCAGAGTTTGTCTTGCTTTGAATGAAGGATCTGGGCCAAGATCCAATGTCAAAAAATAACACTGAGAGTGGAGAAACCTAGCATGTGGCTAAAGATGATTTCTAATATTTATTAAGCTTATATTTCAAAAACATCCCAAAACCCCCAGCCTCTTGAACCCGTGCTCCTGTCATGCTTGCACTGGCTGCTCTGGCTTCTGCAGCAGGGACCTGTTTACATCCCTTTTGTCCCTCTCTCTTCTCCCCTAATTGTTGCCTTTTCAATCTCTTGTCTGGGGGTTCACTTCAGGACTCCAGGGCTTTTAACAAGAATTACCAGAGCTTGCTGCCATTTACTGTGTTTACAGCTAGAGAAATTGTGAAAAGGGGAATGGCATTTCTCCCTGCATAACACCCACCCAAGAGAAAAGGGTCGAGAAAAGGTCAAGAAGGAAACTACTGAAGCTCTGACTATCCCAAACACAACCTAATGTTCCCTAAAATGATGAGCACTACAGCCCAGGGAGAGACACAAACAGCTTCTAAAGGGCACACTCAGAAGGAAGGCAGGAACAGCTCCGGTGGGCTTGGGCTGTCCTGGAGAGCAGGGCTCCTGAGGAGCAGCAGGACCAGGCTGCTGCCAGGGCCACCAGCATCCCCTGGGCACCCACAGGAGCTGCTCCCTGAGCCCAGCTGGGCAGTGGCATCAGCTCTGCAGGGCTCACTGGGCTGGGCTAGCTCACCCAGCCTCTGCCAGCCCCTGGGGTCTCTGAGGGCAGACACAGCCTCCCAGGAGCACTCAGAGTTCATTGAACTGATCCAGTGGGATCGCCCAGCCTCACACACCACACCACATCCTCCTCCCTTTGCACCAGCAGCTCTTATGGAACCCTTATCTTGCCTGGCTGCACGTACCTGCACCAGGACAGGAGATCATCCTCAGCTTCCTGGTGTCCCTCTTTGGCTGCTCTGGGTGTGCAAGGATCACCTGGAACAGAGACCAGCTTTCTTCCTGGGTGGGCTCAGAGCAGCTGAGACGAGCAGCCCCAGTGCAACCCCCCTGCTGACCTCTGCTGCCTGTCCTGCTCTGCCCCCGGGCTGCCCACAAACAGGGCTCCCTTGCCTCAGGACATTTAAAGGGTGTCTCTTGCCTTGGGAAGCTCCTCCTGGATGAAGGGAGTAGTGAGTGAGACTCCTGACCCGCAGCTGGGCAGGGGCAGGGGCAGGGACAGGGCAGGGACAGGGCAGGGACAGGGGCAGGGGGCTGCCCAGCCCAGCTGCAGGGAGGATGTGCCCAGCACAGAGCCCAGCAGCCCTGCCTGCCCCTGCCACAGCAGAGGGCTCAGAGAGCCCACTTTGGGTACAATCCCAGCACTGGCACACAAACCCAGCTCCTGGTGCAAAGAAAACCTTCCCAAGCCCTGGAGTGAGGAGCTTTAGAAACCAGCACCCACCCCGGGAAATGCCTGCAAACACCACAAACCAGGGCCACGGACAGGCTGCAGGGGAGCAGGGGGATGCAGGGCACTGCTGAGCTTCCTGGCTGCCTCTGCAGCTGCAGGGACAGGAGGAAGGTGCAGCACAGATGGACCTGGGCAGGACAGCAGCTGCAGTGCTCAATCCACCCCAGGAGGCTGTGCCCAGCCCTGGCTCAGCTGTGCCCGGGTAGACAACAAATCTGCCTCAGCCAAATTGTCCTTGTGTAATTGCCTGTGTGATCAGAAAGAGAAGTAGCTCAAGTAAACCTCAAATGCCATGAGCTGTTGTCAGCATCTCACCGTCAGCACGTTGCAGGTTGCAAAAATCAGGTCCTGGGTATCCCCTTTTCCATTATATGTTAATTACTTATTAATTCTACTGGTGCTGGTCATCTGGAAAAAACCCACAAAGGCAAAATCCTCACTACAAATTCTCCTCCAGCATCCTGAAGCAAGCGCTGAGTTTTGTTTTTGGTGCAGGTCCCTCTCCCTGCAGGACACTCAGGTTTTTGATGCCTCACATCAAAAGTGCGTGTGCACATGTGAGAGATGAGTGACCTCAGCAGGAAAGAAGTCCCTGTGCACCTTGTGCAGTGAGGTACAGCTGCAAAAGGCCCTTAGCTCATTTTGCTGATTATAGAGTTGTTTCCATCCAGTAAAGCTAAACCCCAAGCAGGCTGGAGTGGCTCACCATGGGGATTTCTCATAAATCACATTCAGGCAGTCCAGGCTGCAGAAGCTGCAGCGGATGAACTCAGCTATAGAGCAGAATTGCTTTAAAGGCTCACAGAATGAAAGCAGAGTAAGATGATTTCCCAAAAATGTGACAAAAGCACTGGAGGGAGCAGGAGTGTGGCTCAGAGCAGGTTCCTGGTGCTCGGGCTGGGAAGCACTGCTGGGTGCTGCTCCCCATCCTCTGCCCAGCTGCCTCGATTATCTGCACCAGACTGGGCTGAAGGCTGGGCCGAGGAACAAGCTCTTTGATGTCCTCTCTTCTTCTGGCAATAGGAGGGAGCCTAAAACATCTTCATTGCTTGGCAGCGTGGTTTGGAGCTTGGCTGTCAGATCCTCCCATCGCTCCACGGAGCCCTGCGAGCCCTTGGAGAGCTGCTGGCAGTGATTTCCCTGTCTCCCCAGGGACCCCCGTGCTCAGGAGCACAGGACCTTCAGGCGTTCCTCAGGTGGCCCCCAGTGGCTGGGTTGCTCTCCCAAGAAAAGCAAAGCAAAGCTCTTTGAGCTGGAGAAAAGCCTGCTCAGTGGAGAATCGCTCCGAGGGGCTGGTGCCATCGCCGGGAGCAGCTGCCGTGCCCTGTGTGACTGCCCGGGCCCTGCCCAGCACGGGGCACCGCTGCTGGGGCTGGGGCTGGCTCTCAGAGAGCCTTTCCTCAGCACATCTGGGAGCACAGGACAGCGGTGGTGTCCAGCAGGATCCACGATCGCTGTGCTCTGCCACGGCAGGGATTTGTTTGCGTGGAAATTTTCCCTGCTGTGTCCCGCGCTCCACCTCTGTCCCCTGTCACAGACCAGGTCTGGAGCTCTGATTGTGCCTGTCCCCCAAACAGGAGAGAAGGGCTGAAAGAGGCTGTGGGCACCTGGGCAGCACCACCCCCCCTGCAGGGACAGGAAAGGTCCAAAATGCCCATCCTGAGGTGGCACAGCCCCGTGGGACGCGCTCCTCCCTGGAGCCCCGGCCCTGCCTGTGGGGACTCAGGCTGTGCTCAGCAAAGCCTTGTGCAGCAGCTTCCTCTGGCAGCACGGAGAGGAGGCGGATTTTACACACAGCCTTGGAGGAGAGGAGAAAAGGGGGAGTCAGCTGAAATGTTAGCATGACACTTCTCCTTCTGTTGCTGCTGGAGCGAGCCGGAGCCCGGGCTGCCAGAGGAGAATGTCACACTGCCACCCCTTGGTGCTGTGACCATGGGGTGTGACTGGGAGCCACGGAGAGGGGCAGGAGCAGCCTGGGGCACAGGGCCCTGGGCAGCCGGGGGGCTGGGGAGGGGGCTGAGCCCAGGGCAGGACCCCGTGTCCCCACCAAAGGCCAGGGCAGCTGCCCCTGCACACCCAGGTCTGTCCTCCTGAGCAGAGCCTGGCACGTGCAGGTGCCCCCTGGCATCACCCCCGGCGCTGCCCAGGAGCAGCAGCAAAGCCAGTCCTGGGCCCTGGTGTGCCCCAGGACCAGGGCCAGGCTCAAGCTCAGCGCTGCTCCCCCTCAGCTGTGAGCCAGGTGTCACAGAAACGCTTCCCTGTCCCAGGATGCTCATTTCCTCTGCAGCATGTGGTGTGTGGGGCTCCAGTGCCCTGATAAAATGCTTCCTGGTTGGGAAGCTGTGTGAGCAGTGCCAGGGAAATGGCAAGGCGTTCCAGATAATTATGCTTTAGTGGAGCTTAATCAAAGAAGCTGTGGACTCTGCTAGCACCAGAGGCGTCCTGCAGATGTATTGATTTCCACTCTGAAAGCCATATCTGTGTGCTGGAGCATGCAGAGAAACAAAAAGCTGGGATTGTGAATCCTGGCTGGAAGACAGTTGGGATAAGCTTGATAAATCAATGTACAAATGGGCTGTTTCATTTGTCAGGAAAAAAAAAAGTAAAGAATAGCTCTTACTCTCCCGCCACCTGAGCTTCTTACCTTGGGAGTAAACACACGTTTCTGTTTGAAGAGTATTTCTCTGGTTGGTAACTAGAGATGTTCTCTGTGATCAGGGAGGCTGAAAGCTCTGAAGCTGAAGGGCTTCAGCAACCCCTGAATATTCCTGACAGCCAGAGCTGGGAGTGGCCAGCACTGCCAGTGGGGATCAGGGCATGCCTGCCTCTCTCATTTGGCTCAAGCTGCAATTCAGGGTACAGAACCTGCAATATATCCCTTTTTGTGTCAAACTGCATTGCTGCAGGCTGAAGAGAATTACCTGCATTTACAGCAGACGGTGGTGAGCCCGTGGGCCTGTAACAGCGTGAATCCTGGATGGATGAGAGTTGGGATAAGCTTGATAAATCAGTGTACGAATGGGCTGTTTCATTTGTCAGGAAAAAAAAAGTAAAGAATAGCTCTTACTCTCCCGCCACCTGAGCTTCTTACCTTGGGAGTAAACACACGTTTCTGTTTGAAGAGTATTTCTCTGGTTGGTAACTAGAGATGTTCTCTGTGATCAGGGAGGCTGAAAGACTTTATCCTCTGAAGCTGAAGGGCTTCAGCAAGCCCTGAATATTCCTGACAGCCAGAGCTGGGAGTGGCCAGCACTGCCAGTGGGGATCAGGGCATGCCTGCCTCTCTCATTTGGCTCAAGCTGCAATTCAGGGTACAGAACCTGCAATATATCCCTTTTTGTGTCAAACTGCATTGCTGCAGGCTGAAGAGAATTACCTGCATTTACAGCAGACGGTGGTGAGCCCGTGGGCCTGTAACAGCCCCATGACAGGATATTCCTGGGGCCAGCCTGTGGTGGAAGATGAAAGTGCTGAAAGTGATGAAATCCTTCCAGCACCAGGATTCCCAAATCTCCAGAGGGCTGAAAAATCCGTTTCTCTCCTCATCTATAATTAAGGAGCAACCAGCTCCCCTTGCTCAGGAGACTGGCCAGAATGCTCCGAACCTGGGCATTTTCAATGTATTTGTTCTTATTTTTATTGCACTTCAAAATACCAGCTTCCAAAGAGGAATGCTGTTCACCACCTGGGCTGTGTGCTGCTAGCTGGAGCTTACACTGTCATGGCTATTTAAAAAAAGAAATAGGAAAAATGCAGATAGACCATATATAAATAGTGTTGTTGGTTTGTCCATTTGCCCCCAGCAGACCTGGGGCTGCCTGCAGACACTCGGGCAGGGACCAGGGACTGGAGCCCAGGGAGCAGAGCTGGCTCTGGGGGCTGTGGGCACAAAGCAGCCCCTGCTCTGGGGAGCTCAGAGCAGCACCAGCAGAGCCTCTGCTCCTGCCCCAAAAGGCTGATGTACTGTAAGGGAAACTCTTGTGAGAGTACGGCTCGTTCAACCACATCTTCAACTGGAATTTTTCTTCCAGCTGCTGGATGAAAGTCTTGGTCAAACTGAGGAGACCCAGAGAACCCAGCACTGTGCCCAGCTGGCACGAGGGACAGGAGCACAGGCCTCCCACCACGGACCCCCTCCACCAAGAAATGAACCCTCGCCAGCCTGTCCCTCCTCGCCTGCCCAAACACTGCAAAGTCCTTGCTTTTGCACCAAAGGAAAACAATTAAATCTCAGTCTCCAGCAGGCAGCCAAGCAGCTTCCCTCCTCTCTGAATCTGTTCTGAACAAACACACACCCAGGTGTCCACAAGCTTCACTGTCAAAGCCACACTTTCACGTGGATCCCTTTTCCCTGGAAAGCTCCCAAAGGCTGCAGCGTGCCCAGCCCAGCTGTGCTGCCCAGGGCACGTGGCAGGAGCAGCTGGCTGCCTCCAGCAGCCTCCAGCATCCCCTTCCCAGAAGGCAGAACACAGCAGAACCCACGTTTCATTAGAAGAAACAATTGCTGTTGAGGTGTGTGGCACATCCATTGAGTGATTGAAAGGTCACCCTCTGAAATGCCCCTGAAGAACTCGCAGAGGGAATCCCCACCTAGAATACCAACAGGGAGGAATCTCATCATCCCCACCTGGAATACCAACAGGGAGGAATCTCATCATCCCCACCTGGAATACCAGTCAAAGCCACACTTTCACGTGGATCCCTTTTCCCTGGAAAGCTCCCAAAGGCTGCAGCATGCCCAGCCCAGCTGTGCTGCCCAGGGCACGTGGCAGGAGCAGCTGGCTGCCTCCAGCAGCCTCCAGCATCCCCTTCCCAGAAGGCAGAACACAGCAGAACCCACGTTTCATTAGAAGAAACAATTGCTGTTGAGGTGTGTGGCACATCCATTGAGTGATTGAAAGGTCACCCTCTGAAATGCCCCTGAAGAACTCGCAGAGGGAATCCCCACCTGGAATACCAACAGGGAGAATCTCATCATCCCCACCTGGAATACCAACAGGGAGGAATCTCATCATCCCCACCTGGAATACCAACAGGGAGGAATCTCATCATCCCCACCTGGAATACCAATGGGGACAATCTCATCACCGGGAGTCTTCCACTCAAAAAGAACAAGCAGCAAGCTTTGTGCTTCTCTTATCTCTCGTCCTTGCCTCTCTGCAGAGCTTTGC
The DNA here is from genome assembly GCF_017590135.1 of Pyrgilauda ruficollis. Taxonomy (NCBI): domain Eukaryota; kingdom Metazoa; phylum Chordata; class Aves; order Passeriformes; family Passeridae; genus Pyrgilauda; species Pyrgilauda ruficollis. Next base: position 3,329,143 of record NW_024531821.1, read on the forward strand.
TCCACTCAGTTATTTCAGCTAACCACGGTCAGTGCTGCTCATTGCCCCGAGCTGTGGCACAGGCTGCCCGGGAGCAGCGCTGCCAGCCCTGCCCTGGGCACAGGCACAGCCTGGCTGCCGGGGACATCAAGGGCTGCTCTTTATTTTTCCAAAGCACCCGCACACGGGGAGATCTGTTTCTGTAATTGCAGGTGTAAATCTGCCCAGAGGCTGAGCCGTGTGGCCAAAAGAGCTGGAGTCAGTGCAAATCTCCAGCATTTTTCAACTGGGGATTGTTTGATGCTGCAGCTTATGGGGATGGTTTTCTTATTTTAACATTTGATGGCTTATCACATGCTAAAGCCACGTGAGCTGTAAATCATCATTTTCTGTGTAGAGTGGGGAGGGACTGATGAACTTTGTAAAATTAAGAATAGCAGAGTAAAGACGAGTAGGAAAAAAAATGAGTCCTTCATGAAACACAAGCATAAGTGCCATAGCAATAGATTACTCCAGCAGGTCTAAACCAAAAAGAAATAGATGTCATTGATTTTGGAGCTCACTGCCACAGAATGCTTTGACAAAACACCATGTGTGAGTGTGTGCAGAAAACAAGGAAAACTCCTGGCCAAAGCCATGCTAATGGATGCAGTGGTGTAGGTGTGAGGTCTGGAAGCTGAACGAGAGCCACTTCATCCCCATCCTCTCCCTCTGACGTGCCCTCATGCCCATTTTCCGAGTCAGCCCTGCGGGATGGACCTTGAGCTGAGCTCACACAGCCCCTCGGGTGCCCAGCCCAGAGCTCTGCAGTGCCCCAGGGCACAGCCTGCTGCTGCAGCAGAGCTCCTGGGGCTGCTGTCCTCCCTCCCAAGGTGCAGCAGGGTGCTGTGTGCTCCCCAAGAGCAGCAGCAGCAGCGATCAGGTCACAGCAGAGCCCCCAGCCCCAGGGCACGGGGCTGGCTCAGCTCCCTCTGGGCAGGGTTTGGGTGGGACTGGCTCTCGCTGCCCCTGGCTCTGGACAGGGTCACCTTCCTCCCTCCCAAGGTGCAGCAGGGTGCTGTGTGCTCCCCAAGAGCAGCAGCAGCAGCGATCAGGTCACAGCAGAGCCCCCAGCCCCAGGGCACGGGGCTGGCTCAGCTCCCTCTGGGCAGGGTTTGGGTGGGACTGGCTCTCGCTGCCCCTGGCTCTGGACAGGGTCACCTGGCACGGGCACAGCAAACAGGGCTTTGGCCAGGTGTCTGCTCAGACCTGGAGCTTTTCCTTAACATTTCTCAGTGCTAAACACCCTCCTCTTGGTTTTAACCCCCGGGCATTACTATGGTTTAATTTCACCTCATTTCAGCTGGACCACGAGTCCTTTGACAAGTAGAAAATCTCCAAACCAGAGGTTTTGAGAGCCAGAGCACGTTCTTTGTGTCTGAGAATTGATAGAGCAGTGAATGCCAAAGGCAATAAAAACTGTCCAAAGCACAGTCTTTATCTCAGACACTTGACCCTCCTGGCAGCAGAGCAGGTCAGGTCACAGTGGCCAGGCAGGGCTGGGCAGTTTCCATCAGAGCCTGCAGCAGCCCCTGCCTCCATCCCCTCCTCTCCTGTCAGGGCTCCAGCAGCCTGGTACACAGCAGCCCAGGGTGATCAATGCAAATGAGGGGTCAGTAATTACCTGCACAGCCTCAGGAGCCTGTCCAGGTGTGACAGAGGGTTAGGGGCTCCTGTGCCAGGCTCCCCTGTGCCACCCGCAGCCCGTGGGGTTCATTCCTGGATACAAAACAAGAGGGGGTGGGAGATAATTTCCCACCCTGTTCCCGGGCCACGGGGACTCCAACAGGACGGACAGAGCAGAGGATGGCAGGGGCAGAGTGGGGGATCCTGTGCCCTCCCTTTGCTCCCGGGCACCTCAGGGCAGCTGGACAGGAGCAGTGCAGTGGAGAGCAGAGCGCATCCAAGCGAAGGTGCCAACTGCACCCGGGCCCTTCTGCTCCTGCCTGGGCCAGAGCTGGGTGCCAGACCCCACTCTGTGCTCCCTAAAGGCCCCAGAGCATTTCCCGGGCTGCTCGGGCCGGGCCAGGCTCAGCACACACTGCCCGGGGCTGCGGCACTGACCGGAGGGATTTGGGGTGAGGGATGGGGGATTTGGGGTGAGGGATGTGGGGTGTGGGGTGCAGGGTGTGGGATGAGGGGTGTGGGTTGAGGGTGGAGGGTGTGGGATGGGGGATGGGGAATAGGGAATGGGGTGTGTGGGATGAGGGATGGGGGATGAGGGATGTGGGTCCCACCTAGCCCCAGGGAGGGAGGGAGGTGCCACGGCCACACCACGAGGCGCTGCCTCCCCAGCTGTGCTGATTCCTTACCACCCAGCTCAGTGAGCAGTAAAGAATCAGATTCCAATCAGATTCCAATGGAATCTGATGTCCAGAAGTGCTGGGAACTTGCAGACTGAACTCCTCCCTCTGCCACAGCCCTTGCCTGGCGCCCAGGTGCAGGTAAACTCAAAATGCTACTGAGGCCAGAAAAATTTAGGCCTTTAAGCTTTTATAATCAGAAACATACTGAAGGTTTGAAGGAAACAAATGAAAAATATTGCAAATGTGGAAGTGAATTTACATTTTCAACATTCAAATGCATCAATAAATAATATTTTGTATTATTCTCTGCATTGCTTATGCAATAAAAATGAGTGAGGATACATAATTTTAAGGCAGAGCCCTCTGAAGATGCAAAAACGCTTTGGAAATAAAAATTAATTACAATTTACAATATCCCCCAAAGTCAGAATTATTGTCCCACCTCTTCAAATCAAGAGTTTAAAGAACTAATCTCAATTCCCCAGGGAACTGGCACGGTCAAGAGCAGAGCAGGCAATGATGGCATTTCTTATCACAAAATCCTCCTTCCTCCACAGCCCGGCTCCAGCAGTTACAGAGTTTAACTGGGGATGCTCAGGGCGTGTCTGTGATGGCACAGGTGGGGACAAACTCCTGCTCTGCGGTGCCTGACCACGGAGGTGAGAGGGGCACAGAGCAGAGCATGAGCCCCTCTCTCTCTCCCAGGCACAGCCCCTCTGTCCCTGCTGGATCCCAGAGCAGAGCCCTCCCTGGGCAGTGCCTGCTGCTCCCACCCCCAGGGCAGCCCCATCCCCACCCGCTGGCTCCAGCAGCTATGACACTTTATGAAAAAATCCTTCGCTAAGATTTTTTTCTTCCTGAGGAGCCTCGGGAAAGAAATGCAAAAATAGCTGTCTGCTGCTGTGGGATGCAACAGGGGCAGCTGGGACTGGGGCATGGTGGCTGTTTCTGACTGATGGCCACTCACAGCTGCAGCTGCATCGCACTCTGAGAGTCACGAAAAAAAAAAAAATCGATTTTTATCTTTAGCAGCTTTCTGTGTGGCTGTGCTGAATAACACATGGCACAACTCTGCGTAGTTACCATATGGAAATGATGAATGAATATGAAATGGAAGGAGCAGCAAAAGTCATTTTCCCCTGGCCATGAAATGCAATGGGAGCCCAGCTGGGGAGGGGAAAGAGACCCCAGACAGCAGCACAGCCTCAGCCAGCCTGAGCACAGCCCCAGTGCTTACCCTGGCACTGGAGCATCTCCAAGGTCCTCTCCAGCCCAGAGGATTCTACAGCTCTGCACTCTGTGTTTCTACTATTCTGCTCCTGTAACAAAGGCTAAGAGCAGCACATAAATTAGGTGCTTTTTCTTTAGAGGATGAGGCTGCTTTGAAAGTTCAGGCACAAGTTAAATCAGAAGGAAGTTACTTCAGAAGTCTTAGAGTAGTGTGAAGGAGTTGCCAGCTAGAGAGAATGATTTATTCATGATCTACAAGGAGGGAGTTGCTCCTCTCCTTTCCCCCCAGGCTGCACAATCTGCCTTGACACTGGACCAGTCGAAAGCCCATTAAGAAGTGCTTCATTATTGATACTGTAAATTGATTTAAGATTAAATTAATGATACATGTGCAGCCAGACCCCGGGGCAGCATCCCTGCAAGCCTGTCCTGGGCAGCCTGGCTGAGGCACCCCCAGCCCCACCAATGAACACCGTGCTACCCACTGTAAACATTGCCATGCAATGCTTTGGTACCCAGTGCTGCTTTTAATAGCAGCAGTAATTGCACCCAAACCCTCACTCAGTGCCTGGGAGTCTCTTGGACCATTACACACAAAGCCTCATAGAACAACTGCCATTATTTTGCTTTTATGTTCAAGAAATTTTTCCAAGAGGTTGGGGGTCGTTTTCGTGGCCATTTTTTCTACTCTGAAGCCATTATTTGCCCCCAACTGAGATTAATAACAGCAGTTTATCACACCACATGCACTCATCAGCCTAGGGGAATACTCCCTGATTTGTTGGTTTTTCTCTTTCCTCCCATAAAATGCTTCATCAGTTCTGACAATGTAAAAAGTAGATCAGGAGTGAAAATTGCAGTTACCACATGATCACACTTCCCATTCTCGAGGATGAAGTCTGAGTATTGATTCCAGTTATTTTTGTGACAGAAGATTTGCTTGAACTCCTGCTCAAGTCAAAGGAAGGGTCCCAGTGGACTCAGCCAGTGCAGGACTTAGGGAAGAACTTTCAGCAAACCTACAAAGCTAATTAATTATTTAAGGTCAGGGCTTTTTTCTCAATGGCAAATTGGCTTGTCAAGTGAATGCCCTTTTTCCACAGAAAAGGTTTCTGCAGGGAAGCACTTCCTTCCCTGCTGGAGGATGGCAGCCTGAGAAGAGGGATGTTAGAGGCAGAAACAGAGCTCTGGCTGCTCCTCCTGGACAGCCCATCGAGGCAGGGAGGGAGGTGCTGTCTGGCACAGCCGGTATTGGGATTATCAGGGCAAGGGGCAGGTCGGGAACCTGCAGAAGGGAGAATTTATACCCCGAGTATAAAGGACAAGCTGTGCAAGGAAGAAGAAGAATGAGGAAGGAGGGAATATAAAATGGTAGCAGGGCAGCCCGGGGTGAGGCCACGCAAAAGCCACCCGAATGTCCCCTGCCAGCACCCTCCTGGCCCTGCTGCACCTCTGTCTGAAAGCTCGGGCTGAACAGCCCCATTTTTTGTTAGAAAGAGGAATCCTGGGACAGCATGGTGGTGGACCGACACTCACCCTGACCTGCTGACATTTGCAGCAGAGTCACTCCAGTGGCTGGAGCCAACAAGGAGGCTGTGGAGCGCCTTCACCCAGCATCTCCACCCCAGGATCCTGTTCCCCCCAGCACCTCCTGCAGGAGCGTTTGCAGCCCAGCCCTGCTCGGGTCCCTGCACCGCACAAGCCAATGTCTCCAGTTACCTCCTCCTGCAGGTGATTAACCAACAGCCTCAATTCCAGCAGGCACTCCAGTAAAACAAATGGACAAATAAATTCATTCTATCAAGGGAAAGTGATGCATAACCACTTTTTGTTTGTACCCACAATAATGGAGGAAGATGAAATTCTGCTTTCTCCAAGTTTTTTTTTTTTTTTTTTTGCTAAAATTATGAGACAAGTATATCAGTAGGTTCTTTCTGCATTGAAAGTACAAATACAGAATAAAAAAAGAACCAAACCTATTCTGAGAGTTCTTATTGAGATTTTAGTGAATTTTTTTAATCTCCATGTTTGAATTTATCAAAATAACATTTCATGTTTTTCTTAAACTTGGAATCTTTTCAAGGGACCAGTTTCATTTTTTCTCTATTTTCCACAGCCCACCAAAAAGAACCATCAGAGCAACAGCAAAGTTTTGCTCTGGGTTTCGGAGAGACTGACTTTTAATCTCCACCGTGACACTGATCTATGCCTCAGCAATTCATTCAATCCCCTGGTGTCTGTTTTCAGTTGCTTACCTTGCCTGCTTAATATTAAAGTTTTCCAGAGCAGAGGATATCACTTATAGGATTTCTGTAGCACCCAAAATATTAAGCCCATAATCTCCACACTAATACAAGGTAAATGGCTCATTTCCAGGTTTGAGGTTTTTTTGCATATTACAATGAAAAGTTTTCAATACTGAAAAGACAACTGGGCTGATTAAAGACCAAGCCCTGGAGAAGGACAAGCTCTGTTCCTTCTTCAAGGATGCATTTAGAAATTACAGCTCCATTCAGCAGCTGGGAAGAGACTGGAATCCATTATTCACCAATCAAGTTGTCATCACCTGCAAGATTAGATGGTGGCCCAGGAGACAGAGCCAGCAGAAGTTTATCAATTTCTCGAGAATAAATAATAAAAACTAAAACAACTTAAGGAGGGCTTGGTCAGGGAAGTGGAGGGCCTGGGGGACAGAAGGGCCTGGGGGTAAATGACTGTCACCACGGGTGTGTGACACACGGTGTGCCACGGTGAGCAGGTGCTCCTCACACACTCACAGGGGAAACTCAGAAAGCACAGCCTGAATAAACCTCAGCCGGTCAGAACGGAGCCCCTGGGCCACCAGCAGCCCCAGGACGGGCTCTGGGGGCCCCTGTGAAGACGAGGGGCTGGTGGGGACCGCAGGGAGCCACGGGCTCAGCACAGGAGATGCTGACAGCAATTGTGGGTGACAGGAGGCTGGCAGTGATTGTGAGAGCTCTGGAGGACGGGAGCAGAATTCCAAGTGCTCTTGATGCCGTGGGAGTGCTGTAAAATCAGCGAGATGAAGGCAGTTACAGGATGCTGGAGAGGAGAAATCACGGCACAGCAAACGGAGAACATCTGGCGAAGCAGCAGGACGGCAGCAAAGGCTCCTCTGGTGCCTGGACAGGGAACAGCGGCCCTGAAACAGAGCCTGGCTGCAAAGGGGCAGCACAGGACAAGGAGCGGGACAGGCCTGCGAGATCAGCACTCCTGAGGGCTGGGAACTGCCCTGCCCAGTGCCAGCCACTGTGCCCCTGGAACACCCCAGGGCTGGCCGTGCCAGGGACATCCCCCTGCCCAGGGACATCCCCTGCCCAGGGACACCCCTGCCCAGGGACATCCCCCTGCCCAGGGACACCCCTGCCCAGGGACACCCCTGCCCAGGGACACCCCCTGCCCAGGGGCACCCCTGCCCAGGGACACGCCCTGTCCAATGCCCCCCTGCCCAAACACATCCCCCCTGCCCAGGGACACCCCTGCCCAGGGACATCCCCTGGCCAATGCCCCCTGCCCAGGGACATCCCCTGCCCAGGGACATCCCTGCCCAGTGCCCCCTGCCCAAGGACACCCCTGCCCAGTGCCCCCTGCCCAGGGACATCCCCCTGCCCAGGGACATCCCCCTCCCCAGGGACACCCCTGCCCAGGGACACGTCCCCATCACAGCAGAGGGACTGGGCACTACCTTTTGGGACTGCTTGGAGCAAACCACAGTGGGCAGGACACTCCCAGGCACTCACATCTTTCCTCACAAGTCTCTCAGGCCACCCCTAAGTGGCAATTGATGTCTCCTTCTCCCAGAGCAACCCCAGGCACCCTCGTGAAACAGAGGACTAGAAGGAATGAAATACATTTAAAATGGGTGTTTTCAGCTAATATGTTACAAAACCATTTCAGATCCTTCACTCTGAGTGCCCCATTATCAAAACACAAACAGTCATCTCTCAGCCCTTAATACAGTTGGAATTATCTTACCTGTCCTCTCCATTATTCTTGGTGACAAGTGAATGGTATGAATGCCCCACAGCCCTTGGATAAATAACTTCCCACACGGATTAGGCTAGATCATGCAGTGCTAACAAACATATCCATGAAAAGGAAATGGACGTGCTAATCTATAAAGATTTAGGTGAAGGAAGAAGCCATCAATCTGTCAGGAGTTATCAAGCTGTGTTTCTCCCTGTGTTACTGCAGAGATTTCCTCTTAAACTCTACCCCCACTCCTCCAGAGATTATGCAGGAATTGCAGCTGGAACACAATTTTTCAAAAAAAAATTTAGGGCTCTACCAAAAGGGGGGTCCATCCTCCAGGTGTGAAGAATGCCTTGGCGAGGAATTAGTCTTCTCTTTGAAACCTCTGTTTCCCTAATTAAGGAACCGTTAAGGGATAAAGGGGGAAAGAGACAAAAGCAACATTCCAAAATAAAACCCCAGAATGCAGAATGGTTTGGGCTGGAAGGGACCTTAAAGTTCATCTTGTTCCACCCCTGCCATGGCAGGGACACCTTCCCCTGTCCCAGGCTGCTCCAGCCCCAGTGTCCAGCCTGGCCTTGGCACTTCCAGGGATCCAGGGGCAGCCCCAGCTGCTCTGGGCACCCTGTGCCAGGGCCTGCCCACCCTCCCACATTTCTTCTCTAGGAAATACTGGATCTCATAAGCTGTAACTCCTTCCTTTCAATACACTTCAAATTACAATCCAGAGGCAGGTGACTTTCAAGCATCTTCATGGTTTAGTTCACTTAGAAAAGGTGAGATGGGGTGGATGAAAACCTCTTTGTAATGGCATTAGATTAAAATATATTCATATTCGTACTTCAAAAGATCACTGTAAAATTCCTGTTTCCAGCAGGCTGAGATGCCCTGTGCCGTGTTTTCCGTGGGAGTTAACAGATTCCCAGGGTTACTGCTTTGTCCCAGCTGCTCTGGCACTCACTGGCCATCCCCAGCAGCGCCCGTGGGCTCTCAGCCCTGCCCAGGATCTGCTCCCTCACCCTCCCCAGCTGCTGCAGCCACGCACAGCAAACCCCGGGACAGGGAGAAACACCAGCAGCTTCTCTGAGCTGACTGCAGGACTGATCCACACCTGATGTGGCCAGGAGCCATCCTGGGGCTGTGGGAATCCTGCTGTGCCTCCCCCCGGGATGGAGCAGGGCCCTTCCCTGGCACTGGCTGATTGCACAAAGTGCCACCTTCATCACAAAAACTGCTCACAGCCACAGAAAATGCATGTGAAACCCCAAGCACTGACCAGCCTCCAACCAGCTGAGTTTGCAAGAGCTGATCAGATCAAAGACTGAAGTGCAATAGCCCCAGGCAGCAGAAAGTACAAAACTGCATCTACATCAACTCCGTGCATATTAATTCTACCTTCAAAATAAATTAGAAAAATAGGAAAACGACACCTGCATCTCTGTGAATGCTCTACAGTAGCCTGTGGACGACGTGGCTGTGCCAGAACAGAGGGGGCACTGGTCTGTAGGGTGAGCCAAACTGCCCTGCCCTCCGTGCCCTGGGCACAGCTGGCTCTGCCACTGGTACTCCCTGCCTGTGGCTCCCCAGTGAGGCACACGGTTCCCACAGATTCCAGAATCCTTTCCTTGGGGACAACCTCGGGGATCAATTTTAGAGGCAGCCTAGGGTACGTAGAATGTTAATACATGTTAGAACATTAGGGTTTTGTCTAAAATATGGGCAATGCAGTCAGACAGTGCTGAGCTGCTGAGCTTTGGTGCTCTCCTGCAGCTCTGGTGTGATGTGCCTGCTCTGGCTTGGAATGGGCAATAACACTGCCTGCAACAAACTCCCCCAACACAAAATCTCTGATACAAAACAAACCCCTGGCACAGAGCAGCTGGGGCTGCCCCTGGACCCCTGGCAGTGCCCAGGGCCAGGCTGGACAGGGCTGGAGCACCTGGGACAGGGGAAGGTGTCCCTGCCATGGCAGGGGTGGGATTTAAGGTCACTCCCAACCCAAACCATTCCATGATTTCGTGCTAACGGAGCAGGAAGTGAATTCCCCGTGTTTTAGAGAGCTGTGGATGTGTTCAGGAGCAGAGGGACTCCTTCCTCCAGCAGTGCCCTGCAGCAGGGCTGGCTCTGACACGCTCCAGCCCCTCTGTGGGTGTGCTGCACTGCTTCGTTTCAGCTCTGACCCACCTGCAGAGGAGCCCCTCGCTGCAGAGCCTGCACCAGGGGCTGAGCTAATTCCACTTTCCCGAGCAGGGCTCCCAGCCCAGCCGGCAGGAATCCTGTTTGAAGTCTGCACAGCCCGCGTCGATACCGCTCCCATCGCTCAGGTTAATGAGCACAGTTCATCAGCCCCGTCCCTTTGACTCCTTCTCTCCTGAAGGGAAAATAATGCATTTAACATGTCAGATATTTAAAGAGTTCTTTCATGTGCAGCCTCAGTTCATCGTTAATAAAATACGTTTTACTCCGCGTTTCATTCCCTGAGCATTCCATGCTATATTGAATTTAAGATAGAGCTTCTTGCCACGTTTCTCAGCAGAAAATAGACATCTGAAGACTCATTAAAGTCTGCCAAGCTTCCAGTTGCCCTCTGTCAGGTGGCATTAAACAAGTGCTGTAACCAAGAGCAGCACCAAGCACAGGCAGAGCACCAGCAGGACCCCCATGAGGACCCTCCTGTCTGGAGCAGGGGCAGCCCCTCCCTCAGCCCCCTGCCCAGGCCATGAACCCCTCCAGACCCCAAACCCAGGCCATGAACCCCTCAGTCCCCAAACCCAGGCCATGAACCCCTCCAGCCCCCAAACCCAGGCCATGAACCCCCCAAACCCAGGCCATGAACCCCTCAGCCCCCTGCCCAGCCCATGAACCCCTCCCAGCAGAGGCTCCCTGCAGGAGCTGTGCTGCACAGCTGCCTTCCCCCAAACACCCTGCTTTTCCAGGAGGGATTCATTCCAGAGATGAAAGCATCGCTCACTGGCTTTCACTCTTTGTCTCTGACAAGTTTTTTCAGAAAGACACAAACTGGAGGCTGTTTGTCCTAAGCCAAATGAACGTCATTCATCACCTTTGGAGAGCCACCATCACTGCAAGTTAATGCCTCCCAGAGCTTCTCGGCTGCAAATTCCTTTATAATACAAAGTTAAAATCAACCTCTGAAATGCAAATAACCCAGCAACCTCCACAAGATGATTTATGCCATGCTATCGTTTTCATGAAAATAAATTAAAAGAAGAAAATGTAATTTAGGGTGAACTGCATTGTATATTAAAATAAAATACTGACATTATGTCTGCAAAATGGAGCACGATGTGTTGCTGCCATTGCTGCTGGAGGTTTAACCTTCCCAAACGTGCAGAAAAGCTTTCTGATTTATCTAGTCTGATTTTGCATACAACCCTTTTTATGGCTTCGGGCACGTCCTGAAAAGACATGTATTGTGATTTCTTGATGTCGGTGTCGTTTCAAGGGAAGGCAGGAGGTTTGATTCTCGGTCAGTGCTTGAAAGAGGAAAGGAGAATGAAGAGTCCCCTGCAAGAGCAAACCCCAGTCCCTGCCCCTGCCCTGAAGGTGGGACGTGCCCCTGGCACTGCAGGGCTCAGCTGTGTCCCCGGGGTCACCTCGTGTGGGGGGAGCCAGAGCCTGGGCTGCTGCTGTGCTCCCCTTGCCCAGGTGCCTGCACCTCCTGCTGCCCACCTCACGGGCAGGGAACATCTGCACCTTTCTTCTGCTCCGTTAAACCTCCTCAAACGGAGGGGAAAAATCTACTTGGATAACCCGAGAGGATAAAGGCAGGTGGGGCAGCAGGGCTGCACCCAGCACAGCTCCCAGCAGCAGCAGACCTGCAGCTGCCCTGGGGCTGGGGGGCAGGTGGGGCAGCAGGGCTGCACCCAGCACAGCTCCCAGCAGCAGCTGCCCTGCAGCTGCCCTGGGGCTGGGGAACAAGCTCACCTGTCCGGGGAAACCAGCTCACCTGGGGCTGGGAAACCAGCTCACCTGGGGCTGGGAAACCAGCTCACCTGTCTGGGGAAACCAGCTCACCTGGGTCTGCCAGCTGCCCTGGGGCTGAAGAAAAACCAGCTCCCCTGGCTGGGGAAACCAGCTCACCTGGGGCTGCCAGCTCCCCTGCAGCTCCGCTGGGGCTGGTGGAACAGGGAGAGCTCCTGGGGCTGCTGGGTCCCAGGAGCTGTGCCCCAAACAACAGGGCTGGGGTGTCAGAGCCAGCAGAGCCAGAGCTGCAGCCTCGCCCCAGATCTGAGCCCAGGGCACTGCCCCAGCCCTGCCAGTGGCACAGAGCTGGTCCTGAGCTGACACCTGGCACTGCAGGCTCCAAGATGCTGCTGCAGGCACAACATCGAGGAGGGACAAAAAAAAAAAAAAGGCTGCCAGAAGGTAAAACCTGACAAACGGCTTGTGCACAGAACTTGGGTAGGTTTTGTGGTCTCCACCCACATAAATCGCCAATAGCAGCTTATAAAATCCCAGGATTGATCTACAAGGCTCTCTAAGCTTCATTTTAAATCGCAAATTTCATGCAAGTAAAGACATAGGCCTTAGTTTTATTTTTATTACTACTAATAGCTGTAAGAAAGAGCTGTGCTATTAAAAAGCAACAGCTGCTTACAAATGAACAGATCTTTTCTAAATCAGGGTCATTTCTCCTGGTAACGGTAAGACCCTGTCAGGAAATCGTAATCCTGACAGAAAAATACTTCACCTTCACTGCTGGCCTCTGAGATAGTAAATCTGAGACGATCTGTCTGCTTCTTAAAATATAATTCCTCTTTACTAGAACTGATCTTCTAAAACAGGCTGGGGGAGGTGGTTCCTCATTCCTTCTTTTTCTCTACATTTTCACTGGTAAAGTCTCAAATCTGCTCAGGGTTGTTTTGTTCAGCCCCCAGTACAGATGTTTTTGCAGAAAGGGGAAGTCTTCAAAGAGAAAAATATCACAAGCATCATCCAGGAACTGCAAAATCCCAAGCTGCAGCTTGGATTCTGCCAGAGACAACGTGGCCTTGGGAAAAACCACCTCTCCTCCCTGCAGGACCTCCATCTGCTGCTCACTAATCAAATGGGATTATAAAACTGCCCCCTCCCAAAGGGCAGGTAAAACTGTGAAGGTGAACACTGCAAGACAAGCGAGATACACTTTTATAACCCAGCAAATTCCCTTCCAGCCTCTTTTCTCTTCTGTGCAGCAGCCCCATTTCTACATGAAAGCTGTTTTCCAGCTTTGCCATTTACACAGACTTCCTTCAGCAGGCTGCAGATTAAAGCTAAGAGAATAATCCATAGCAATTAATTTATTCAATGAATTTAGCCTCATTTTCTGTTCCCAAAATGTCTGCAAGCTATTTACCATTTCTGCCGTGGTCTCCTCATTATTCACAATTATTGCTCCGTAACTCTCGCTCTGTAAATTACCCTGGCACAATCGGCTGAGCGTGGTTCAGAGGCTCTTTGGGGTGGTTTCCAAGTGCTGCACGGGGCTGCTGCTCCCTGCTCGCCACTGGGGACAGGGAGAAAGGGAACAGAGGGGCCGGGGTCCCGAGAGCCACCCGCAGCTCTCCGGGGCTCCTCCTTCTGCAGGGGACACACTGCACAGTCAGCCCTGCCTGCTGCTGCCACTGCAGCAGCCCCAGCCCTTGGCACATCAAGAATTCCTCTTCAAAACACGCACCTAGAAAAAAAAAAAATCACATTTTTTGAGAAACTGCGCATTTTTTTGTGTCCGAATATTTGTTTCTGTTGGTTTAAGTCTATGTGTTCGTAAGCATCTCCATCAGCGTGGAGAATTACTGCAAGATTAACAAATTCTCCTTAATTTCAACCAAAAAAGGAGAAGTCCTTCCAGGTGTGTTCTCAGAGAGAGCACCAAGAGGTATTTTAACAAAAACAGAGTGGGGTCACTGGTGGGTAGGGGGGCTGCTGGCAATGTCCATGCAAGCTCCCACCAGAGTGGCTTCAGAGAGGTTCTGAGACATTTTAGCATTTTAATGTGTTATTGGCTCAGCAAATAAATAAATTACAAAGCACCAAAAGAGCTTCTGGAAAATACATTAAGGCAATTTGCAAATAATTGCAGCGAGTTGGGCTATTATGACTTTGACTTCTGAAGTATAAAATCTCCCAGAGATAATGATGATAATCATATTGAAAATAGTTGGCACCCTTTAATCTTCTAAGACTAAAGAGAGATCTTTGGGAATCTGGGGCCCTGTCACCGTAATTGAACACCTGACAGGAGGCAATGAGGGGGGATGGCAGCGGGTCAGGGGTGGCCGTGCAGGATCCATCAGCTCCCTCAGCACCAGCTCTCCTTCCCACAGCTCTGTCACCATCAGGGGCTGTCAGAGGCTCCCAGCACAGATTTGGATCTCAGCACCTCGACTGGGCACGGAAAGATCCACTGCTCACCTCACGGACAGCTCGGGAAAGCATGGCACCAAACCCCAGAACCAAATAATCTGCTGGCAATTCTGCTCAGGCACAGGATCGCTGCCGGCAGCTTCGTTTTCCTAAAGACAACAGAAATCCACCCAATTTCAGCTGCCAGAGCTGCTTCCAGCAGGAACCCCTCCTGCCCCTGTGTCACAGCCCACACAGCTCTCCCTGCCCAGCCCTTTGGGTGCCCCAGGCTGGCAGCCAGGCCACTGCTGCTGCCCGGGCACCGAGGGGCAATCCCGGCACCACTGAGGGTCTGCACACGGGGAAAGGGCAGCGAGGCTCCCTGGGGCTGGGAGATTTAAGGAAAAAGAAGGGAGAAATAAAAACTGCTTAAGGGAGGGCCCCACAGCAGGTTTAATTCCAGAGCCTTGGAATGCAATCAAAAAATCCCACTGGCTTAAGAAAAATAAAACAAAACCCAGACTAAATCCACTACAACCTTTCAGCCTGATCTCCATTTCCTTCAGTGGATCTAACTCAGAACTCCTGTTCCACCAGGGGAGAGCTGGCCACCTTTCTGAGAGTGGAAGTTCTCCATACATAGACTCGGGGAATCAAAACTCTGGAGATGAAAAAAGGGTCTCCACAGTTCTCAGACATCCCTGTCATCTCCAGGCTGTTAGAGCTGGGTTTTCCTTTACACCTAAGCCTGATCAAGTGGTCTCAGGAGCATTTGGAATTTCCTTTTTCCAAGTATCATCATGTTACTCTCATGCCTGCAACGTGCTGCATGGACCCCCAGTCCTTGGTGTTTGTAGCCTCAAAATGCACAGAAAGAGTCACACTGCCCCTCAAGTCATCCTTCCAGGCAACACATACTCAATTCTTTGCTGTTTGCTCATAAATCCCACCCCACTTTCAGTGTTTCAGCAGCTCTTTGAGCCCCCTCCACGCCCAGCCCTGGCTGTGAGCAGGGCCCAGCTCAGCTGACCAGGGATGCTCGTGGAGACACACTGCAGCTGCTCTGCTCCAGCAGCTGTGACCCAGCATCAGGCTGTGCTGCCATCCACTCGGCCTCACAACCAGCACTTGACCTGCCAGGAAGCCTCTCAGGAAGCGGGTGTTTCCCAAGGATGGGATTTGCCCCTCGGTGCTGCAGCCCCAGGAGGGCAGCGAGGCTCCTCTGCCCTCCCTGCACCCCAGGCCAGCAGCGACGGGAGAGCTCGGCTCTGGGGATGGAAACACCTCCCTGCAAGAGGCAGGGCAGCAGCATGAATTTTAATTCACTTCTTCTAAATATCTCCAGGTTATTTTCCCCAAAAGTGGGCTGACAAACTTCGTCTTCTTCAGTTCTCTGGCAGTAAAGCCGTGGTACCAAATTTGTTGTGCCTTCCCTCCCACCCAGCAGCTCACGATGGCAGGGGCCCAGCCAAGGTTTCCAACACGTTGGCGTGGAAAGCACTGGCAGCCTTCTGCTGTTCCAGGGAAGGAAAGCTGCGGGGTTTGATAGACAGCTAGATAGATGGATACAGCCAGAAATATGCTTAATTATGCAATGTCACATCTCTGAGTTATTGATACCGCTCTCCCTTTTTGGAGTAACAAAAGACACATTTCAAAACTTCAGTTAAATTACAATAAGGGACCAAATCTATTCATTTGGACTGTTTAAATGGAGCACATTTTCTTCAGTAGATGTGGTCTTGACTGTGAAGCACAGCTCAAGTGATGCTGTTAAAATCCTCCACCCACCACTGGTGTGCTGAAAATCAGCCAGCCCAGAGCTGCACACTATTATTACTTAATACATGTTATCTGTGATCAAACACCATTCCTGATACAAGTATTTAGAAATTCACTTTTAAATGGTATTTTTATGGGGATTTTTTTACTGAACAAGTCAGGCATTAAGTTGGGTCATCAGGAAAGCCGTTGAACTTTGCATCTGGAGCTAAAACAGAACTCTAAAAAATTCCTCTCCAAATCAGCTTATGGTACAAACTTATTTAAAGCTTCACAGGACTAATTATGGCATTCATCTGCCAACATCAAATGCCCCTAGGACCGCACTGGAGTGGCTGGTGCAGGCAGAGCCAGCCCTCAGGCCAGCTCCCAGCAGCTGCGCTGAGCTCAGCCCTGCTGAGGTTCCCTGGAGCCAGGGCATGCCTGTGCTCAGCCCGGGGCAGAGGGGAGCCCTGGGGGAGGCTGAGCTGCTGGGCAGGGCTGGCACCTCCCCTGGGACCCCTCTGCCCCTGGCACCAGGAGCCAGCAGTGCAGCAGGACCTGGGCCCTCGCCAGCGTTTCATTCTCCTTCTCAGCTCATGGTCTAGAAACAGCAGAGATGTCAGCAGACAAAACGGGAGGCTCACCTTGTGTCCCTTCGTGGAGCTCACTGATTTTCACACCAAGCCTGCTGGGCACTGGACAGGGCTGTCACCAGGGCAGGGAGGGTCTCATCAAGCCACCACCCTCACAGAGCTCTGCTGCTGCCACCAGCACAGCTTCGATGCTGGCAAAGCACAAGAGGACACACAGTGAGGAACACTGATTTTCCAAACATGAAATTCATCAAATGACACAAATCAGCTAAACGACATGAAAATACATCGGGAGACTTCATAATGTCACCTTCCATCCCGATAGGGTTTGATAGACACCAGGTGAAGAGAGCTGCTTCAAGCTGCAGAACGCCATCACAGGGTAAGATTATTCTATCACTTTAATAGCAGCTATTTTCCTGTCTCTTAGGGGTTTTCTTTCCTTCTAATTTTACAGCTGTTACACTAGTGACATGCTTTCCACTATTCTGGTTAAAATTACATCCCATTCTCAAATCAAAGTACATTTTGTTTTACACTGAGGGAGGAGATGGAAGAATTCCTGTCCCATCACATCCGACAGAAGGGTGGGAAGGAAACTGAGGCAAAGCAGCCCCTCAGCTCTTGGCTGCCCTGGGTGAGGAGTGTGAGCATGAGCCTGTTCTTGTGCTTGTCCTGTCTGCACCAGCCTGCTGCCGTGCCCCCCTCGGGGGCTGCCCCTGCCTGGTCCCGTGGCAGGGGGGAGCTGGGGCTGCAGCACCATCCCCTGGGTGTGCCCCCAGCCCCTGGGGGTGCCCCCAGCCATGGCAGCACCATCCCCTGGGGGTGCCCCCAGCCCCTGGGTGTGCCCCATCCCCTGGGTGCCCCCAGCCCATGGCAGCAACATCCCGTGGGTGCCCCCATCCCCTGGGTGTGCCCCATCCCCTGGGTGTGTCCCCATCCCCTGGGTGCCCCCAGCCATGGCAGCACCATCCCCTGGGGGTGCCCCCAGCCCCTGGGGGTGTCCCCAGCCCCTGGGTGTGCCCCCAGCCATGGCAGGGGGAGCTGGGGCTGCAGCACCATCCCCTGGGTGTGCCTCCAGCCCCTGGGTGCCCCCAGCCTACGGCATGGCAGGGGGAGCTGGGTGCCCCATCCCCTGGGAGTGCCCCCAGCCCCTGGGTGTGCCCCCATCCCCCTGGGTGTGCCCCATCCCGTGGGTGCCCCCAGCCCATGGCAGCACCATCCCGTGGGTGCCCCCATCCCCTGGGTGTGTCCCAGCCCGGGGCAGGGGGAGCTGGGGCTGCAGCACCATCCCCTCGGTGCCCCCAGCCCTGCCTGCCCTGCTGGGACCAGCAGGCTCCTCAGCAGCTCCAGAACCTTCCAGAACATCCCGGAGCACCCCGGACAGGCAGGACCTGCTCCCAGGGATGAGACCTGGCGTGATCCCGCTGTCCCTCGCGCTGCCTCTGCGGGAAGGGAGAGGAGCTGGGGCAGCCCCACACCCACTGAGGGCTCGCTCCTGCACAGCACAGCTGCTGAGGGAACGGAAAATGATCCAGACCCTGTAAACACTACACTGCTTTCTGAGGAAAAGCGTCCCACTAGATGTTCCTGTTGCAGCCAAGCCCCTTTGAGGAGCACCCCAGCAGCGACACTTCAGGAACATTCTTGGGCACTCCAGTATCTTCCAAATTTTTTTCCTCTCAAACTTAATATGATATAATTCCAAATGGTAACCATTGAGATTATTAAATGAAGTCTCCAGAAAGCTGCTGTAGTCTGGAACAGATCAGGACTTGATTAGATAACAACATCCCAAATCCCACTGTGTCCAGAGAAGCCCCCTTGGGAAGGCCTGGGACTGCATGGCAATAAATCCAATCAAAGCTGCTCGTCCAGGGAGGCCAAGGGGACGGCTGCCCTCTTCCCTGGAGCGCCCAGGCCGGGCTGGATGGGGCTGGGAGCAGCTGGGCCAGGGCCAGCTGTCCCTGCCACGGCAGGGTGGCACTGGCTGGCTCTAAGGTCCCTTCCAGCCCATCCTGGCATTGTGTGCCAGCTGGGAAGGGCACAGCGCAGACATCCTGTGCCCCTGGCCACCCATCCTCACCTCCTCCAGCCCTGCATCCTGCCCTGCCCAGGGGTCTGCACCCCGGGAATGCCCCCCCTCCCCAGGCTGCCCTCCCTGCAGGCGCTCCCGGCTCGCTGTGCTCGTCACTGGGCTGCAGCTCGCTCCTCTAATTAATGCTCCCACAGCAGCCACCAGCTCCGAGTGACAAGTGCTGCTTGAGGCCTGACAAATAACCTGCTCCCAGCCACCCCCTCAGCCCACCCACCCTGCCAAGCACAGGAGATGCCTTCGCAACGCTCTGAAGGAAATGAGCGCCCAGCATGGATCCAATTTGTATCTTCCACATTTAATACAACTTGATGGCAGGCTGAACTAGGATAACACCAAACTAAAAATAGCTGCTCCTGTTATCAGAGTTGTTCACTAATTCTGACACGAGCCAACATGTGCTTTTATTAGGAGCTCACAGGAGTAATTTATCTGAATGAAATTGCAATATAGAATTAGTAGCATGCACCTGTGCCCATTGCTTTGGCTGATTTGAATCTGTGCTCAGCTTTCAGAGCACATCACAAACAGCAAGCACACCCCGGCTGTTCCTGCTGTCACATGCTGAGTGTCACACGCTGGCACAGAGCTTCCCTCTTCCCCGGGCAGAGCTTCCTGCCTCACCCTGCTCCCCCAGGAGCCTCTGCAGGGAGAGCAGAGGGGTGAGGGGATCCCTCTGGAGTGGGGCTGGAGGGGTTTCACCCTGACTAATGGGTGGGAGCACTGGAAAAAGAACAAAACATTTCATTCCCTAGCATATTTTGTGGCCTGTGTTCCAGCTCCCAGGCCATTCCTGTCAGTGACACTGTGCCAAAAATGCCGTGTACCTCCTCCAGGTGCAGGGTCCTGCTCTCCCTCTCTGCTGTGACAGTGACATCGCTGCTGCTCGGCTCCACACACCACGCTGCCGCGGAGCAGATGTGCAGCTGCTGGGGAGAACAGACACAAACAGAGGCTGCAGGAGAGAACATGTTCATTCAGTTAGAAATATCCCCAGCAGCACCCTGGGGAAAGCAGGAGCAACTGGAAACTGCTCTGCTTTTCTGGGAACACGGGAGGGCAATGGGAGCAGTGCTGTGGGGCTCAGGGGCCTTGCCCCTGTGTTCTTTGCACAGGCTCTCTGTTAAAGTGCCCCACAGCTGCTGCCTGTCCCTGAGACAGCACGCTGTGTCACCCTCTGCCCCTGACCCTGCGGGCAGTGACATCCCCCAGAGCAGCGAGGGCTCCCCAGGGCTCAGCTGTGCGCTGGCAGCACGGAGCCCAAGGGTCAGCAGGGAGCCCAGAGGGTCAGCACGGAGCCCAAAGGGCCAGCATGGGGGTCAGCAGGGAGCCCAAAGGGCCAGCACAGAGCCCAAAGGGCCAGCATGGGGGTCGGCACGGAGCCCAAAGGGCCAGCACGGAGCCCAGAGGGCCAGCACGGGGGTCAGCAGGGAGCCCAGAGGGCCAGCATGGGGGTCAGCACCAGGGACAGCACCAGGGACAGCACCCGGGACAGCACCCCAACAGGGCCCGAGCTGCTCTGGAGCCTGGGGATGGGGCTCACCCTCCCTGCCCTTGAGGGGACCAACTTCCAGCCAGGCCACCATGGGCCCCAGCCGTGCCACCACGGGCTCCAGCCACCACGGGCTCCAGCCACCACAGGCTCCAGCCAGGCCACCACGGGCCCCTGCCAGCCTTCGTTAAGCGCTTGGGAAAATTCCTCTGAACTGTAGTGCGTGTTCCTGCCTCCTAGGTCTGAGCTGCCACTCCGGGACAAGACTGACACCACAGTGCCACAGCGGCTCTCAAGGTTCCCAGAGCTGGTGGCCCCGGTGTGCCCCACGCAGGTGACCACAGAGCTCAGCTTAGCCTGGCTCTGAAGCTCTGCCTGCAGCCTGAGCCCCTGTGTAGCTCAGCAAAGGTCCTGCTCTTTGGGACTACCTGAATATAAAATAGATATCTTTTAGTCAAGAATTGAAGCACTGCTCATATTTTACACATATGCTGAAGTCCCAGGGGAGAAAACTTCGTGCTCACCTTTAATTGAAGGCTGACCTCGATTTGAGCAGCTTGCAGGGAAGGGCTGGAACTGGGGCAGGTCTAAGTGCTCTCCCTAAGCTAGAGCTGTAAAGGTTGAGTCCCTCTGTCCCAAAGGACTCCATCCCTCATCTCAGCTCCTTCCCTGCCCTCCTCAGGGCAGCCTGAGGGCTGCTGCCCATCCTCAGAGTGGCAGCAGAGCCCCCACACCCTCAGGGCAGCACTTGGGCCCCACAGCAGTGCCACACCTGCCCCATCCAAGCATTCCAGACAGGCAGGTCCTGATCCTCTGAAGCCAAGGACTGGCATCTCCAGCATATTTGTAACCTTCCCAGCAGGACTCAGTGCAAAAGCTGCAGCTCCCTCCTAAAAGACAGGGAAAATAATCAGAATTTTATCTATCTGCACCACTTACTGCCACTGGGGTCTTCCTTGCCTCTGTCCCAAAGCAAGGCAGTAAATCAGTTAGCACTGAATAAATGAATCCATCTGAAATACCCACCTTGCACCAACTGGGTAAAAGAACCTACAGAGCCTCCTCCCAACGAGGTGAGCTGCTGTTCCAGGTCTGAGCAGAGAGAACACAGCGACTACAGCAGGTACAGCAGAGACACGCAAAGGGATTTTAATTGCCTGCAGCTCCGGGGCTGTCAAACTGCGGGGTGAGGAGGGAGAAGCCGTTATGTTTACCTCACAGTCAGAGATGAGTGGGGTGTTTGAGCTTGAAATGCTTTTACGTGATAAGGGGCTTAAAATAGTCATCAACTTTTCTCATTCAAATAGAAATGTGTTTTTCTCTCCCGTGGCTTCGTGCATGTGCTGAGCTGGTAACTAGGTCATGGAGGCAGGAGGAGCTGGGGGAGGAAAATAACTTTAGTATCCTGGGGATAATTCACTGCCGGTTCCTGCGCTGCGGGGCACAGCGGGCGGGCGGGCAGGCTCCTCCGTGGCGGTGGCACCAGGGACGGGGCTGCCACCCCAGAGCTGCACCCCACACCACTCTGCAGCCCTGCCCTGGGGCTGCACGGGGGGTCAGGGCTGTGCCCGTCCCAGGGAATCACTGCTGGGCTGCGGGCAGGGCACCGGTGCCGCCTGCAGCCCTGGCACAGCGGGCACAGACTGGCAGGGCAGAACGTTGCCAGCCCAAACCTCAGCTAGAGGCACGCTGCCTTCCTCAGAGCTGGCCTCCCTCTGTCCCACGGCCTCTGGATCAGGAGGGAAACCCCACGGGCACGCCTTGCAGGCTGCGGAGGTGCCAGCACTGGGGGCAGTGGTGTGCCAGGGCAGCACAGCAGGGCAGCAATGCAGAGCCAGTAATGCAGGGCCAGCAATGCAGGGCCAGCAATGCAGGGCAGCAATGGTCAGGGCTGTGCCCGTCCCAGGGAATCACTGCTGGGCTGCGGGCAGGGCACCGGTGCCGCCTGCAGCCCTGGCACAGCGGGCACAGACTGGCAGGGCAGAACGCTGCCAGCCCAAACCTCAGCCAGAGGCACGCTGCCTTCCTCAGCGCTGGCCTCCCTCTGTCCCACGGCCTCTGGATCAGGAGGGAAACCCCACGGGCACGCCTTGCAGGCTGCGGAGGTGCCAGCACTGGGGGCAGTGGTGTGCCAGGGCAGCACAGCAGGGCAGCAATGCAGGGCCAGCAATGCAGGGCAGCAATGCAGGGCAGCAATGCAGGGCCAGCAATGCAGCCCCCGCTCAGCACCCCTCAAGGCCAGCCCCAGGCAGCAGGGCTCAACTCTCAGGACAAGGAACAGACCCCAAGAGTAGTTTGCTTTGTAAAAATCAGATTTAAAGTACATTACACAGGAGCAATACGTGTGTTCTACTTCATAGGGGTGGTACACTCAGAAATGCTTTAGCAAACACGAGTGTTCCTACACCTGTAGGTGAGCACATACCCCTGTGCACACCCAAGCACACCGCTGCTCTCCTGGTCCCTGCAGCATCCTCCACCCCTGGGCTGGGCTCCCCTTCCCACAGCTGGAACCAAGAAGCAGAGTCCTGCAAGCCAGGATAGACATTCCACCCCTAGGAAGCAACAAAATGAAGATGTCACTTAGGAAGGGAGAAGCTGCCAGGTTTATTAGAAATGTGGTGATCGAATTAGAGGCATACTCATGGGGAGAACGGTTTAACATATGCTTGGAATTTTTTTCATCTATTCAAACCCAAGGCCATCCCCACGCTTCCTACCTGTGGCAGGTGTATCACAGTGAATCCCCATATTTCCAATTCATTTCTATCTTCCAAAGGAACCTTTTTGGCAAATAACACACTGAACCACTGCCAAGGATTCTCTCCAGCGTGTGGTGACGGCTGGGCTGCGGTTCTGCAAGTTCTGCAGAGAGTCCTTCACATCCAGTTAGTGTCTCCTCCCTGCTCCCCGTGTGCCATATTGCAGCTAATTACTGATTGCATTCTCTGGAATGTATTCACTAAAACAACAGTAAAAATGCATAATTCGATGTGGCAGATCCTCAGCAATTCACACCAGCCTCCCATGGCAGCAGCCACATCCCTGCCACCTCACGGGAGAATTTAGATATGCAAATGGGCAGATTGTTAGTTTACAACTGAAAACAAAACAAGGGATGCTTCTCTTAACAATTCCTGCAGAGCTGGTTGAGTGGCTCCTGTGTGTGCCCGGGTAGGAGAAGCACCATGGGCTCTTAACTGTTTTCAGCCTGCAGAGCACTTTGAGCCCTTCCTGTTTCTCAGGCATTTGCATATTTTCTCCAGCATTTAAATTCCAGTTCTTCTACTCTGAAACCAGCATGTTGCAGCTGTCCCAAATTTATAGGCACACATAATCATAGAATTACAGGCATACATAATCATATGTACAGCCAAGCAGCTGCATGTGTGTGCCTGTATAATGACAATTACATTGTAATTAACAATATGTTAATATATTAACATATTAATGTATAGCTATACATGTATTAAGTATAAATCCTGTCTGTTTATCGGTACGCCATTTCAAACAATTTACAGTAAAACTGCAAATAACACTATTTTGTTCTTCATGGTGTCCACCATGGATGAAGTATGATGAAATTCAGACATACCAAATACTGAATGCAGGTGTCTTATTAAGTACAGAACGTTTGCTCTGGGATGTGCTGGAGGAGGAGGCACACGAGGGAGTTGTTAGGGACTCATTCAGCTGCAGTTCATAGGGCCAGAGAACTTGGGGCTGCATGAGCTCCCCAAGCCACAAGAGCCACAGAACCATGGAATGGTTTGGGCTGGAAGAACAACCCATCCACCCCTGCCATGGCAGGGACACCTTCCCCTGTCCCTGGGACCCTTCCCCTGTCCCTGGGACCCTTCCCCTGTCCCAGGCTGCTCCAGCCCCAGTGTCCAGCCCGGCCTTGGGCACTGCCAGGGATCCAGGGACAGCCCCAACTGCTCTGGCACCTGTGCCAGGGCCTGCCCACCCTCACAGGGAACAATTCCTTCCCAAAATCCCATCCATCCCTTCCCTCTGGCAGGGGAAACCATCCCCTGTGCCCTGGCACTGCAGGCCCTTGTAAAGAGTCTCTGCCTTTCCTGCACCCACAGTCAGATCACTCCAAAGCCTTCCCTTCTCCAGGCTGAACAATCCCAATTCTGTCACTTCCCCTTTCCTCTGGGAGAGCTGCTCCATCCCTCTGAAGGCCTTGGTGTCCCCAGGAGCAGAGCAGCGGTACAGACCCAGCCTGGAAGTGCAGCTTTTGAGACAGAGCCCAGCCCTAAGCACAAGCCCCTGCCAGGCTGGTGCCCAGCAGCTCTCAGTGACACCAGCACGAGCACCCAGGGCAGGGCAGGTGTGTCAGTGCCAACACGAGGCAATCTCTGTATGGAGATGGGAATCTGCTTGAAATAATTACAGCTGACAGCTGACAACAGGACTGAGAAGGTGTCAGTCCCACAGCAGAACCCTGTCCTTTGAAAAACACACTTAAAACTTTAGCTTAAAAATCCACAAACATACTCAAACCCCACGCTGTTTGAACTGTTTGTTTTCCTTCCCTTTCCTGCTCTTCCCATTTTCCTGAGACTTCCTGGTTTCTAATGAATGATTGCCCAAATTTGAGTTATAAATGCTAAATATACGACCTTAAGGCTGCACTGGAGTCAGATGTTTTCAGGTGCCTTTCTTACTACACAGCTCAAATATAAATATAAAACATTTATTTTTTCCAACTTTACTGCATATTCCTGCTTTCTCCTGACTCTGCTCACATTAATTCAGCAGCAGGTTCCCAGAGAGGAGCTCTGCCCTCGAGCACTGGTGGTGCCTTTCCATCTACTCCAACAACATACATCAACATTTTATAAAAGCCATAAAATATGCTGCAGTCTAGTTTTATCTTCTCTCTTTGAACATGCAAATAATTTGACTCCATCTTACCCAACCACTCAATAACCAGTGCTAGGATGAGCAGGGTAATTTACTGCCTGCTGCTGGCAGAGGAGGGAAGAAGGGGTGGGTGGAGATGCTTTTCTGTCTGAGGCACTTTGAGTGAGCAGTGCTGCTGCTGGAGAAGTCTCACTTCTCCTCAGTCTTTCATCCCTGTGCACTTTTCATCGTTCCCACGTCTGAAAGAAATCCTTCTGAGCACCAGCTCCTGCTTGTCACCACGCTGCTGTCCCTGGCTGTGTCCCACTCCTGACTCAGAGCCACGGGCCAGCTCCTGCCTTGCTCAGGGCCCTCCACCACCCTCCTGGCACAAACACCTGCACCGGGGGGCAGCCCTGGCACAGCCTTGGAAACAGAACCCTGAACATCCCAGAGTGTGCCCAGAGCCTTGACAGCTCCAGAGTGTGCCCAGAGCCCTGACTGTCCCCACCGTGTGCCCAGAGCCCCGACCATCCCAGAGTGCCCAGAGCCCCCCAGCCGACCCTGCAGAGCAGCCCCAGCTCCAGAACTCTCTGCTGGCTCTCAGGCAAACACAGCGAGCACACGGCAGGAGCAGGCGGGCTGGCAGGCCAGAGCACGAGCAGCAGCCCAGGCCGGTGCTTTCCACAATTACTGCCAATTATTCTAATTAAACTCTCCCCAGACTCACCAGCTGGGCGAGGTGACAGCAGGGATCAGCCGAGGAGCCCGGGCTGCTCTCCCTGAAAGCACTGCCAGTTCTGGGCTGAATCCACACACCAGCACATCACCACTGCCTCTGCACAGCCACAGTGACCTACTTTCCAGCCAATTTACACGTGCTCCACGGATGCCTTGAGTGTTCTGTAAACAGAATATTGCTTTACCTTTGTCAGACAAATGAAACTTTTATTGGAAAAACCAGAAAATCTTCTCACCCTGCAAAGGAATTTTTCCATTGAGAAATAGTGCCCCAGGTCCTCAAAGGCCATGGGCACAGCCCAAAGGCTCCTCTGTGCCACCCACAGCCTCCTACAAACACACACCAACCAGCCCTCACCTCCAAAGAGCAGAGCTGGGACAGCTTTTCTGCTGGGTTGGGTGTTTTCACTCCCAAACACCGAAGCTTTGGAATTGCAACAGAACTTTGGCTTTCCTCTTCCTCTAAGGAGGGCTGCAGCCCTGCCAGCTGAGAGAGAGGAACTCTTCTCTCCCCTGCTAAAGGCATGCTCTCCCACCCTGCATGCACTGCACACATGTGAATATCCCTGTCTGCCTGAGAAGCAGTATTAAAGAATCTGCTCAGCTGCTGCTGTGTCTCCTGTGGCTGTGCAGAGGAGCCCCGTTGAGGCTGGAGGAGGGCCATGGCCACTCTGCACAGGCAGAATCCACCGAACAGGCTGGCATGGGAAGGAAACGTTCAGGCACATTTGCAGACAATAATGATGCTACAACAGAACTTAAACTGCTGGTAAAATGGTACAGTTATTTTGTGTTATGATTCAATTACCCACTAAAAATTCCTACTCAAGACATCTAAGAAAAACAAAATACACATTCTGGGAAACACAAAGCCCAAAATCCGTGCTGATCAAATGTTCACCTTGAATGTGAGTATTCCTAGTTCCACTTCTGTTTTACCTGTATAGCTGCAGGATGCCCAGCTGGGATGGGAGCTGGCACACCCTGCCCAGGCTCTGCAAAGGCTTTTCCCTGCCTGCTGCTGCCTGCACAGGGGCAGAGGGAGAGAAAGGGGCACGGCCCAGGCCGGCTGCTCGGGTGCCCAAGGGCAGCAGCACGGAGGCACAGAGCAGCCAGGAGCAGGCTGGCATGCAGGAGCTGTGCCAGGGCAGCCCCCCTGCACCCACAGCTCAGCACCCACCGGGCCAAGGCGCATTTGGAGCCTCCTTCTGCAGCCACAGCTGAAAACCTGCCAGCTGCAGCTGCCTGACAGCATTGGAGAGGGGCTGTGGGACAGCAAATTCCCTCAGTCACACACCAAGCCCACCTCCTCCCACCCGTCAGCTCAGCCTCACCAGATGAGCTCTGTCTTTACATTTCATTGGTAGAATTCTGCTTCTTCCTCTTCTGCCTTAAAATGAAAGCAAATCAAAAACTGAGGCAGAAAAAGGCAGGGATAGGTGGGGTATTGGGAAGAAATTTTTGGCTGTGAAGGTGGTGAGGCCCTGGCACAGGGTGCCCAGAGCAGCTGTGGCTGCCCCTGCATCCCTGGCAATGCCCAAGCCAGGCTGGACAGGGCTGGGAGCAGCCTGGGACAGTAGAGGGATAATGGAAGGTGTCCCACCATGGCAGGGGTGGCACTGGATGGGCTTTAGGGTCCCTTCCAACTCCAACCATTCTGGGATTCAATGAGAATTCAGTTGCTGCATGAATAAAATCCTGAGACATGAAATCATTGTGAGGCCCCAAGAAAGAAGCTGTCTGTAAACAGCTCGTGGCGAGCAGAAGCGCAGCACACCGAGCTCCCAAAGCTCAGCTGCGGGCCAGGGACTCTGCAGATACCTGTCTGGGGCTCCTGGAGCACGTGTGCTCTTCAGAGCACAGCAGCTAAGCCAGGGGAAAAAGCAGAGTCCTGCCATCCAGCCCTCGCTGGCTTTCATTTTTTGCTCCACTTCACAAGCAATAACTGTGGGATGATAAGGATTTGCAAAACAAACAGAAAGCTGCACAGCGCCTGTGTTTGGAAGCTCTGAGCATGAAAATCCATTTCAGGCCCTATCTCCCCCCTTGCCGAGATAAACCCCTCCTGAGTGCTGCTTAAATCTCCTACAGAAACAAACAACCCCAAAGCCTGTTATTTTCTTGGCACAACTGCTCTCAGAGCAGGGGCCAGCACCCCATCCAGCCACGTTTTACATTTGCCCAAGTTCTGCTCAAAGTTTAAAGCAAAAAAAATGGAAGTTGCCTCCACAAAGCACACAGCCAAGCTGGATTCACGGAGCAGCTGCTCCCAGCAGGACACCATGGAGGGACCCCACCTCCATCCCCTCTCCTGTCCCCTCTGAATGTGGATCATTTCCAACATGCAGGTGAATCGAGGGTCCAGGGCAGCAGGGCTGGACCCCACTCAGTTACACCCTGAGCTCCTTAGCAAACACCACAACAAAATGCTCTATTCCAAGCCACCTAACACAAGAGCCAGCTTTCCTGTTAAACAAGGGTCAAGGGAATGGGACAAATACACTGGAGGGGAATTCCATCAGGACCCTAAATGCCCTGCAAGCTTGAAGAGCTGAAAGCAGCTGGAGGTGGGCACGTGTCTGGGGGGACATGGGGGTCTGCCTGGCTTCTCTCAGTGCCACAGCCACGGCTGGGGAGGCCTGGGAGAGGACTCTGCCCACCCCGAGGGTGCCAGCAGGACAGCACACAGGTCACATCCCCACCCCTACACACGCCTTGCTCAGGAGGAGAAGAGAATAAAGCTGTTTGCCTTCAAAAACCTCAGAGTTTTATATTCAGAACAATTAAGTCCCGAAGGAGGAAGAAGCAATTTTAACTTAAAATTGCACCATTCACTCAGTCTTTACCATTTTTAACAAACACATTGCTCTGTCTCTGCCCTACCAATCCTCAGCTCTCCCTCTACATTTCTAATAGTTCTAAGCTAATTAATTTCCCACAATAACAACCTCCCAGGGACATGCAGCTGGATAATCCTCAGCCCCTCCTGAAGTTAGCTGCCCGTAGGGCTGGGGAGCAATTACTGCTCGTTACTGCTCTGCCATCCACAGGCACAACGGGGCTTGGATCGATTGGCTTGGCAGCAGCACCATCAGAGAAAACCAGAGTGTGGGGTCCCTGCTAACAGCAGCTCCACAGGGAGATGGCACCAGCTGAGGGGCTGGGGTGCAAAGGCAGGCACAGCTCTTTAATGTTCATTTTCACAGCAAAGGCAGGAGCAGGGTGCACTGCGATCCCCTGGGGCACAGGATGGGGCACTCCTGCACACCAGGAGCACAGGTGGGTGCCCCCCACCAGGGGATCACAGCCCCCCATCCCTGTGCATCCCACTCCTCAGCTGCCACCAAAGCTCCTCCTGCACGTCCCAGTGGCAGGAACAGCTGCCAAAACCAGAGGGGTGACTGTCACTGCACTGTCAGGGAGCATCCCAGCCTGCAGCGTGTTTTGTGGAGCAAAAAACCCCCGAGTTTCCTCAGGAAACTCAACAAAAGCCTCGGGGGGACAGTGAAGGCCAAGCTGGCCACCCTCAGGAACAGAACATTGCTACAGGGTCCCACTGCTGGCTGGCTCTGCGGGTCCCACACAGGAATCATTCTGCATGGACACAGGGAAAACGGATCCTGTGCAGGAGCATCACACACAACACGTGTGCTGATAAAAGTCTGTTGTGCTCATAGTGACAAGCACCTCTTGCCAGCTCCATGTGTATTGCCAAAGCTTTCCTTTGCATAGTGCAGCGTGGAATAGTTTCAGTCACATCCAGACAGGGCAGCAATTGGCCTTTTCTGGGGATTCCCACAG
Organism: Pyrgilauda ruficollis; assembly: GCF_017590135.1. Classification (NCBI taxonomy): domain Eukaryota; kingdom Metazoa; phylum Chordata; class Aves; order Passeriformes; family Passeridae; genus Pyrgilauda; species Pyrgilauda ruficollis. The sequence goes on from NW_024531821.1 coordinate 3,358,372, forward strand.
TAACAAGAACAGCAGAGGCCAACTGTTTTCACTGAAAGGTGTTGTTTTTCCTGAGGAGTTTGTTCAGAATTCCAATCCAGAAGATTTGAGTCTGTACCATGACACTTCCAGCAGCAAGGGACACACGGTTCAGGTCCTGCAGACAGCAGCCCTGCTGCTCTCAGCACTGTTCCCAGTTGTGACCCTGGTGCAAACCCGGGCAGGAAATCATTCCTCACCTTCAGCAGCCCCGGTGGGAGCACCCCGCTGCACCCCTGGGGGGGCAGGCAAGGGAGCCCCAGCTCCTGAACCAGCTGCACAGCAGATTCCAGCTGGAAAGGAAGGACATCCGGAAAAACACTCGTCAGGGCGGAGTGTGGGACTGCAGGGGCAGCGACACTCGGGGCACGAAGTGCAGCTGAAATCAAGTGTTCATTTGGCTCAGCTTGCGTAATTTATTTTTTCTCTGATGTCCAGCTCTCCTCAAAATTTACATCTGCTGACTGGATTGCAGCCTTTCATGTTCTGTTTCTGAATTATATGTTGCATATGTTACAGCGCAAGAAATTTGACTTTTCAAATGCCAACAAATGGCTACAAAATTGGCCCCTTGTGAATAACAGCCCAGCAGCATCTCCATGTAATTATTTTGCCCGGGAATTTAATTTGCAAGACATGAAAGTTCTGCTGGCTGAAAGAGCAGCACATAATGATCCCTGAGCAGGGGAGAGGCAGACCTGGAGCTCCTGCCCCCTCCCCAGCCATAAATCCAGTGCCTGCAGCCAGGAGTGCCCGTGCCAGGCTGGGGTGAGGCTTGGTGGGGACAGCAGCTCTGGGACAGCCAGGGCTGCGAGAGGGACCCAGAGCAGCACCCTGCCAGCCACAGCCACTGCCAGCCACTCACACCAGGGGCACAGCTCAGGAAACCCCCAAACCACATCACCGTCACCAACCCCAGGATGGTTTGGCTTGGAAGGGACCTTAAATCTCACCCGTGCCATGGCCAGGGACTCCTCCAGCTTGCTCAGGTTGCCAACTGCTTTTAGGAAACAAAAGATCGTTTTATCCTTTCAAAAGATGAAACACTGAGTGAAATCGGACAGAACAATTCAAAATAAAACCCGTGGGGAATCACATCCCACAGCCACAGAGCCAGTCCCACAGGGCTGAGCCCCCCGAGCCCAGCCCCTCCTCAGCCACAGCCCTGACCTGCTCCCCAGCTCCTCGCTCAGTCCCAGGGCTCAGCAGGGCTGACTGAACTGAAAGCAGATGGCATTTGAGACATTTCACATCACTTCTGTCCTGATCCACTCCAGATAAAGTTCTTACATAACTCTGACATTTAGTCTCAATCCAGGGAGAAATTCCCCTTTCCTTGTCCTGTACTCTTGTGCCTTCTTTTCTTCATTTTAAAGATTTCCAGTTAAATGTTGATCTTGTCACCGTTGAGGCAGATTAACCCTCGTGGCCATGGGGAGGGAGCACTCGGGGGGCAGGACAGGAGCTGTCTGACCACCACGTGTGAGGCAGGGAGCAGCTCCAGCAGGCTGGGGACAGCGGGGGCACTGGCTGCTGGGGTTCCCGGGAGCCAAGGACGACCTGCAGCAGCTGGGGACCGGCAGGGACAGTGTCTTAGCCAAGCACGGCCAACCAAGCCAGCAGCCAGCTCTGAGAGGGCAGCTCAGCACGAGGCTGACCCCAGCAGAGCCTCTGCAGGCTCAGCAGAGAGGGAGCAGGTGCCTGACTCGGGGAACCCGAGTCACCCTGAAGTGCAGAGCCTCTCCAGGACAGCCTGACTTGGTCTCACGTCCAGCTTTAAGGAGTCATCACTTCATCCTCACCAGGCTCCTACCACGGACTCCTCCAAGGTGTGGCATCTCTGGTTTGATCACCCAGTCTCTTCCCAGGAACAATTTCCTTCTTCTCAAAGGAAAAAGTGGAAAACAGAAAATCTAGATAAAGTCTTCTTGGATTTGGAATTGGGGCACATTTCTATCCAGAACAAATTTTATGTAATGTTTGTTTTTGTTAAACTAAGCTCAGCAAAGTGCTTTCTCTAAAGATCAACAGAAGCTGTGGAAAGACAGAAGCAAAGAGGAATCGTGGGATCATGGGGGATGTGTAGAACAGAACACTGATGAGTATTTGGTTAGTAAGATCATACTGAGCCTTATGGGATCCTGAGACTCCTGGCTAAATCCTGACAAACCCAAATAAAGTACCAGAAATGAAACCTTAATGCTGAGCTTAATTTTGACATTTTTGCCTTAGAAACCTTCCAAGGTAGGCTGAATAGCCAGAGACAGCAATCTTGGAAAAGCTGTGAACCTCCATGAGATCTTCATCAACCAATCTAGATGGAAGTGTCTGAAGGAAAAAGTAATTCACATGGAAAAACAAACAAACAAACCGACCACCACAGAAAATACCAAATGCCAGTTAAACAAGTTCACGTTTTCCATTTCATCAAATACCCGGGGATACCTTTTAAACAAGACTTGTCCCTGTCTAGTGCAGAATGCTTTGTCCTCTGGTAGAGGATCCAAGCAGCCTGTTTTTCCGAAGCAGTTTCCTGAGCACAGACAGCAGTCCCACGGCTGTGGGGAGCTGCAGGCGCACATCCAGGGCTCAGGGCTGGCTGGGCTCTGCAGGATGCTTTGCTCCAGCCTGCATCCCAGGGGCCCCACTGCTGCTCCCAGTGTGCCCCCAGAGCACGATCTGCAGGCAGATGAAAACTACTGCCCAGCGCGTCCTGGCTGCCGAGGCTGCAGGGCTGGCTGGGCTCTGCGGGATGCTTTGCTCCAGCCTGCAGCCCAGGGGCCCCACTGCTGCTCCCAGTGTGCCCCCAGAGCACGATCTGCAGGCAGATGAAAACTAATTAGAAAATGGATTGATATCAAGGTGACAAAAGGCGCTCGTTATCCCAGGGAGCCTGAAGCTGAGGAATTAAACGCATTCTGCCCTCCCAGCGCTTGTGCCTCTCCAGCTGCTTTGAGCACACAGCCAGGCTGAGCTGGGGCGGGCACAGGGCAAGGCCAGCGAGTGCTGCTTGCTCTGCAAGACTGGAAAATAAATTATTTGTCATTCTGGCCCATACAAGAGGAGCACCAGCAGCTGCTGCTGCCAGAGCTGAGCTGCAGCCGCCGTGCTCCTCAGCCCCAGCAGGAGCCCAGGCATCGCCCCCTCCCCACCCCAGGGCACTCCCGTGGGCACGGGATGCCCTCGCTGGGCACGGGATGCCCTGGCTGGGCACGGGATGCCCTCGCTGGGCACGCACAGGGCTGCAGCCCCAGCACCCCTCAGTGCTGCCTCTGGACTCTTCGCTTGGTTTAAGCAGCAGTCAGCACCAAACGGGCGTAAGCTGCGAATACAAACAGAGAAAGAGCAGTGGTGTCTGCTGAAAAGATCTTTCCCCTCCTGGAGACGCCCCAGGAGCCAGGCCCTGGGCACAGAACTGAAGCATTAGTCTCTGTGAGGCTGGTTATGGGCTATTGGCTAATGGGCTGAATTAGTCTCCGTGAAAAATTACCCCGTTTGGCTTTATCATAAGCCTGTGGCCACACACACCTCGGGGAGATAGAGATCCATTAATTAGTGCTCGTTATTGCTGCCTCAGGTGCCGTTCCTTCCACCCGAGCTCCAGCAGCTGGATTCCCAGTGAATTTATTCCCCCTGGAATATTCCTACCCCCCCAGCCAGGGGCTCCCAGAGACCCCCAAGCCCCAGGCAGGTTTCCTGCTGTTATCTAAGGCTCACTAAGGGTCAGTTTGGGCCATTTTAGGGCAGGATCCTTCATTTGCCCCCGCCCATGGCAGGTGGGCTCTGTGCCACTCACACCCCCAGTCTGGCTTGTCCTGCCCCTTCCCTCCCTGTCCCCGTCCCCTCTCACAGTGCCGAGGCTCAGGAGCCTGTGGGGTCACTCCTGCCCCTCGGTGACCCCAGGGGCTCTCCCCCTGGCTGCAGTCACCCCCAGGGCCCTGTCCCCAGCTCTGGGTCACTGCTGCAGGACAGCAGCCAAATCACCTGCAGCTCCCTGGCACTGGGCTGGGCACCCGAAAACAGAGAGCCCCTTGGAGACAGCGACAGTGACAGCCCCATCAGAGCTGCTGGGGAGGAGTGAATCCTAAGGTTGGCAATAAAAAGCATCTTTAGAAGTGCATGGATATTTTCAGGGGAAAAATGTAGTATTAATCCTAAGCACTGAGATAAACAGCCATGCTACATTTAAAAGATGCTCTATTTATTCTAGGGATTTTTTTTTTAATTATAAAATCAATGAAGTGTTAATGATTTTAAGAATTACTTCAGCTCACTCGGAGTTTCAAAACAACTTTTTTTAGACTATGGCATAAATTCATAAGCTGCTCAGTTTGACCAATTTGTCAAGACAATTTCCATTAGTAAACATGAATATTTAATGAAAGGGAAAAATGGCATGAGCAACTTCACTTAAGCGACTAATGACTTACTGGAAAACAAGTAAGATACATTAATATGCCACTCCTTTAGGTATTTGCAGAGCACAACCACCTAAATATTCAGCAAGCTCCCTATTTTACCTTGTCCTTATTTATCTATGTATCTGTGTGTCTGCCCTTGTCATTGTTTATAGATAGCAGCAAATCCACTCAAAAACAAACCACTTTTTTTTGTTTAATCCGGTCACTGCTGCTTTTTTCCACGTGGCTTTCACAAGAGGGCCTCGGAGTCCCCTCTCCTCCTTCATTGCTAAACTGGCAGTTTGTTTGCTGAAGGGCAGATCCGCAGGCCTGAGGACCTCGCAGCCCTTGGTGATGTACTGGAGAGCAAACCAGTGCAAGGCTCTGAAAAACCAGCTCGGGACCCGGAGCTGTTCCAAGGCCCTTGGTGATGTACTGAAGGAGGCAAACCAGTGCAAGGCTCTGAAAAACCAGCTCGGGACCCGGAGCTGTTCCAGATCTCAAACCACAGCGGCTGGCCAACACCAGGCTCTGCTTGCAGCCATCCTCTGGTGTGACATTCCCCTGTGCAAACACCTCGGGGCGTTTTGGGGAAATACCAGCGGGATGGGCAGAGCCGGTGCTGCAGCAGGAGCTGTGGGGATGCCTCTGTCCCAGGAGACAGGAGAGCGGCGTCAGCTCAGACTCCTGATTCCTCCCAGCCATGAGCTGAACAGGCAGCACCCGCGATGCCCTGCCTTTCCCTGCCTGTCCTGCTGTGGGGTGGCCCTGCCGCAGTGTCCCCAGCACCACAGCACATCCCTCTGTGCCACGGGGACATCCCTCTGTGCCATGGGGACACCCACTGCGCCATGGGGACACCCCTCTGTGCCACGGGGAGCCACAGCACATCCCTCTGCCCCATGGGCATATCCCTCTGTGCCCTGGGGACATCCCTCTGTGCCATGGGCACATCCCTCTGCCCCATGGGCACATCCCTCTGTGCCCTGGGGACACCCACTGCGCCATGGGGACACCCCTCTGTGCCATGGGGACACCTGCTGCCCCACGGGCACACCTGCTGTCCCATGGGCACATCCTCTGCCCCACGGGCACACCCCCTGCCCCACGGGCACACCCGCTGTCCCATGGGCACATCCTCTGCCCCACGGGCACACCCCCTGCCCCACGGGGACACTTCTCTGCCCCACGGGCACACCCGCTGCCCCACGGGGACACCCCTCTGCCCCACGGGCACACCTGCTGTCCCATGGGCACACCTGCTGCCCCACCGAGTGCCAGGGCTGGTCCCAGAGCAGCAGCCCTGCCCTCTCCACAGGCAGTCCCACTGCTGCCCAGCCAGCCCCGGGCACACCGCGCTCATCCGCACGCGGAGCAGCTGCAAGAAGTCACACAGCCAGGAACAGAGCTGCCCCTTCGGAGAGGGAAGCCGTGCTCCTCAGGCAGCAGCTCTCCTCGCAGCTGACCTCCCTCCGCCACAAATCGCTTCTGACAGGCGCTCACAAATCCTAAAGTGAAAAGCTGTTTCCTTTAGTCACTATCCCCGTAAAATACACTGACTCTCTTAATTACATGCTTAGTTTTTTTCCAAAGGCTCTACCCATGCATGTAGGCAATAACTCATGGGCACACCCACTGTGCCATGGGGACACCCCCTGCCTCACCGAGTGCCAGGGCTGGTCCCAGAGCAGCAGCCCTGCCCTCTCCACAGGCAGTCCCACTGCTGCCCAGCCAGCCCCGGGCACACCGCGCTCATCCGCACGCGGAGCAGCTGCAAGAAGTCACACGGCCAGGAACAGCGCTGCCCCTTCGGAGAGGGAAGCCGTGCTCCTCAGGCAGCAGCTCTCCTCGCAGCTGACCTCCCTCCGCCACAAATCGCTTCTGACAGGCGCTCACAAATCCTAAAGTGAAAAGCTGTTTCCTTTAGTCACTATCCCCGTAAAATACACTGACTCTCTTAATTACATGCTTAGTTTTTTTCCAAAGGCTCTACCCATGCATGTAGGCAATAACTCAAGCTGAGAGGCAAGGGACCATGTAATAGAGCAAGAGCAGTGCAGCCTGGTGGAAAACATCCCAGCCCAGAGCCCAGGGACGCTGGGGCCAGCACCAGCTCCCGGGGCAGCTCCCACACACCAGCTGAGCTCTGGCACTGGGGGACGTTGCTGTCACTGGCACTGCGGAGCCACAGCTCAGAGCCCCCGGCAGCAGGGTCACACACAGCTCTTGTTCTCATGGGGTACCACGCTGGGCTGCCCGACACCATGGTACAACCGAGGAGCCCAAATTCCTGCCAGCTGCACCTGTGATTGGTGTGGCAGAGCAGCTCCCATGCAGGTACAGCCCCAGGGGCGCTGCTGACACTGAGGGTCAGAGACCCCCAGGGCTCAGCACAGCTTTGTGCTGGTGTGCACTGAGCTGAGAGGACACTTTGTGCCCAGACCGTGCCCGGTGGTGGCTGTTAGAGGTGAAATAGGGACACAAAGGCTCGCAGAATGAAGGGATTCCCAGCCCCAGTCTGATGCACTGGGCTCTTCCCCTGTGCTACCAGCAGCACAATCGGCAGCTCCGGGAGCAGTCAGTGGAGCAGGAGCCCCACAGTTCCCATAGAACACCAGAAAAATCATGAAAAAACACCATTGCCTTAATTCTCCTTTCAAAATACAAAAAGAGAAAGACCACTGCACTCTCTTGTTGCCCTTTACTTCAACAGAGCGACAAGCGAGGGGCTCAGAGCTCAGACCCCTGTGGGACACCTCCAGCTCAGCCCGAGGGGCTCCTCTCCCCAGCACACAGCAGCTCTGTGCCCCACCGGGGAGCACCAGAGGGCCCGTGTGTGCCCGAGGGTAAACCCCTGCCAGGCTCCGGGCGTGCCCGAGCCCCACCGGGGATCCCGGAGCACGGACGGGCTGCGGGGAGAGGGGAGAGGGGAGAGGGGCTGCCCTCAGCGGGCACCACCAGGGGAACAGCTGGGGGTGCCACAGCTGGGTGTGCCAACGGCCGGGTGTGCCCGCAGCTGGATTGGTTGTGCTCACAGCTGGGTGTGCCCACAGCTGGGTTAGGTGTGCCACAGCTGGGCTGGGTGTGCCCACAGCTGGGTGTGCCAACAGCTGGGCTGGGTGTGCCACGGCTGGGTGTGCCACGGCCGGGTGTGCCAACTGCTTGGGGTGCCCACAGCCAGGTGTGCCCACAGCTGGGCTGGGGGTGCCCACAGCTGGGTGTGCCCACAGCTGGATTGGGGGTGCCCACAGCTGGATTGGGGGTGCCCACAGCAGCACCAACTGACCCGTGACCCCAGATAATCTCCGCTGAGCGCTTTTTGTACCCTAACTCAAGAACATCAAAAGCATTCCAGCCAACCAATTTAATGTGAATTTGGTATGGATTTACTCACGGCAGAGTTTGTTTGAAGTCTGCAACAAGACACCTTTGTGCTCTTTCACCCCAAAGCATCCTTCTGCTGTGCTTCAAGGTAGACTAGAAAAAAAAATAAATAAAAAAGGAAACAAACAATAAGAAACAATTAGCTGGGTGTGCCCACAGCTGGGTTAGGTGTGCCACAGCTGGGCTGGGTGTGCCCACAGCTGGGCTGGGTGTGCCCACAGCTGGGCTGGGTGTGCCCACAGCAGCACCAACTGACCCGTGACCCTTCCCAGATAATCTCCGCTGAGCGCTTTTTGTACCCTAACTCAAGAACATCAAAAGCATTCCAGCCAACCAATTTAATGTGAATTTGGTATGGATTTACTCACGGCAGAGTTTGTTTGAAGTCTGCAACAAGACACCTTTGTGCTCTTTCACCCCAAAGCATCCTTCTGCTGTGCTTCAAGGTAGACTAGAAAAAAAAATAAATAAAAAAGGAAACAAACAATAAGAAACAATTAAAAGCTTTGCCTCTGAAAAGAGGAAATTATAAGAAAATACAGCTGATCCAGCCCTGCACGTCCCCGGAGAGCCCTGGGCACCATCCAGACCCCCAGATCTGCAGCCCCTTTTCCCCGGGATGGGCCGGATTCCCGGCTCTGGGATGCAGAGGGAGCAGAGCTGCAGCGAGCCCCCAGCCCTGGAGCGAGCCCCCCCAGCCCGGGAGCGGGACAAAGGCACCCCGCAAGAGGCTCCTGGGCTGCGGGGCTCCCTGCAGGGTGAGTGCTGCAGCCCCTGGAAAGCCACAGCCTGGGAGCAGAACGAAGGAAATGAGGATGCACGGGGGTGCTACGGGTTCTCAGGAGGAGAAGGAACAAAGAGGAAAGGTCTGTTAGACACAGACTGGACTCACAGCTTTACAATCCTGAGCCTAACTCTGCCAAAAGTTTTTTCAGTTATTTATCCAGCTCTGCCATGGTGTATTCCAAGTCCATCCCCCCTAAAAGCAACAGAAATAACTACATCCTCACAACTTTTCAGAGAGTTCCCTGCAGTTCTCTGAGTCACAGCCAGAATTCTGTCTGGAGCAGTTATTTTGGGTATGACTTTATCACCAGGGAATGAGGGAATTAAAAAATAACTTCTTTTCTGGTCAAGGAGTTTATTGCCACGTCTCATATTTCATTCTGAATTTCATTTTTTCAGTACATTCCTTTTCTGGAGCAACATTCATGGAGCTGATATAAGCAGGGTGCTTGGACAGCAGCTTTCCAGTATAGGGGCTTTATTTGGAAGTGTATAAAACCCTAAGAACTAATAAAATATTCTCAACTCCCAAGGCAAAGCATGTGCAAGATAAGAAGGGTCAACACTGAGTGGATTATAAACACACAAGTTTCTCCCCCCCACCCAGTTTTTAATACAAAATAAGATAAAATACAAAAATAGCCTTGAGCATGCTTGTAAGTTTAATCCCAGAGTGGAGGAGCGGGGAGAGCTGCTGGGATGCCTTATCACAGCAGCCTGGCCTGCCCTGTGAGTGCAGCACGCAGGGACGATGGAGCAGGGCAGGGCCAGCCTCAGCATCTCACAGACAGCTGCAGGTTCCACTGCCAGCTCCTCACAGCGAGAGCAGCACTGCAGGAGGATCCAGATCCACACCCCAGGGCAGGCAGGAAACATACTGCAACTCATTGCACATAATATATAGAGATAATACATTATACATATATATATATAAACTGAATTCATTGCACATTTTATACATATATATAAATTGAATCCATTACACACACACACATATATATATGAAAGAAAACTGGAATTCACTGCACACGTCTATAAAAGAGAATTCACTGCACATCTATACCCACACACACACTTCAATTTAATGTGCACAAGTAAAGCTTTCATTTCCATTAATTTGCACGATAAACATCTTCACTAATTATACACTGTGCTTACACTAATCACCTGCCTGAAGCCATCAGATTTATGTGGGGCTCCTGTCAGACCCATGAAGCAAGAGGGCAGGATCAGATGCTCAGTGAGACCCCCCTGCACCCTGATGCTGAATGGGGCTGGGCTGCAGTTCCTCCCTGGGAAGGGGCAGGACAGCAGGCAGCTCTCAGCCAGGCTGCCTCCCTCCCTGCCCCTCCCTGCCTTCAGACATCCCACAGCCAGGCTCCTGTTCTCCTCCTCTCTCCCCCTGCCCTGGAACACTTCTGCAATCCCAGCTCCTGCTGGGCTTGTCCCCACAGCTCCCATGCCCAAGGTGCTCCTCCTTCAGAAATGGCCTCATCCAGGAGCAGCTCTGTGCTTTTTGTGTGTGATGGAGAGAGAATTGCTACACAATCCTTCCCTGGCAGGGTGTGAGCCCCTGGCACAGGCACCCAGAGCAGCTGGGGCTGCCCCTGCATCCCTGGCAGTGCCAAGGCCAGGCTGGACAGGGCTGGGAGCACCTGGGGCAGGGGAAGGTGTCCCTGGGGCAGGGGAAGGTGTCCCTGCCATGGCAGGGGTGGCATGAGGTGATTGTTAAGGTTCCTGCCAAGCCAGCCCGTTCTGGGAGTCAGGAATCCAGCCTGTGCAGGGATTTCTGCCCGGCTGTAGGCAGAACAGAGAACACAAACCTACAGAAAGAGGCAGAAATCAGCTGCCAAACTCTCCAGAGTCCATCCTGCTGGTTTATTTTGGCACGCCCAGAGGATCAGAGGCACCAGGGCAGTGCCCCCTGCCCAGCCCCGTGTCCGTGTTCGTGGGGGGCTCCTGGAGCACAGACACCTTCCTCCTCCTCCTCCTCCTCCTCTCCCCAGATGCCCTGAAGCAATCGTTTTCTTCAGGATGATTCCCTTCCTGCCACAGCAGCCCCACACAGCCCCGAGCACTCTGCAAGTGCTCTTTGTGAATGAAATGGAGCCCCAGAGGCGCTGCCAGGGCCGAGGGATGCCCTGAGCCCCTCCCCGGCAGGAGCAGCCACGCTTGGCAGGGCCAGGAAAGGGCTCAGCTGCTTCTCGTGCCCAGGCTCTCATCCAGTCAGGTCAAAACTAGAATTCCATTAAAATCATTGGAAGTGTTGAACCATTCCACGATGAATTCATTCCCTCTTTAAAAATACCTAAAACAACCAGACTGGAATGACCCCTAGCCACACATGTCTGTTTTAAAAAAGGTCAAAGTTACTCCAAAGACATATGGAATAAAAGTATTTGTCTTGTTGGCTATCACATAGAGCAGTGGCTGCAGCAGCCCCACACACCTCAAAATTTGACATGAAACCATTCTAGAAAAGAGGCAGAGACAGCAATTAAAGGTTCAGTTTCACTGCAGGTGTTTGCTTTTCCCTGTCTCAGCCAACCTCCTCTGTGCCCAGCTGTTCCCTCTTCTTAAGAAAGGTACAAAAACTCCTTTATTTGTAAAATTTTGGTTTTAAAACTGTTTCTTCTGATTAAAACAGCTTCTCTCTGAGCACCTTGTCTTTAGAAGAGAAGAATAACAATTGTATTTTATTTCTCATGACAAATTAATCAGAGAAGCAAAATACATTTGTTCTGGAGTTTCCAAACTGGACTTTAACAAACCGAGTGTAAAACTCTGCAGTTTGCTGCAGAATCAGCACCTTGGGGTGGAATTTGGTTTCCAGTGCTGGCTGCCTGTGAAGATCAGCCCTGCAGTAGCCAAAGCAGTTATCTTGCATTTCAGAGCAAGTCATTTGTCACCGGACCACGGCAGAAAACAGGCACTAATGTGCAGGCAATAAATTCAGTTCCTCCCAAAATCCATGCTCAACAGCAAAAGGCAGTGTTTAAAGTGGTCTGACAGATGTAGAGCACAGATCTGACAGGACAGAGGTGGATCTGACAGGACAGAGGTCCTTCTCTGCGGGGTGAGACCTGACAGGAAAGTCTGGTGTCATGAGAGCCCCGGGAGCAGGAGCCAGCCCAGCTCAGGCAGAACCGAAGCTGGCCCTCCCCAGGCTGCCACCGGGGCTCCCGGGGTGACATTCACACCGCAAAGGAGCAGCCAAACAGAGGCCAGGGCATGGGACCCTTCAGTGATTTCTGCAGCCCAAACAAAAGAAGTCACAACCAAAGCACGGCAGCCCCACACCGTCACTGCCCCCCGAGAGGGAGCAGCAGCCCCTGGCAGAGAGCTGGATCCACTCAGTGCACCTGCAAAGGCTGGACTTCTACCCAGAGCTCTGCCTTTGGAGGGGTTTGCAAGAGGGCTAGTTTCAACTTTTCCCACTGAAAGTGATGTTGCCCTTCTCCCCTTCTCAAATGCAAAACATTTATTAAAGCAGCATTGATTTCCCATCCCTTCATCAGCTCCTGTTTGATCTGGAAGCTTCATAAACTCTTCCTGGCACACAATGAAATATTGCCAGTTGAATTCAGATGAGACTCGGCGAGCACTGTCTTTGCTAATTAAAATCAAAATGCTTGCATGGGAGGGGAGACTGCGCTTGGCATGTGATGCCAGGGCTGGTGGGAGCCCGTGGCACGGAGCCCCAGAGGCTGCCAGGACAGATGGGGGCTCTGGGATGGGGGGCAGTTCAAGTTTTATACCCCATCATAATGCTCAGATTCACCATATCCGTGGGGTAACCTGAAAATAACTACTGTAGGAAGAAATCCCAGCCAGAAAAGTGTCAGAAACACAAGACACCAGTGTGTGCTGTAGCCAAAGAAAGGTTAAGAAATAGAAAATTCCAATTCAAGATATATTTATAATTCATTTTCAGTGGAAAAAAAAAATTTCTCTAACCTATAGTTGAGCTCTAAATGGGTTTTTTTTTGACAGCAAGCACAAAAGAAACAGGAACGTAGCAAAGCTGAAGCTTGATTTTTAGTTTGAAAATACTTGAGGGAACAATTTTCCTGCTGTAGCTTCAGGTGGGTTATTTTGCCATTAGCCCAGGAACTGGTTTGTTGGGTTTTTTTAACGCCTGTGATTGTTCAGCAAATTACAGTGTTTGCAGCTGCCATCCGAGACACCAGCGTGCTGATTTCTGGTTCACTGAACACAAAATTCCTTCCGTACCCCACAGAGACCCACTCTGAGCTGCTGCAGAGCGCGAGGGAAGGCTCCCAGCACAGCCCCAGAGCGCTGCACTGCCCGGCCCCGGAGCCCCTAGAAACTGGGGGTGTCCCCCTAGAAACAGGGGGTGTCCCCCTGAGCCCCTACAGACTGGGGGTGTCCCCCTGAGCCCCGACAGACAAGGGGTGTCCCCCTAGAAATAGAGGGTGTCCCCCAGAGCCCCTACAAGACTGGGGTGTCCCCACAGAGCCCCTACAGACAGGGGGTGTCCCCCAGAGCCCCTACAGACGGGGGTGTCCCCCAGCAGCCACAACAGTGGCAGTGCCAGGAGGGGCATGGTGCAGACCCCGAGGGAAGGACCGTGCCAGCGGGGTCTCTGGACAGGTTCCTACACGCCCCTGTGTCTCCTCTCAAGCAGCCTCACTTCCCTTCACACACATCCAGCTCCCTGATTTGAGTCCCTTCCCTTCTCCACATCACAGACAGGCTCTGGAGCCTTTCCCCCCTAGAAACAGGGGGTGTCCCACAGAGCCCCTGCAGACAGGGGGTGTCCCACAGAGCCCCTAGAAACAGGGGGTGTCCCCCAGAGCCCCTGCAGACAGGGGGTGTCCCACAGAGCCCCTACAAGACTGGGGTGTCCCCACAGAGCCCCTACAGCCTGGGGGTGTCCCACAGAGCCCCTAGAAACAGGGGGTGTCCCCCTAGAAACAGGGAGTGTCCCCCAGAGCCCCTACAAGACTGGGGTGTCCCCCAGAGCCCCTGCAGACAGGGGGTGTCCCCCAGAGCCCCTACAAGACTGGGGTGTCCCCCAGCAGCCACAACAGTGGCAGTGCCAGGAGGGGCATGGTGCAGACCCCGAGGGAAGGACCGTGCCAGCGGGGTCTCTGGACAGGTTCCTACACGCCCCTGTGTCTCCTCTCAAGCAGCCTCACTTCTCTTCACCCACATCCAGCTCCCTGATTTGAGTCCCTTCCCTTCTCCACATTACAGACAGGCTCTGGAGCCTTTCCTGCTTCTCCGTATCAGGGAAGTTTTTGAAGCTTTGCAGAGGATATGGAAGATGAATGTTATGATCTCACCTTTTTATACTTGCTGAATATTTAAAGGGTTTTAGCTCCCTTAAAATAAATCCTTTCCAAGTGGAAGGACAGAGGGCTACTGTTTCCATAACAACCACTCCTCAGAAAATCTTCTTTTGGTAAATACAGCAGAATTAACTGCCTAGTTTTAATATTTAATCGTATCCTGTTAGACATGTATGAAAGAAGGTAAACTTGAGTTCACCTTGCCTCTCTCCCACCTGTCTCATTGAGCAAACCCTGGCTCCTTCCAGAGAGTAACAGAGGAGCCCCCGTGAGCTCACTGACTGCGCTGCTGAGCGGCTGATGGGCACCCCTGGAAACAAAACACCACTGAAAACTGCTGATGCATCTTCCATCACTGCAACTTCCACAAGGCTGGAACAAGTCACTTCGGATAAAATCTTGGGAAAGCCAAGGCAACTGTCTGGGAAATAAACATGAAAAGGCTTTCTCTGCTCTGTATTAGGTGGGGACAAAGTGGAGTTGAGGCTCCGGGCAGAAACCCAAAATCAAAGTGAGAATTGCCTGATTTGAATATGGGGAGAGGGGGCTCGAGGGGTCTCACCCTGTCCAACCTGCCCAGCAGGCAAGAGAAACTTGCCCCATCCCTGGGAGTGCCCAAGGCCCGGCTGGACGGGGCAGGGGGCTGGAACAAGATGAGCCTCGAGGTCCCTTCCCACCCAAACCATTCTGTGACCTTAGGCTGCTGCTGTGTCTGTGCAGCCCATGGCCCTGCCCTGAAGAGCTCTGAGACAATCAGCAGCAGAGCGGGCAAACTCTCCCCGGGGAGGAGCCCCCGGCCCCGTGCCCACCCGCACGGAGCCCCCAGCCCCGTGCCCACCCGCACGGAGCCCCCAGCCCCGTGCCCACCCGCGCAGAGCCCCCAGCCGGGGCTCCCCGCTCCTCCATCCAGACGTGCCAGAGCTCCTGACCTGCTAATCAGATCAGAACTGCTCACATCTCAAATTAACTTCCCACGTACGAATGAACTATGAAATTGAAATTCACAGGTTGAAGGTTTTCACACAAAACTCAGTAAACAGTTTCCATCAACCACAGTTGAAAAAAACCCCATACCGTAAATTGATATTCAGCTTTTTTTCCATGCTTTAAACAGAAAAAGTCCTTATAAATTTCTGCCCATTTTTAATAAGAGCAGCTCAGCAGACACTGCAATACATGGAGCAGGTAGAATATACTTGCCATATGTAAATACATTTATTTGGGCTTTTAATAAAATTCATTGCATTGCTCTTGTTGGTGTTTTTCTACTACAAAAGAACCCCAGCTTCAGCCTCAGAGGAGATGAAAAGCATCTCCCTCCTTTCCAGGCTGAGCACTGCACAGTGACCCCAGAAGAAAGAACATTACAATTCAGCTGATTTTTAACCTTTCAGAATAATAAAATTGAAGATCTGACTTGCAACCACAACTAAAAAGCTTCTTTGAAGCTCTTGTTAAAGAAACCATTTCATGAAGGCCATTTCTGCCTGACAGTGGCTCAGTAGCACCTGCCCAGCCCGAGACACAACTCAGGCTGTGCCACAGCAGTGCTGAACACCACCGCAGCCCTCCCCTCGAGCAGAGGCTGTTTGTAATCCACCCCCATCCCCGAGCAGCAGGACCAGGCAGGGAGAGGCACCAGAGAGCAGGGACAGAGAGGCAGCCCGTGGAAAGGAGCACAGCACAGCAATCACACCTTTCTGCGAGGGAAGGGCTCCGGGAACACCGTCCTGGCAGGCACTGATCGGCCACAGAACAGCATCAGAGAGGAGCACTGGGAGCAGCCAGGAGAAGGAAAACCAGGAGGAAGAGCACGTTCCTTTGTGCTGTGTTTGGAGCACACTGCTGATGCCCAGCCACGTCCCAGCTCGAGTACGAGCAGGCTCCTTTGTGCTGTGTTTGGAGCACACTGCTGATGCCCAGCCACGTCCCAGGGCAGGACTGGGGGTCCCAAGGCAGGACTAGGGGGCCCCAGGGCAGGAGCTGGGGGCCCCAGGGCAGGAGCTGAGGGGTCCCAGGGCATGCTGCAAAGCCCCGGGACAGGAGGAGCTGCCCTTGCCTTCCCTTCCCTTCCCGGCAGTGCTGCATGGGACAGCTCCCAAGCTGCAGCAGCAGGTCCCCAGGAGGCAGCTGCACCCTGGGCAGGGCTCAGACAGGCTCTCAGCTCACGGGACACAGCCTGGGGACCCTGGCATCCTCGGGCATCTCGGCAGCCCATGGAGCCATCAGCCTCACAGCACCTGGAGGGGCTCGTGCGCCTCCGTGTGTTGTTTACACAGACCCTTCCTGTAACCAACCCAGGACTGAAGCTGAAATTAAGAGAACCATCCTACTGGAAACATCTAAGAATTTTGTTCCCTTGAGTAAGTGGACAGGCTGTCCCAAGGCCACAAAGCTTCAGGAGCTTTCCCTTGAGCAGTGACTCTCTCTGTTGTCCCTTAGCATGTGGAACACCGCATGCTCCATGTATTTATTTTCTTTTACCTGCTCTCCTTCATGAGAGGATTTGCAGGCTCCTGCTGTGCTGCCTGACAAGGCCAGCTGCAGCATCAGCCCTCGCATCAGTGCCAGAGCCCTGGGAGCCCCAGATGCCCCAGGACGAGCAGAGTGTGTGCGCTGAGCACATGGACAGCGCTGCCGCAAGGAAGGCTGAGGGCTGGAATGAGCTCAGGCAGTTCATGACTGAAATCCTCCTCTGCTCTGCAGGCACAGGCTCAGAAGGGGTTTAGTGAGCTCAGGCTCAGCTCACAGTGAGCACGTTCACCACGCTCTCCTCACACAGGTGAGTGCTGCACATTAAAAACCAAAACTGGGCGTTGATCTTGGTGTCCAGACTTGTGCTCTGAGCTCTTGGTCAAGGCACAAATGTGCCTGTGACTGACAGCTGTTTGACACGTGTGTTTTAAACGTGTTCAGGAGATAACTTCCAGATCTCCTTTTCCAAACACGTGAAGAAAACACAAGGCAGCAAGGCTGGAAGATTTGAGGCAATGGCAAATACGGCCATTCTTTGAGAGCTGCCTCTCATGAAAACCTCCACACAGAGGGTTTTTACAAAACAGCCTCTATCACATCTTTTGTTTCCTGCTTTTTGCTATGATTATTCCTTGGGCTGAAAGAAGAGGACAGACTAAAGCCTCAGGATTTAGCATCAAGAACTTTCTGTACTGAGGTTACTCAACACAAAAGTACCTGTGAGAACCAGGTGAAGGCAAAAACCACAACACACAGAAACTGGCCCTGGGTTAAATCTGACCTGGAACTTTGGTACCGAGAGGTGAAGGTAGGTTTTCATTTTGTTTTCCAGGCAATCCATTGGTATGATTTCAGACAACAGGAAGGAGTGAGGCTTTCTCTGGACAGGGTGTGTGCAAAGCAAAGGGATGCCACAAGCACAGGTCTAGGTTTCATTGAACAAAATATCAGTTTTTTATCAAAGGTGAACAGAGTCAAGGCTCTGCAGGCCTCCTTGCCCTCGGTGTAAGAGAGGGGGAGTCGTTTGCTCTGGCTGGCACACAAGCAATTCCCTGGCTGATCCTAACCTGCACACACTGAAATTTGAGTTCTGTGTAATCCGAGGATTGTTTTCCTGCATTACACACAGAAGAATAAAAGCTGTCTGGAGCAGAACAGGAAGATGCCAGCTGGTTCAGGGCATTTCCAGCTTTGGCACATAGCCCTGGGCATGGAGGAGGGACAGAGCAGTGACAGTGTGTGCCAGGGGCAGAGCTCCTGCCAGCCTGGCACCCGAGGGGCACTGAGGGGCTGGAATGCTGCAGAATGCACCACAGGGGGGAAAGTGGAGGCTACACCATTAGGGTCAAGCATGCACTGAGCCATTTTAACGTTGCTGCCTCTCACGTAGATCAGTTTGGGGTCCGAGACACAGCAGGAGGTGACACCACCACGCACAGGCCTGCCACCAAAGGAACCCACTCTCCATCCTTTGACACGCTGTGAGAATTGGCTTTCTCCACAATTAATTGCCTGCACTGTGCTCATCTTTACAACTTATCTGGGAGGAAAAGCCTTGAGAAGAATGAAGGTGTCTTTGACCTTCATCTCCTCAGATGGAGATGGGCCTGCTGCCTGTTTCCTGATTTCCAGGGCATTGCTCTGCTCATTTGGGAAACATGAAAAATATGGTTGAGTCAGTCCCTCTGAGTTATTCTGGAGGAGTCAGGCTCTTGCTAAGATGGAAGGTGATTGAAATTCTATGGCTCCCCTTTTTAAGATATTGGAAACACAAAACTGCCAGCTGCATGAGACTGAAAACAGCGCGGACGCTTGGCAGAATACATCAGAGCCCAGGAATTTGCTGCTGTTATTTATTGTGCATTTTTAACCCTTCACACTCCCACAGTCAGAAACTGCTCTGCATAACTTGGCCTTAGCTGGCTTTGGCTTTACCTTTGCAAAGACCCCGAGGTAGCAAAGGGACAGGACCACTAAGTTAGGAATAAGAAACACGAGGAACAGCTCTGGTGTCCAAAGCCTCTGGTGCCACAACAGCTTTCAAACATTGCAGGAATCAACTGGAAAACAGGGACAGCTTTGACACACCCCAAAGTTCAGCAGACCTCAGGTGGAAGATGACTCAGTGCTGATAAATTCCAACCTGTCCCAGTTTTACAATTAAACGTTGTCAAGGTGAATTACCCACAACCAGGTTCCATTCCTTTCCCTGCATTTAAAGGTAACCAGCTCCCCTGTTTCCTACGAGCAGGTAAAGCCATTAAAGAGGAGCTGATGTAAGAAATCTCACCGACCAGCAGACAAGCTCCTGGAATTCAGACAAGCTCTTTAACACATCTTTTGTGAGCAGAGCCCCAGCTCTGGAGTAATCCTCCCTAAAGACCCACAGCAGACAGCCACTGCAAGCAGCTGTTTGGTATCGTGTGTTGCATCGCACACCTTCCGCCCAGAGCTCCCCGCGGCCCACGCGGGCTCTCGCTGCTTGTTCAGATAAAACCTGAGCCTGACCTTGAGAACCGCAGGCGAGTGAAATGAAATGTTGTGTAACCAGTGACAGCCCAAATTAAACAAACACTGCACAAGTGGCAGACAGCCGTGCGGGAAGGAAAGGTCCGCGCCGGACAGGGCGGAGCGGCAGCGCTCCCCAGGTGAGCTCTGCTGTTGACTGTACATATTTGCAATTACAAGTACCAGTGATATTAACAGTGTGGAATTTAAAAAAACCTATTTAGTCAATTATAGGGCTGCCCAAATCTCCTTCAGACAAACACAAGTTAATGTTAAAACGCCAGGAACCAAGCTCAGGCAGCCTGGATAATGAAGATTCCTGGACTGGGACGAGCACATGTGTTTGAATGTGATTTTCAGGGCTGAACCTGCCGTGATTCATCAGCCGCAACCGTGCGAAGACAACATGAAAACAAACTTATTAGCGGTGCTTTTTTGGGCGGTGGAAGTGCTGCGTTCTCTATCTAAGTCAGCAGTTTTCTCAGTCTGCAGGAGCCTGTTTACTACGGCTCCGCTCCGAGCCCTCGCCTCGCTGCTCTGACTCACAAACAACCTCCGAGCGCGGGGCTGCAGGGAGGGCTGGGAGGGATCCGGGCCGTGCGGGGTCCGACACGGGCTGGGCAATGCCACAGCTGCCGGGAGAGCAGCGGGACAAACCTCCCTGCCCCGCTGCAGCACCCCTGTAGCACCCCCGACACCTGCAGCGCCCCTGCAGCACCCCTGACACCTGCAGCGCCCCTGCAGCGCCCCTGACACCTGCAGCACCCCTGGGTCCTGCAGCGCCCCTGACACCTGCAGCGCCCCTGCAGCGCCCCTGACACCTGCAGCGCCCCTGCAGCACCCCTGACACCTGCAGCGCCCCTGCAACGCCCCAGACACCTGCCGCGCCCCTGCAGCAGTGCCCCAGGCTCCTGCAGCGCCCCTGCAACACCCCAGACACCTGCAGCGCCCCTGCAACGCCCCAGACACCTGCAGCGCCCCTGCAGCAGTGCCCCAGGCTCCTGCAGCGCCCCTGCAGCACCCCAGACACCTGCAGCACCCCTGCAGCAGTGCCCCAGGCTCCTGCAGCGCTGCCTGGCCCTGGTTTCACTGGAGGATGGTCCTGCATTCAATCCACGTTCAAGCAATGCATTGACAACGTGCCATTAAACACTGTCAGGAGTGTCAAAACAGGCATCCCATCGCCTTCCGTTTCCGTGTTTGTTGATGTTTTTAATGCAACAGATTCAGCACAGAAAATATTCCAGTTGATCTTAGATGTTCAAAATTTCACTTAAATTCAAGGTTTAAGTGTCATGCCAAAGCAGCAGGTTTCAGACCCTGTTTGAGACCCTTTTTGGGAATACCCTTCCCTTCCCTGCTTGGTGCCCCCGTCCGTTCCATAAATCCCTGCCCTGTGCAGGCCCAGGCTGCCCTTAGCCTGCCAACAGACTCTCTCAGTGCAGCTGAGGCCTGAAGGAAGGGATTATTTCCATTTAAAAAACCCTGCACCTGTACAGTAAGATTTTGAACAGCCATAAAGCCAGCAATGAAAAAAGCCCAAAACCAAAGCTACATACAACCACCAGCCATCCCAATCCTGCTCCCTGAGCTGTGCAGTAAGACTGCTTTGGTCACAGAGGCCACACAGGTTCGCATCAAGCTTATTCTGTAATGAAGATTAATGCCTTCTCTAGCTATAGTTCAGCATTAAAAAAAAAAAATTTAAAAGTTTTACTTGGGGAAAAACCTCACGAACTGCACTCTTCCAGCCTGCCCTAAATTAAAGGGACTTTTTCAAGAGCCTGCTTGCATGATTAAAAGAACATTTGAAACATAAACCTTCCTTCTGCAGCTCAAAAGCAAGGCAAAAAAAAAAAATGATATTCCATTCTCTGGCAGTAATTGCACAAGGGCTCAATATTAACCTGGTCAATGAAATTCAATCAGCTGAAAAGCACAGGTAGCACTGAGCAGTGCCATTCCTTCCTGGGGACGTTTCCTGCCAGTGGAGCCAAGGAGCATTTATCCCTCCCACCGGAGAGGGGCTGTGGGCATCTCCTGGTGCTGCGGGGCTGAGCCCCCTGCCCTCCCTGGCTCCGAGCCCCCGGCCCCAGCCAGGCCTGGACGATGGGAAAGGACAGAGGAACTGCTGCCGAGGTCACCCAGCTGCAGTGCCACCGAAACGCAGAATATTCAGTCTGGAATCACTGCAGCAGGCTGGGAAAGCCCTCTAAGAGCGCACCCCAGCAATGCCAAGGCCACCGCTGAACCACGTCCCCAGGTGCCACATCCCAGTCTGCCACAAAGCCAAGGGGACCCGCGGGTGCCAGTGCAGGGACAGCCCCAGCTGAGCAGGGCCAGCGCTGCCTTGCTGCCCCAGCTGGACTCCCACTGCTCCAGAGCCTGCTGCCCACCTGGACCCACGGGAAAGGTCTGGAGAGAGCCCCAGGGCATCAGCACGGGCCCGGGGCTCGGGGAGCAGGAGCTGTGTCACCCGGGCTGAATTTAATTCAGCAGCAATCAGCTCTGGGATGGCTCTCAGGATGGTTATGGCTGCAGGTTCCTGTTTACAGCTCTGCCAGCTGGTGTCACACGCGTGCTGGGAGGCAGCGAAGCTGGGCTTGGCCTTTCTCAAATCCTCCCTTTGTTCACCCTCAGTTTATCTCCAGCACGACTGAAATCCGGACAACAAGCAGCAGTGGCATTGTGGGGATGCTGTCAAAGCAGCCAGCAGACCCCTCAGGCACTGCACAAGGAATGCTGCAGACCAGGCAGCTCTCCCAAGTGAGAAAATGATGCATGAGTGGCCTCCACTGCCACCAAAGCAGCCCCAGCCCCACCCCGAGCATCTCCTGCCACCAGGTTTTGCCCTCATGCCATGAGGCCAGAAGTGCTCCATCCCTTGATGAGGAAGGAAGTTCCTGAACCTCATTTGCCTGAAAAAAGCCACTGAACACTGTCAGGATAGCAGTAATCCCAGAGGAGCTGAGGAGGGTCAGTAGTTACCTAAGGTGCAGCTGGAAGAGGCCAAGGCTGCTGCTCAGCCCAGAGCAGCTGGCACAGCCCAGCCTGGGCTCCTGTTTTCCCTCAGCCCTCATTCCTGCCCGGCTCTCACCTGAGAGCAGCAGGGCCCTGAGGTGGGAGAGTGCCCAGCCTCATGTAAATACTCCATCGATTTTCTTCCTCCCTCCAGATGGTGCAATTCAGAAAAATTGTTTTTAAATGATGCCTTGCAGAAACAGCGAGCAGCACAGCCAATAACAGGCACATTTCAGGTAAGCACTGACCTCCTTCCCTGCCCAGCCAGCTGAGGCATCCACAGCCCTGTGAGTGTTTTGTACAAATCACCTGCAGCCCGTGCACTCGAGCAGATGGCCTCTAATTGGAACTGCAGCCCCTCAGCCTCTTCCCACTCCTTGTTTATGTCTCCAGCAGGACTCAAAGATGGCTGTGGAAAACAGCTCTGACTCCTTGCCACGTTCAGTTGAATTCCTTTCCTTCCTTCTAAACCCAGCCAACGGCATGCACCCAGGAAAAATTAATGCAACTGCTGAGCCCAACTTGTTTCTGCTTCCCAGTGGTCAAAACCCTGCAGTGACCAGAGAGGAAAACCAGCCTGGAGGCGATGGCCAGCTCAGGGTGGATGGATGGGCACAGGGACAGACCCCAGCACAGCCACAGCCCCCCTGCACCCCAGGGCCATTGGAACCGAGGTACCAAACACAGGCTTTAAGGAGCAGCAGTGAGAAGTTTGGATTTTATTGCCAGGAGCTGGTTGAAAATCTGGGCAGGCTCCAGGCAGCCAAGGCTGCTGCACTCCTGGCTCCCAGGGGACACCACGCTCAGGCTGCACATTCACCCCACTGCTGCTCCTCCACAGACAGGCAACAGCAAAGGCCCAGCCTCAGAAAAATTAAGACTTGACATTTTGGCAGTTTTCCCAGTACTTTAAAAAAAAAAAAAAAAGCTGTAAAGTAGGTCACTGCACAATATGGAATTTCCCAGATATTTGCACCTTTTAGTAGAAACACTGGAGGGAACAAATTTACACCGTGGGTGAAAATGGGCTCAGGGTCATGTTAAAACATGAAATCCAGCCGTGGGCCCCTGGCTTTCAGGGAGCCCTCCCTGCTCCTGGAGCCTCCCCCCAGCCAGCACAGGGGGCTGCAAGGCCACCTGGAGACACCTCCATGCTCCCTCCATCCCTTCTCCAGGACAGGGGGGACACAGCCCCTCCAGCCCTGTTCCCACCTCCCTGGCAGTGGCAGGGAAGCTGCCCAGCCCTCCCCAGGATGGTGCCAGAGCAGAGGCTCCTACCTGTGCTGCAGGGCTGCCTGAGCCCAGACCCGAGCTCTGCTCCCTCTGCCAGGCCAGGACTGGGGAGGAGCAGGGCTAACCTGCCCTTTACAGCCCAGCCCCCTGCGGAGGATTAAATCAGGGTGGTGGGCAGGCACTGGGAGGTGCTGATGGCCACGACAGAGACACCTGAGAGCATCACCCCGAGGGCAAAACCGCCCAGCACCGAGGGCTTCCCTGGGAGCCTGGGGCTTGTACCAGGAGGGAACAGCACAAAAGCCTCTCCCCATCCCTCCAGACATGTCACTGGGTGTCCCCAAAACCAGCTCAGGCTGTGGGGGGCAGCTGCCCCTTCCTGCACCTGCTCCAGCCACACAAACGCATCCAGCTCCCCTGGAAAGGAGGTTCATTACCATTCCTTCGATTTTCTGTACATAAATATTTGCAGAAGCTCTTTATCTTTTTCCTCAGAGCTGCATCTCTCTCCCCACATGCCCAGCCAGCCTGCTTTTTCATCATTAGAAAATGCTGCAGGCTTGAAAAGTAAAACCCAACAGGATGTAAGCAGAGGAGAAGCACTGCTGGTGCAGGATGCGCTGGAATGCCCCATCCCAGCTCCTCTGCGCTCTGCCTGGCTCGGAAGGGAAAGGTTTGCCCAGCAATTCCTCCCATGCCCCAGGAATGGGTTTTTTGTTTTGCCATGGAGCAGAACCAGCAGCATCCCTCCTGACTGGGCTGTCTGGAAGCCGCTGGTGAAACCAGGACACGCCGTGAAGCATCCCTGCCTCTGAAGCAGGGAAATAAGCTTGTCCTTTCTGTTCTCTTCAGTTCTCGAAGCAAACAGCTCATCCTCACTGCTGTGCCAGTCCCTTTGGGCTGTCTGGTCGCTCTCCCAGCGCCTGGGGACAGCTGTGAAGGTGGCAGCAGGCTGCTGCAGCCCGGAGCCCCCGTCAGCAGCCCCGTCACAGCTCACCCGCACGGACACAGCCTCGCCCCGGGTTAAAAGCTTTTCCATTAGCAGCTTCGCTGGATGCGTTTTGTACAAAGATAAAGCACCATGAGAAAATAAAGCCTTGTCATTTCCCTCTGCAAATAATTCAGGGCTGTAATGAGAAGGAATCAATCAAGGCAGAGCACTTGGGTTGCAAGGTCTCTCCCGTGGTGTCAATGGGAAACTCGTATAAAACCCTGGCACTTTCACAGCCCCAGCCTCATCTGCACAGGGCTGAGGTGCCACAGGGGCCCAGGCTGTGCCTCTGCTGATGTTTAAAGCAAATGAGAGCCAAAGGAAGAGGAAAAAGCCTGAAGGAATTTACAGAGAAATCAGAGAAGTCAGCGCTGAGCCTGTGCTCAGAGTGCGTGCCCAGCCCTCGGCTCTGGTCCATAAACCAACCCTCTGTGTCTGTAGGAGCAGTGCAGGGACGCGCCCAGGTGAGGAAGGCAAGCCCCCAGCCCCCAGGCAGCCCAGCACACCCTGCAGAGGCAGCAGGCACGGGGGGAGCCGCCCGTGCCACTGAACAGCAAAACACTGGATTCCTGCACGAAGGAAAGCTGATTCCTGATTGGAACAATTTCTATTTCACACAAATGGTGTCTGGCAGTTTAAAAAAACCAGTGAAATGTAGTGTGTGCTGTCCCAAAGCCAGGGTGGGTGACCCAAGGTGGCAGCAATGTCCCTCCAAATGTCACAAATGTTCTCTCCACCTTCTGTTTACAAGGCAGCAGCCAATGTGGGAGTTTTCCAGTGCTCAGCTCTGGACACATCCTGCCTCCCAGCCACAACTCCCTTCTCCCAGCCCTGCCTAAGGATCCTGGGAGCAAATGGAATTATTCTCCCTTTGAAAAGATCCAGTCCTGGGCAGACTTTATTTCCATTGAAAATATGGCTTTTATTAGGAAGGAAAACACTGTCATAGAATCATGGAATTGTTGGAAGGGACCTCAAAGCCTGTCTCATTCCACCCTCCAGTACTGTCCACCACGTGTTCAGCACCTTTGAAACCTGAGTTCCAAAGAGTGCAGGAGATCCAGGCTGGGCTGCCAGGCCCTTTATCCGGGCACTTTGGAGCTTCAGTCAGTGCAAACAGCAGCTCAATGGCATCGGATGGACAGAGAGTGTCCTGGCTTAACTGGCCTCTTGCCGGTGCCCAGCTCCTGCCCACAGCTGGCTCAGGCTCTGGGCCAGGTTCCACCTGGGATCTCAGGTGAGCACTTTGTTCCTGGGAATAAAAACAAAACAAAGCTTCAGTCACATTCAGCAAAAAGATCTGACTGTGTAAATAACCACGAGGTGAGAGACCCAGAAATACAAACGCTGCATGAAGTTTGTTTTGGACAGCCCAGAGAGTGACTGCAGGCACCCAGGGGTGTCCTGGCCGAGGGAGAGGCACCAGGCAGCCCTGGGGCTGGACTCTGCTGTCCCCTGGCCAGCAGCCACACATCCTGGGCTCCCAGGGCTGGACCCTGCTGTCCCCCTGGCCAGCAGCCCCAGGGCTGGGTCCTGCCATTCCCCTGGCCAGCAGCCACACATCCTGGGCTCCCAGGGCTGGACCCTGCCATCCCCTGGCCAGCAGCCATATGTCCCAGCCCTAGGACCAGACCCTGCCATCCCCCTGGCCAGCAGCCACACATCCTGGGCTCCCAGGGCCGGGATCTCCTGGCTGTAAAGGGAACTGGGACCACAGTTCCCCACGGCCCTGGCACTGCTTCAAATCCAGCAGCTGATAAATATTAAAGCAGGTAATGCCCCAAATCCTGCCACTCCTACAGGAATGTTTGTCCCATTAGTGAGACAGACAGGAAACTATTTACAAAACAACAAATAAACGCAGCAAAAATCACACAGAGCTGAAAGCTGGGAACAAGGAGTTTAAATGATGGGTTTAGATCACGGCACAGCTACCCTGAACTGAATTAATTGGTGCACTCGGAGCTGTCAGCTGCTGCCGGGGTGGGAATGAGCGGCAGGGCTGGGCAGGACAAACTTCCAGCAGCGCTTTGCTGGGAGCAGCAGAGCTCTGCGGCACCGGCGGGGCCGTGGTCAGCACCGTGTCCACCCTGCTGCGGCCACACCGGCCCCTGCCCGAGTGCTGCTTCCTCCCTCCTCCTCCTCCTCTCTGCTCCTCTGTCCCGCCGGTGATCCCGCTGCCTTTCCTGCTCGGTGATTTTTGTGTCGTTACTTTCACACCCCCTGTTGCCCCCTGCTCCCAGAGCTCCCCCTCCGCGTCCCAGCCCATCCTGGAGCTTCACCAAAGCAGCTCCTCACGTTCTGACACTGGTTTTGTTGCAGTTAAATACCTACAGCAGAAACCTGTTCCTAGGGAAGCTGTTTTGCTGGGAGGCAGCTGCTGCGAGTGCTGCAGCGGTGCCAGCGATCAGAGCCGAGCCTGGCACAGTGACGGGCACGGGCACCCACAGCCCTTAGCCAGCCTTTGCGCTGCCTCCTGCAGCCCCTCCAGGCTGCGATGTGTGATCACCTCTCTGATTTTACGGTAAATAGAGGAGGCACCATCCACGGGCCCCTGGAGAAGGGCAGTGAAGAGCTGAGGGAAAAATCCTCCGGAGAGAGGGCACCAGGTCTGGTCCGTTCGTTTCCCATGGCAATGTTTGTCTTTATCTGGCTATGCCAGTATGCAACAGCAAGGAACACACAGGCACACAGGGAAAACCGACGGCGAGTACGGAGTTACTCCTGAGAAGCGCTGGAGGCGGATGGAGTGACCGGGACGGACGGACGGACAGCGCTGGGTGCGGTGACACCGCGCCAGGGCACAGCCCCAGAGCCCACCGGCCACCGCTGCTGCTCCTCCGGGAGCTCTTGGTGCCCAGGGCGCGGGGACACCCTGCAGCAGCGGGGTGACCTCGCTCCAGCACAGGACACGGTGCCCGGGGACCTCCGGCAGAGCAGAGCCCGAGCGGCCGGAGCTGCGCCCTGGCCAGGGAGCCCGGGGAGGAGCTGGGGCAGCCCACCCCAGAGCCCTGCCCGCATTCCCGGCTCCCTGCCGGCGTTCCCAGCTCCCTGCCAGCATTCCCAGCTCCCTGTCCGCATTCCCGGCTCCCTTCCCACATTCCCAACTCTCTGCCGGCGTTCCCAGCTCCCTGCCCGCATTCGCGGCTCCCTGCCCGCATTCCCAGCTCCCTGCCCGCATTCCCAGCTCCCTGCCCTCAGTCCCGGCCTCTCCGGGGGCACCCCGCTCTCCTCCTGGCTCCAAGCAGATGGGTAAGATGAGAAGAGGGCTCTAGAGAAGAGGATGGATTTACTGAACTTTTACTATTCATAAACTTACTTTGGGGCCGGGGACAGATACAAATGCTTCCTCACCCTAATTCCAAAATCCAGAGTGATGTGAGACTAAAAATGCCAGTCCTAAAATTATACAGAGCAGTTCAAATAGAAGCAATTTGATAATTTCCTCAGGCACACAAAGCAGCAACTCAATAAGAATAAATATGCTAATGAATGTATTTAGTCTTGGCCATTACATTTCGTAAATATTTACTGCTCAGTATTCAGAGTCCCAGTTCACGAGCATCAGTCACCAACCACAGCGAGAAGTGTGAAGGGAAGCATCGTGCTCTGCTGTGCCCATTTCCTGCGGACCCTGCTGGGGCTGCACGGGCCACTCCTGCCCCAGGGACCCCCAGCACGGCCAGGGCTGAGACAGTCCAGGCGTGTCCTGCCCTGGGGTGGCACCTGGCACAGCCTGCGGCACCTGTGCGGCACCAACACACCGGGCACAGCACCAAGAGACACCTGTGCAGCACCAAGAGACACCTGTACAGCACCAACAGCACGGCCAGGGCTGAGACAGTCTAACACACCTGTACAGCACTAACACACCTGGCACAGCCTGCGGCACCTGTGCGGCACCAACACACCGGGCACAGCACCAAGAGACACCTGTACAGCACCAACACACCGGGCCCAGCACCAACACACACCTGTACAGCACTAACACGCCTGGCACAGCACCAACACACCGGGCACAGCACCAAGAGACACCTGTACAGCACCAACACACCGGGCCCAGCACCAACACACACCTGTACAGCACTAACACGCCTGGCACAGCACCAACACACCGGGCACAGCACCAACACACACCTGTGCAGTGCCAACACACCTGTACAGCACTAACACGCCTGGCACAGCACCAACACACCGGGCACAGCACCAAGAGACACCTGTACAGCACCAACACACCTGGCGCAGCACCAACACACACCTGTACAGCACTAACACGCCTGGCACAGCACCAACACACCGGGCACAGCACCAACACACACCTGTACAGCACTAACACGCCTGTGCAGCACCAACTCACACACCTGTGCAGCACTGACACACCTGCACAGCACGGACACCCCTGCTCTGAAGGCTACAAGCAGTGCCTGAGTCCCTCAGTCCCACCTGGATGTGCCCTGTGCACAGCAGCAAGCACCCACTGGCACCGGTGCAGCCTCCCAGGTGTGCCAGGGCAGTTACCCATGGGGTCAGTCGCCTTGGCAGGGTGACAGCTGCTCTTTCTTCTCTTTCTTCTCACAGTGCTGCAGACTTCCAGGCAAAATGGTCTTCAGGAGGAAAAGGGGAAGGAGGGGACTCCATTAAGTGAATAAAATAGGAAAGGGCAGGTAAAGTCATTACCTGGCAAGTCATTTCAGCAAGGAGCAACTAAATCAAAGCCTGATCAATATATTCCTTTCAAGTAAAGTTCAAACACAAATCTCAGCCCCAGGAGGCCAGGCTCGAGGGAGCTAAATTTACCCTGCTCAGAGGGCAAGGATGCACTCGCAGTGCAGAGCAAACCTCACCTGCCCATTAAACTCTGCCCTCCACGGCTGCAGCTGAAAGGCCGAGGAGCAGAGCCCTGGAGGAGGCACTCAGCTCCTGCAGAGCCATCCTGCCACCCCTGTCCTCACCCAGCCCCGCTGCTGGGACACCCCACATGGTCCCCGGCGCAGGAACGGCTCCAGGTGGCCCCAGGAGTGAGGGCCACCTTGTCACTGACACGCTGTGCAGGGTGGCAGGACACGAGGACACAGAGCAGCAGCCTCAGGGCTTCCAGCAGCACTGGCTCTCGGGGCAGCCCCCGTTTGTCACTGCCAGGAGCTGGAGTGACCCCCAGGTGACAGGGACAGGAGCAGGTGCCCCGCCTGTCGCACACCCCACACTCCTGTGGGGTTTCAGCTGGGGGTGAAGGGGGCACAGGGCCAGCAGCAGCAGCCTGGGGGGCTGCAGTGAAGGTGACGGACAGAGCACCCAGCACCTTTCCTTCCTCTTGTAACCAGGACAAAACATTGTTCGGTTCAGAATTTATTGTTTGAGCTCAGCACGCAACAAACACCACATCCTGCAGTCAGTTGCCACCTCCATGTGTTCAAGTCAAGCAAAAGGAACTCGAAAAGGAAACCAAGTGAAAATGGTAGAGATGTGGGAGCACTCACAGGGATAAATAATGTATCAACAGAGCAGAAGTTTCCTCCTACAGAACCATTCTTTATTGTGTGGCCTTACCTTGGCTCAGAGCTGCTCTCACAGCTTCTCACCTGGCCTGCCCCACCCTGGCAGGGAGCTCCTGCCTTGGGCATGGACAAGTTAATTCAGCCACGTTGTAATGAAGTTTTAAAAGATTCCACGTACAGCCCTGGCTCAGCACTACCCCTCGTGGGCTGGAAACTCTGCCCAGACTGTGCCTGCAGATCCCAGAGCCTCCTTTACCCCAGCAGGGAGTGATGCTCTCACCAGTAGATCCAGACTGGGCTCTGCTGCTAGCTGCCACTTACTGACATTTCTGCTCAGACTCCCAAATTATTCACAAAGAAAGTTTTTGGCAATAACGTGGGTGCACATCATTCATTAGCACCTTTTCTGAACAAGCAATGAAAAATAAATATAAATTCTGTAATTTCCACCCAAATGCACTATGACTTATACCAAAAAACCCCAAAGTGGGGCAGGACAACTTTTTTTCATATATTTTTATTCAGAGTTGGAATAAAATAAGAGAAATGTGACAAATATGAGGAGTTGTGAAATGGCACTGACAGTCCATTAGGCATTAAAAAACCCCCATCCTACCCACAGAATAGGCTCATGTCTCAGTTACAAAAATAATGATTAAATAAATCAGTGCCTTTGGTGTCCTTGAAGAGTTTTACGAAGCATAACTTTTCCCTCTCTTTCTATAAAATACAGATATTTAACTGGACTGTGTAAATACACGAGCTTTATCATAGCCATGCACAAAATTTAATATTCATGCAGTACTTTCTCCTGCTCTTCAAGCAGCTCATCCCTGCTCCATTTCCTGCCCCTCACCCTGCTGCTGCCCGTGAGGCTGACTCCCTTATCTCCGCCAGCTCTCCAGCAGGGTGTAGTGCTGTCAGGATGGAGGAGATAAGGAGGAATCAGGGCTGGGCTCTGCCAGCAGCCTCCTCAGGTGCCACCAGCCCCACAGGTGTGAGGGGACAGAGCCAGGGGCAGCAGGGGCAGGGCAGGGGGGTAGGGGCTGAGCCGGGCCAGGGGAACGCTTATCAATCACTGCCACTCGTGCAAGGGGCACTGCAGACCTTTAAACACCATCGCTGTGCCGCCACCGAGTGCCTCAGAACCAGGGCTGAGCCAGGCCAGGGGAATGTTCATCAGTCACTGCCACTCGTGCAAGGGGCACTGCAGACCTTTAAACACCATCGCTGTGCCACCACCGAGTGCCCTGGGTGCCTCAGGAGCAGGCAGAGCCAGGGAAGGATCCCCTGGAACAGCCTGGGGACAGCGGGGTGCCCAGAGCCAGGGGGTGCAAGACCCCCCGCCTTAGCAGCCTGCTGTGCCTGTGCTGCCATTTCACAGCCCTGCCAGCACAGCCACGGCTCTGAGGGGCTCTGAGGGGCTCCTGCAGGCACAGCCATGGCTCTGAGGGGCTGTGGGGGCTCCTGCAGGCACAGCCACGGCTCTGAGGGGCTCTGAGGGGCTCCTGCAGCCCTGTGGGGACACTGTGGGCAGGGTCACCCACATCTGAGCACAGCTCTGCTGCCACACTGCTGCTCCTTCTTCCCTTTCAGAGCCTCATCACAAGGAGCTCGGGCTACAAAGACCAACAAATCAATAACCAGCCATGGAAACGAAGCACATTTCCATCAGCAGCTCAGGCACAGGCTCCAGCAGCAGCACCAAGGAGAGGCTGGGGCCATGGGGCCCTGCTCCAGCAGAGAGGGTGTCCAGGGGGCCATGGCCATGTCCAGGGAGCACAGAACTGTCTGCAGAGACCACAGCAGTGTCCACGGGGACTGCGGGTGCTGCCAGGCTCTGGGATCCGACACCTGCGCCCTCAGGGGGAAAACAGACAGGACACTGCTGCAGCCACTTAAACACCAAACCAAACCACACCAAACCTCGTCAGAATGAACCACATGGTCCCCCCTGATAGCTGGGGACTGCACAGCATGACCTGAGCCCCAAGTACCTCCAAAGCACAAAGTGCCAGAGAGCAAGGCTTGCAGTGCCCCCCATGCCCAGGGCAGATGTGGCTGTTGGTCTGGTTTGGCAGTAGGGGACAGTTCCCTGGTTCTGGTTTGGCAGTAGGACAGTTCCCTCGGTCTGGTTTGGCAATAAGACAGTTCCTTGGGTCTGGTTTGGCAGTAGGACAGTTCCTTGGGTCTGGTTTATCAGTAGGACAGTTCCCTGGGTCTGGTTTAGCAGTAGGACAGTTCCTTGGGTCTGGTTTGTCAGCAGGACAGCTCCCTGGGTCTGGTTTGGCAGCAGGACAGTTCCCTGGGTCTGGTTTGTCAGTAGGACAGTTCCTTGGGTCTGGTTTGTCAGCAGGACAGGCTCCCTGGAATGAAAGACCTTGGAGTGCTGGCTCCCTCAGGGTGCTCTGCTGGAGAGCTTTTATCCCTGTTCACAATCCTGAGCTACTGAAGTACCAGAAGTGCTGGAGGGGGAGTGACTGGGGCTGCTGTAAACTCCTCCAGCTGCAAAAACCATCCAAGGGCTGGAGAAAGATGCATGACATGATATAAATTCCCAGGGCCTACTTTTGACTATTTCAGTGTAAAGGTGCTATAGAACCACAAATTGTTATTACAGTATTAGCTGGTACAACGAGGCATTAGGAAGAAGAACTGCCTCAATGCCTGGGGGAAATCAGGAATGAGAATGAATTACAGAAACTGATACAGTTATACATGCCCTGTTCTAAAATGTATTTGAAACAAAACTATTACCATAATAAAAGTAAATCCATTTCTGTTCTGCTTATTCTCTGTAGACAAAAGAAAGGGTCAAACTTTTTTTTTTGTCAATTAAAAGATGTAAAGAATCAGGACTCAAAACATCAATTTAATTTTGAGTGGAGATAATCTGGTGATTTGAAAAAAATATAGAATCTAATTCAGGGAAGAAATTCAAGTAATAAATTACTTACCTTCATCACACCTTGTTTCCAAAACTGACTGTGTGAGTTTCCAACACACAGCTGCCTGCCTGTGAGAAGCCTGTCCTAAGAAGCAGGGACAGAGCAGAACACCCTTTCCTTTTTCTGCCTACCCAGTAAATAATGGGTAAACTCTGTGTTACAAAGCTGGGGCTCGATCCCTGAGCAGGGGATTCATCTCTTCACATATTTTACCCGACAACCCCAAAGGCAAACACGGGGAGGCAGAGGAACATCTGTGCAACGAGGGGCTGTGACGTCCCCTCCAGGGCCAGCACTGCCCCAGGCCCAGCGGGACTGTCCCCAGAGGGGACAGGGCTGGGAGGGGACACCCGAGAGCCATGGCACGGGGAGCTCACGGGGCTGAGGAGGGGAGCAGCTCCTGGCCCCAGAGGGACAGCAGCACAAAGCACCCACCTCTGCACCCAGCTGCCCTGCCAGGAGCTGATTCATTCATCCATTTATTTATTTATTCTGTGCCACCGTGGCAGGGACAGAAGAGGGAGGCTCAGGGAAGATATTGACCCCGGATTGATCCCTGGGCAGGCAGCTGGCAGGGCCACAGCAGCACAGCACAGGCACAGGGAGAAGTCTATTAATGAGCTCCAACTACTAAATTATTGACTAGTTAAGTACTGCAAATTTGGTCTAATTGTTTTCATGATGGGAGTTTAATTAAAGCGTCTTTTGTATAAAAAGTCTAGCAATATCCTTGTTCAGATAGTGTCAGGGAGAGTTTCCAAAGCCTGCCCAGCTTTCAAAACCAAATTAAAAGTTACATCCAATGCAAAGCTCTTCAAAAGAGGGAGCTTTTGTGTGGGAGAGCACTTTAATTCCCAGCTCCAGCTCACAAGTCCTGCTCCTGAACCACATCTCCCCACCAGGGAGACATCTCACACTGCACCCTCCATGCTGTGAGACTGCAGCTCCCAGGGAAACCAGGGCAGTGCTGGGCAGTAATGGAAATCTGATGGCAATGGAGGCATGCCAAATGAAAAGTGAAGGAAGGTTCCCAGGGAGGAGGGGGCAAGCAGTCAAACCAAAACTCTGAGAGACATCAAATGACACCAGAAACTCAGGTTGCACACAATTCTCCACTGCAGAAAGACAGGTGTCACCTGCCCAGACACACAGGAATTTGCCAGTGCACAACCTCAGCACAGATCCAGGCAGTTACAGCAGTTTGACCACTGACCTTCCCTTTGGTTTGGTGCTGAGAGCTCTTCCCAGATCCCTCCCTGCACCGTGGACCTGCCCAGGTGAGCCCGTCCCTAACACAGCACACGTGGTTAGGGCAAGCACAGGTGCATTACTCCAGAAATTGTCCCTCGCCCAACACAGCCTCCTGCAAGTGTGTGACAGGACACAAACTGGTCTGATATTGCAGCCAGGAGCCCCGGAGCCCTCCCAGGCTGCATCCCCTCAGCAGCACTGGAGAGCACTGGGACTGGGGCAGGAGTTCAGCCAAGACAGTAACTCCAGTGCTTCCTGGCCTCCAGATACACAGATATGCCTCATCGTGCCTTTCCCATGGCTTATCATTTATTTATGGTAATGTCTGCTTGCTATTAGGTATTTCCAGACATTTATATGCCCTGCTTGGAAGCAGAACTCTTTGCTAGAATATGGAGCAGTTAGCAGCACCACATACACATTTATTTAGGACAAAATAACACCTGCCACTAAGAGGAAGAGCTGTGCTGTGGTTAAATGACTGTTTGGGACCAAGCAAGTGTCACTTCAATTGCCCCAGTTGTATCAGGGACACCAGGAAGGTCGCAGATTCCCCTCCCTGATTGCAGCTGATTCTCTAGCTGAAAATAATAAAGGATGTTACTGTCAGCCTTAAACTGGATAAACTCCCCCACACCCACGGATGCGGGTCTGCCCAATGCCAAAGCACTGGTCCTTGCAGGGAAGGATTAGCAGTTTGATTTTTTCAGTGCCTTGGTTTGTGAAGGCAGCACAGCTCCAACCCGAGAGAGCCGCAGCGCTCGGGGATCCCATCGCTGCCATTCCCATCCTGAGGCAGGAACCGGCCCTGAGCTGCCCGGGGCAGGACCAGGAGCGGGGAGAGCTGGGCACAGCGCCCACAGAGAGGGCAGAGCTCTGGGCACAGAGCTCCAGGAGTGGGCAGAGCCAGGAACACAGCCCCAGGAGCGGGCAGAGCCAGGAACACAGCCCCAGGAGCGGGCAGAGCCAGGAGCACAGCCCCAGGAGCGGGCAGAGCCCCGGGCACACAGCCCCAGGAGCGGGCAGAGCCAGGAACACAGCCCCAGGAGCGGGCTGAGCCCCGGGCACAGAGCCCCAGGAGTGGGCAAAGCCAGGAACACAGCCCCAGGAGCGGGCTGAGCTGTGGGCACAGAGCCCCAGGAGTGGGCTGAGATGCAGGCACAGAGCTCCAGGAGCTGACAGAGCCAGGAGCGGACAGAGCCCCGGGCACAGGCAGTGCCCAGCCAGCTGGGCACACTCCATGCAGTTGTGGTTTCTTGTTTCTCTCCAGTGCAGTTGCACAGTCGCGTGTGGCTGTGCCAGGTCCATTCACACCTGAGTGTCACTGTGCTCCGTGCTGAAATCTCCTGTTTGTCCAGCCAGCCGTGCTGGATCCACTTAGCTCCAGGGGCTCCTGGGGAGGTGACAGCGCTGTGCTGAGCACACCTGGCCATCCTTGAGCCACCTGGGCAGGTGTGGGAGCAGCGTGGGGAGCTGCAGCCACAGCCAGCAGCCCCTGCCCCCGAGCCCATCCCTGTGCAGGTGACACCGAGGGGACAGGGACAGCACACCGGGGACAGGGACCTGCCCCACGGGAACACCTTGACCGCAGGGCACGACGAGTGACCAGCTGCAGGATTTAACATCTCTACACAACAGGCCAACACTGATAGCTGCAATGCAGCCCTGGGAGCCCCAGAGAGGACAGAGGGTCCCAGCAAACTTCTGAAACGAAGCACTTTAAAAAGCCAGAGGAATGTGTCCAGCATCCCAATATGTGCTTTCAAAAATGCCTGAGCCACAAGGGATTTAATTTTTTCTAAAGTTACTGGATTTTTTTCTGAAACACCCTCAGAGCTTTCTGAAGTCACGTGGACCCTGCTGGACAGCCCTGCCACACTTCCCAGGGAGCAGCACCAGGAAAAGCAACGACAAATTACAAGAGACACCAGAACAAAGTAGGAATTAATGGGGTTGACATCAGCTGGAAATAAATCTTTTTTTTTTTAAGGACAGTCACATGTATCACATACCTGCTCATTTCAAAGCTGCAGGAGTTAGAAATTCCACTCTAATCCTGTCATAAATGTGCATCCGGACATTTCTGTGTTCCCCTCTGCACCAGGCATGATCTCCAGGCCAAGCCCATGGCAGCTCACACCTCTGGGGCACAGCAGACACCCACAGAGGAAAGGAAAGGAAATGGTTTTGGAAGGAGAACGCTCCATGCCAAGGGCTGGCAAGCAGGAGGGAGCTGATAATTTTTAAACTTCTGTCCAGGCATCTGCTGGTAGACACGAGAGCACAGCGGAGGCTCTGCCTCACCTGCTGTGCAGAGCAGCAGGCAGCCTGCTCTGGCTGCAGAGCAGCACAGAAAATTAATTTCCAGCAATTATTTGTGCTCTGGCCAAAGACCTCGAGTGTGAACCGACCAGAGGAAAGCTCCAGGACACCCACATCTGCTGCTCCAAATGCATTCAAGGGCCCAAGAAATCTTATTCAAACCTCCCTTATTCCAAGCACACAAAAAGCCACAAGAAGCCATTTCTGCAGAGCAGGCACAGGGCTGCCCAGTGCCCAGCACTCCCCAGGCCGGGTGCTCCCAGCTCCCTCCCAGCCTCACAGGCTCCTCACTTGCAGAGGACACATCCTGTGTCCATGTCAGACACTGAGTTTGCAGGGCTGTATTTCTTTTCTGCTAAGTCAAGATTCTTTTTCCAAGTAGGTATCAGGTTAGGGTTAGGTTAACAGCCTGATCTGGAGAATGGAAGAATTATAGCTTTAAACAAAACAAACAAAAGAAGACAAGACAAGCAAACAAAAGTGATAGGGTAGAATCAGTTCTCAGCATTTGGCCAGTATTGCTGGCCCCAGGGGCAGGATGGGTTCTGGAGGACACATCAGCCAGATTATCCCACACCAGAGCCCTCAGCCAGTGCCAAGGGCCACACAAACACTCCGAGGCCTGGGGGGCTGCTCAGTGCCCAGGCAGGCTGCCCAGACCC
The DNA here is from genome assembly GCF_017590135.1 of Pyrgilauda ruficollis. Taxonomy (NCBI): domain Eukaryota; kingdom Metazoa; phylum Chordata; class Aves; order Passeriformes; family Passeridae; genus Pyrgilauda; species Pyrgilauda ruficollis. Next base: position 3,395,181 of record NW_024531821.1, read on the forward strand.
TGCAGGTCACCTCACCCTCGTGCTTCCCATCCTGCCACCGACAGCCAACCCACCCAAGGAGGGATCAGAGGAGCTGATTTTGAGCAGTTACCTGCAAGGCAGCACAACCCACCACTGGAGAAGGGGCAGGGGAAGCACCCAGAGTTCTCCTTACCAGCAGCTTCTCTGGTTCTTAAAAAAAGCCATCTGAGGAAATGGGATCCTTTGAAACAAGACAAACCACAGCAAAGCATGAAGGTTTTACAACTTGACTAAATTACCTCTCTTACAATTTCAGGAATTACATTCTGGCACATTGTAAGTCTCCAGTAAGTAATCCCCAAATGCAAACCCAATGAGAGAAGCGAATCAGAAGGGAAGAGTCACAGCAGCGTATATTACCATTTTTTAAATAAAAACAAAGAATTGGAAGACTTTACAACACAGCAAATACAAGCAGAAGTGCTGGCAAATTACAGAGCACTTGGGGAGGACTTTTTTTTTTTTTTTTTAAGCATAACCCAGTGCTGGTGCTGGTTTGCCAGCGGGCTGTAAGGGGGCTGCCATGGCCTCAGGAGGGCACTTGGACCCAGCAGTGCCAGGCAGGCCCCTCACCCAGCCAGGGGACAAACATGACACTGACATGGCACTGAGAGCCCCCGGGGTGCCCCCAGGCCCTGCAGCAGTGCCAGTGCCAGGCTGTGTGGGGACAGGACCCCTCCCTCAGCCCGGGCAGGGTCTGGCAGGACCCCTGCAGACCCCCACTCCTGGCAGAGCTGGGTGGACAGTGACTGGTGGGAGAAAAGCTGAGGGGACCGAGTGAGCAGACTGAGCTGTGGCTCCATCCTGCCCCACCCCAGCTGCTGCTCCCAGGCTCGTTCTCCAGGCAGGCGAGCACACTGTGCACGGGATTTACAGAGCAGCCCTGTCTCATCACACACTTCTTTCTGTTGAGTTGGACTCAGTGACAAGGACAAAACTATCTATTAGGAAACAAATTACAGTTATTTAGTACTTCTAAAAAAACGGCTGGCTTTTAGAATCACTTTGCCTTTTAATATTTAACGACCCAGATCAAGAACAGAATGCTCCCGGAGGAGCAGCCAGCTGGCAGGCAGCCCAGGGGAAAGAATTCTCTGGGATCATGGAGCACCTTCTCCAACAGCTGCGTTTGGTGGGACCTGGGAAATGAAACTCCACTGGCTTTGATTTCTGAACTGGAGCAAGCACATCACGTGGATAACATGGAGCCCTTCCCTAAGCAGAGAGCAGAGGAGCGTGCTCAGCCAGAGCAGTTCCCTGGCCTGCAGAGAAGGGCAGCCCTGACCTGGGGCTCTCAGCACCCTCGCCAGCAGCTCACCCACCAACAGCACAAACCTGGCACCAGAAACCGCCACCAAACCAAAACACATCTCTAACTGCATGGCAAAGAATTTACGGGCTAAAACTCTGGGGATTAAAGCACTGGGGACTAAAAATATAATGCCTGAGAGTTGCTGTTTCATCCAAAATGAGTATTTGATTGCAGTTCCTGTAGGAGGAAGAAAGTGGGTTGTTTCCCCATCAGGTCCTGCGGCACTTGTTTCCCACGTGGTGCCACAACTGTTAATTCATCCCAGACATGGCATAGGCTGCTGCAGGGCACCATCCTGTGTAAGAAAAGCATGCACAGAACAGGACTGCTGAGGAAGAACCCTCTGCTTGGGAGAGTACAAAACTCTGGCCAGGAGTGAGACACAGAAGGGACCTGACTCCCCGTTGCAAAAGACAAACAACATTCACCTGGATGACAAACTGCATTGTAAAGCACAAGATAATTCAGTGATCTCAGATAATACCAGAACATTACTGCGACTTCCATACTAATACGAGTGCCAGGCTAAAGGAATACTGCCATCAGCCTGGTATGAAAGAAAACACAAAGCTTTAGGAAAGGCAGGGAAATTGCATTTTAAGGCTAACACAGTTACCTAGTACAATTATGATGTGCAATCACAGGTGCTCCAAAACTCTGATATAACAAAATTCTGATGTAAAAGGAATCTTGTGTTCTAAGCTAAAAAGGTTGACAACTCCAGAAAAAAACTGTTCAATAAACCTAGCCCTTCTAGTTTTTCCTGTTGCAGAACACAAGTTGATTTTAAAAACACAAGGTTTTCAAGGCCTGTTCTGTACCAAAATTGGAGGCTTCTCCACATGTGCTGCTTTGAAATGGCAGTAGGGGCATAATTACATTATCGATGTAACTTGCTCTCTCCGAGGCCCAATCGTGTGAAACAAAGAGCCATTTACATAAATCTTTCACTAAATAGCAGGTTCTATTACCCAGTATTTAAACAGAAATAGACTCAATTTCCTACACGTAAGGGTAAAAGAAATAACACTGCAAGTCTGCGAGCAGATGTAATAATGGCTGGGAGAGGCGAAGAGCCCCAAAACCGGTGTCCAGGCAGGCACAGCCACTGCAAGGTCCCGTTCCCCGGGGTGGGATGGCCTGTCCCCCTGCTCCGTGCGTCCCGGGAGCTCCGGAGGCAGCGCAGCCCTGTCCCCGTGCCCCGGCCGGTGCCGGTGATGCTCGCCCCGGGCGGGCGCGGGAGCTGGGACAGCCGGAGCCTCAGAGCCCCCGGCCCCGCTGACTCCGGCCCGGCCCCCAGCCCTCCGCACCCCGCTGGCCCCGGTGTCCCTCCGTCCCCGCAGTCCCTCTGTCCCTCTGTCCCTGTCCCGCTGTCCCTCCGTCCCCGCAGTCCCGCTGTCCCTCTGTCCCTGTCCCCGCAGTCCCTCTGTCCCTGTCCCTCCGTCCCTCGGCACCTCCCGGGCAGTGGCGCCACCGTGTGGACGTCCCGTAGCGCTGCGGGGGGACCCGGGAGAGACCCCGGGAGAGACGGACACCCCGGGAGAAGGACAGACAGACACCCCGGGAGAGGGACAGACAGACACCCCGGGAGAGACCCCGGGAGAGACCCCGGGAGAGGCACCCGGGAGAGACAGACACCCAGGGAGAGAGACAGACAGACAGACAGACACCCCGGGAGAGAGATGGACACCCCGGGCTCAGGGACCCCCGGCCCGCAGCAGCCACACGCCATCCCACAGAATGCCAAAGGCTGGGAAACAGGGACAGGTATCCCAACACTTCTCCTAAAATCGTTATTGCGCTCCTGTAATAAATTTCTTTCCAGAATTTGTTTATTCCAAGGACTTTTCTCCTCTGTCACACTGACTGGACCTAAAGCAACCACAGAGCTGACTTTGCCTGTAACCCACCCATGGTTCCAAATTATTTTTCCCACCCCACTGTTGTCTTTGAGTGTTTCCAGAAATCCTCAGCACCTCAGCCTGGGGGTCCCGGGGGTTCCAGGGCCATCCCCCGCATTGCTCCAACCAGAACCAGCCGTTCCTCGCTTGCAAAAACCCAGCAAATAAAACAACACCAAGAATTCCTCTGCTCTCACCCATCATCCAGCAAATTTGGCAGTTTTCCACTAACAGCTCCAAGCAGAATGGGTCACACTGGCCATTATTCCGAATCCAGGGAGTTCAGGCCCCCCGTCCCTTTGCTGGCTGAACGTGTGCCATCGTCTCCAGAAACAGCAGGTACCAGCAGCGTTTCTCAGAAGTTTTTGCAGGGGAGTCACTGGGCTGCACAGAGTTCTGCAGCACACAGACATCACTGCAGCTCACACAGAGCACTTCGTATAAAATCCAAAGATTTCAAAGCAATGAAGGGCTGGGTTTACATGTTTGATCTACATGTAAGCCCACATAAATCAAAACTACAACCTCAAAGACTTGCAAAAATAATAATGTTTAAATTCAAAAATATTCCAATTCTTTCTTTTTTAACTGCAGGGAAATAAGGCAAAGATATTGCAAATTCAGCTAAAGCTTCCAGATTCCTCCACTTGTCTTCTGCTTTGGAAGGGTGGTGGCTGTGAATAAATGTAAATTAAAAACCCACTGCACAGATTAGTCACAGTGATAAAGATTGATAAATACAAAACCCTTTCACATATGGACATGCATATTTCAAATACAGATAAATTAATCACACCTGAACAAAATGTTTTGTTCCTAGGTCATGGACTCACTTTAAAACGACCCCTACAATCAATTAAAGGCCACCCAAAAAACCCCAAATCCCACAGTGGTGTTTTCTACTGTGCAAGGGACCTCTCCACTGTCCAAGGGACCTCTGTGCTCCCTCCCCATGGACCACAAATTGCAGCTGATACACAAAATCCTCCAGCTGGGGACACACGTGGGATTTCTGTGGGCCAGGAGATGTCTTGGCACTAACGTGGCCTTGAAGAACCCCAAGAGCTTTGGCTCTGGTGCCTCTGAGAGCCTGTCTGGTCACACCTTCCCACCCTGATCTGCAGCACAACAACATTCCAAGGCTCCACCTGCAGAGTCCCAACAGAGAGAACCAGGGCAGGAGCCCTCAAGTCAACTTTAACCAAGGCATTTATTAGTAACTCTGGGAATCACCTCTCCAGTGCCACTGCGTTCTGGGTCAGAGCCCTGCAACACTCTGCACCACCTACAAACAGGGATGATTTAACCTGCAGTTAAACTGTTTAACCTCCCAGCTCTGCTGCCTGCTGCTGCCAGCCTCACTGCTCAGCTCCAGCCGCCCTTCCTGGGCCACACGGACGTGGAACACAATTCCCTGAGCACCCTGCTTTGGCTCAAACCCTTCACCACCAAGAGCACTAACTCTGCTTCTCCTTTCACCTTGAACTGCCAAGCACTCAAGACAGTCAGCAAGAGGTTGAGTTCTCTTTTCCAAGTTTGCTCCAGGTTTTCCCACGCCTTTCAGAGCACATCCATCGGTTCGCCATGGTGTGGCAGCCAACAACAGTTAGTGAATGAGGCTGCCCGAGCCTGCCAGAGAGCAGCTCTGGAGTTCTGCAGCAGGGCATGAGAAGAATTGGTTGCTTTTTTGCTCTTGGGTTTGGTTTTTCTTCAGAGAAACCCTTAAACGCCTTTTTGTGTGCTCCTGTTCTAAGGCAAAACAAGAACAGCTGAAGAAACTTAACAAAAACCACAAAAAATAGACTCCAGACTAAGCATCTTTACCTGTATTTACTGTTCAAAGTCCTGGCCGTTGCAGAGATATTTGGATTTTTCCTTTGTAAAAGAATATCATACACAGGACAGTTTGGGTTTTGGTACAGGGCACACCACCACTCTAGGGGTCTGCTTCTATTATTGAGCCATTAAACACCAGGAAAAAAATAGGTGCTCAATTAAACCAAACCCACATTTTTTAGAGATTCCTGTATTTCATCCACCATTCCCACCAGAGACACTTCAGCTGACCCCGCTGAGATCACATGCAGAAACCTGGTGAGTTCATCAAGTCCAATGTCATCTTTCCAGGCTTTCAGCAAACAGGAAAAACTTGTTATTTTTCAGCAGAAGTGCAACACGTCATCTTCCACTCCTACCCTGACCCATAAAGCAATCCAGTTTGTAAAGATCTGACAATTTTTGGTGGAAGGTCAGCAGCAGAGCTGGCTGTCAGCTGTGGGATGGCAGCAGCAGCAGCCAGGCTGCACAGGGCAGGTGACAGTGGCACTGCAGTGGCACAGTGCAGGGACTCTGCCCGTCACTGGCAGCCCTGGGCACTGCCCGAGGCCATCAGGGCTGGGCCATGGCCAGAGCCAGATCTGTGCTGCTGAGCTGGTGACAGGAGCAGGGCAGCGCTGGGGCTCAGCCTGTGCCCCCCACCCCCTGCCACCAGCCCAGGGGGGATGCAGGGAGGGATGGGGGCTCGGGATGCAGCAGAAATGGCACCAGCAGCATGTGACAAGGAGCCCATTGCCTCGGCAGCCAGCTCACCTGGATGCTGTAGGAAAGGTCAAATTTTGCCGTGTGAAATAAGAGCATTTATTGGGTAAATCAAGCCAGCGTATTACCAAAAATGAAAGCAGTACTTTGGAGGCTGGGGAAGGAAATCCCTGCTCTGCTTGGTCCACAGGACACAGAACCTGTGGGATAGGACTGAGCAAGGGCAGAGCTCAGCTCCTGGCTGTCCTGTGACATGTCCACATGATGGGAACAGCTGACACAGCCAGGAGGAGTGACAGTGCTTGAGAAACATCGTAATTACCAAAGAACAATAAATATTGATTTTATAAGTGCATATTTGTGTCTAGTTTTATTGTAAACACTGTCAGGCAGTTTTGCCTGGTTACTTTTTTCTTATCTTAAGCCAGCAAACTCTCCAGCAAGCCCAACAAACTGAGATCAAACAGGTCATATCTGAGCAAAGGGATCTGCCTGACAGCAATTTCTGATTTGGGAAGTCTCACCTGCCCTCAGTGATACCCCAAGGACAACATTTTTTGACGCTGCAGATACTGATATGATGAGTGAAGCCAATCAAGTATCTCCTGTAGATTGATGTACTTTTAAAAAAGAAACCCTCAGTACCCACTGCACAATTTCAGCAGAAGACACAAGGAAGTGTAGGAGCTAGAACAGCATTATTTTGAATAATTTCAGTATTGCAGAGAAACCTTGTAACCTTCCACAGGAAAAGAGAAACTTGGCCATAAATTACCCTGCCTGGGCTTGCAGCCTCAGCGTGAAGCACATGTGAGCAGCCTCTAGCTCATCAGGGTCTCGGGGCAATACGGGAGTTAAGGCTGCACTGACACCACTCCTGAATATAAAAAATAATAAGTTAATGCTTTAGAGAAAAAATACCATTTCCCCTGTTTGCCTCAGGCTCTCACAGCACAGCCCCTGTGCTCTGTGCAAAGGATCCCCATCGTTGCTTCATCTCACTAATTAGAGTTTACCTGCTGCAGATTACAACATGGGATTAGTATTAAGCAAGAGCTGTCCTGCTCACCCTCAGCCTGGTCCCGAGAAGTGCTGAGCAGCATTCAGGGGAGATTTAATTCAGCCCTTCCTTGTAGGGAGGCTAAAACTTAATAACTTCTATTCAGAATAATAAATTCACATACATTTTTTAATACCTCCAGGTTTGGGAAGGGTTTTCAGTTTCCCCATAAATCAGACTCCAAAGGAATCCCTGTGTCACCGAGGCAGGTGTCAGATCAGTAAAACCTCGGGAAATGCTTGTGACCCTGCAGGGCGCAGAGAGAGAGCTGCAACAGCAGTGCCATTGTTGGTGTTCAGCAAGGTAAACCCAGAGAGGCACTGTGGGACAAACAGAGCACAGACCTGGGAACCCACTGGTACCAGAACCCCTGTGCAGCTGCCCTGTACGGGTGTACCAGCTGGCACCAGCAGTGACTGTGACCTGCACCGGTACAGGCTGGTCCAGTACTGACTGCAGCTGCACTGGTACTGACTGCACACCTGTGCTGATACCACCTGCACACCTGCACTGGTATCACCCGCACTGGTATCGCCTGCACTGGTACTGCCTGCACACCTGCCCTGGTATCACCTGCACGCCTGCCCTGGTACCGCCTGCCCTGGTACCGCCTGCCCTGGTACCGCCTGTACACCTGCACTGGTATCACCTGCCCTGGTACAGCCTGCCCTGGTACCGCCTGCCCTGGTACCGCCTGCCCACCTGCACTGATATCTCCGCTGCCCCTGTCCTGCTGGCGGAGCTCCCCGCGGTCAGCCGGGCACCAGCGCCCAGGGGAGGCAGGGCAGTGCCAGCACGGGCTCCGTCCCGGCCGAGTCCCAGCTGCAGGGACAGCTGCTCGGGCGCGTTGGCTCCGAATGAGGAGCACTCCCCCGGCTCAGGGGGGCCCTGCGCTGGGCTCGGGGACACGCTCACCCTGCCCGCCCGGTCAGCCCGGCCCCAGGGCTGGGCAGGAGCGCGGCCGGGAGCGGGGGAGCAGCTCCGCGCTGCCCGTGGGATGCGCACGGAGCGCCTGTCCCGTCTGTCACCCGCTGTCCCCGCCGCAGCTGGCCGAGCTCCCGGGCGTGCGGCTCAGGCAGCGCACACCCGGCACGGCTGCAGCCCGCTCTCGTCGCACGCCGGACACCGCAGCGCCCGGTAGGACATCACCTGCACTGGTACCGCTTGCACTGGTATCACCTGCACTGGTACCGCCTGCACACCTGCACTGATATTGCCTTCACTGATATCACCTGCACACCTGCACTGGTATCACCTGCACTGGTATCGCCTGCACACCTGCACTGGTATCGCCTTCACTGATATCATCTGCACACCTGCACTGGTATCACCTGCACTGGTACTGCCTGCCCACCTGCACTGGTATCACCTGCACACCTGCCCTGGTACCGCCTGCCCTGGTACTGCCTGTACACCTGCACTGGTATCACCTGCACTGGTATCACCTGCACTGGTACTGCCTGCACACCTGCACTGGTATCGCCTGTACTGGTACTGCCTGCACACCTGCACTGATATCACCTGCCCTGGTACCGCCTGCCCTGGTACCGCCTGCCCACCCGCCCTGGTACCTCCGCTGCCCCTGTCCTGCTGGCGGAGCTCCCCGCGGTCAGCCGGGCACCAGCGCCCAGGGGAGGCAGGGCAGTGCCAGCACGGGCTCCGTCCCGGCCGAGTCCCAGCTGCAGGGACAGCTGCTCGGGCGCGTTGGCTCCGAATGAGGAGCACTCCTCCGGCTCAGGGGGGCCCTGCGCTGGGCTCGGGGACACGCTCACCCTGCCCGCCCGGTCAGCCCGGCCCCAGGGCTGGGCAGGAGCGCGGCCGGGAGCGGGGGAGCAGCTCCGCGCTGCCCGTGGGATGCGCACGGAGCGCCTGTCCCGTCTGTCACCCGCTGTCCCCGCCGCAGCTGGCCGAGCTCCCGGGCGTGCGGCTCAGGCAGCGCACACCCGGCACGGCTGCAGCCCGCTCTCGTCGCACGCCGGACACCGCAGCGCCCGGTAGGACTCCCGGAATCGGTTCGCCAGCATCGAGAACTTGCTTCCGTGGCACAGCGAGCAGGGAGCGCAGCCCGAGCCTTTGCACTGCGAACAGCCGTGCTCAGCATTGCCCTCCTGAAGCAGACAGCAGAGAAAATTTGTTAGTGGGTGTGAGATATCGAAGTCAGGAACATTCTGGAGAGAGGGAAAGTCTCTGTCCCAGTCTTTGCCATCACGGTTGCTCCTGACACACCACTCTGCCCATGACAATCAGTTCTCCACAGCAAGGACTTGGACAAAAAGTCTCCAAAATGCTTGGGGACAATTTGTGGCTACTGCTAGAAAATGAGGCGTTAATGTGACTGGGCCTATAACACAATACTCCAAACTCATCTTTCTCCTCTGCACAACTCCACCCATCCTCCTGTCATTTCTTATCACAACATTCCCACTCTGTAGCCCCAGGTTTGAGCCACACTTCATTTCTTCAGGGATTGTTCGTCACCCTCTGTGCCCAAATCCCTTTGTCATTTCTTATCACTCCATTCCCACTCTGTAGCCCCAGGTTTTGAGCCACACTTCATTTCTTCAGGGATTGTTCGTCACCCTCTGTGCCCAAATCCCTCATCACCACCATGCACACTTTCTTTGGAGCTGTCCTTTGTGCCTGCCTCTCTCCCACTGTGCCAGGCAGCATCTTTCAAATCCCACCTTGAAATTCCTGGGAGCAGAAGGACTGCGGTGACCCACGCTCAGTTCCATGAAACTGTATCAGCTCCACGTGGCAACATTAGGTTTTGTGGGATCAAATCATGGTCAGACTAATTGGGATTCTGGCCAACACAGACTCCCCCGTGAGAAAGCAAATGTAAGGCATAACCTTATTTCAGCTGATACTAAAATTTTGGCCTGAAGCAGTCTCAGCCACAGAGCAGCTGTGTTTAGCCTTGTCAGGCTGGAGAAACTCTGGCCTGCTCTTATCCTGCTGGGAGGGGTGACAAGGGATGGAGCCCAGCCAAGCTCTGTAAATGCCAGCCACCTCCAGGGGAAGAATCAGTGGGAGCCATGAGCACCTGGAGCCAGCACCGCTGCCCCCAGAGCAGGATCTCAGCAGTGCTGGTCATTATCTCCTGAGGGAAACGAGAACAGAGTGGTGCTTTTATCCAAACTTAGCCAGCAGCCAGATACAGAGATGGATGGGGCCTGGGAGGTTTGACCAGGGTTAAGGGGAAAAAGCACTTTCCATTTTCTGTTACCTGCACATGCTGGTTGCAAGTGACCTTATTCTCCACATCTCTTTTATGTCCACCACTAAATCGTTCTTTCTTCTCCCGGTACACGAACGTCCAGTCATTTATTCCCTCAGTCTGGATGATTCTTCTCATGAGCTCTTTCTGGTCCATCGGCGCACGGATGATTTTCAGGTTATTGGTGTAGATGATGATCTTGCCAAAATCTACAACTGGGGAAGTCTGAAGAAGGAAGTTGCCAGTGTCTCACCAGTATGAATTCACTCTGCAAGCACTCATGGTCCCTGCCCTTCCAGAAGAGTGTCCCCTCCACCAGGCCAGCTCCCCTGACCACCCCCAGAGCATCCAGCAAATTGGTGGAAGTACAGCCCTTCTGGGTAAATTTGTATTTTTTTCCAGCCCTTTTAAAGCTAAACTTGGTCAGACATTTCCCTGAGGGCAGCACTTTGCTGACCTGTCCCTCCTCCCTGGTGTCATATGGAGTTACTGGGGCCTATTGCTTTACACACTCGTCATATTTCACTCTGTCTGTGTCAAGAAGCCATGCAAAAGGAGACATTCTCCTAAGAAATGCCCTGAGTCACGTCAGCTGCTGTGATGGCTGGTGCTCTCCTGGCAGCAGGGCACCTGCTTCCCTGTGGGAGGAAGACGAGGGGGAGGCAGGTGAGCACAAGTCCTGCCCACCTGCAGAAGGTGAGAGCCTCGTGCGTGTTGCACAGACACGGTGTCTCCAAGCACCAAGTGCAGCACAAGCTGGTACTGGACAGTGTGGTTACTCCAGGTATCTGTGGCTGGGGACACTGGGGAGGGAGAGGAGCCTTACCCAGGAATGCAAAACAAATTAACGGGCTGGATAAGATCACAGCAGTGCACTGTCCTTGGGCAGGAGAGATTCATCGTGGTCTGATGTTTTCAGGCAAACTGCATGTCTGGTGTGTCAACAGGTCAAATATCAGCCAGCTGGGTTTCCCACACACAGCTTTGATGAGCACCAGGAATTAACAGACTTTCAGTGTGCTCAAACCAAGGCCATAAAGTGTATTTACACATATTATGCATGTACTGCCTCTTTATAAGGACTAAAGAGGCACTTCTCTATCAGTGGCATTAATTATATGTTAAGAAAATAGCCAGTGAAACTAAGACTGGGATTGTCAAAGTAGCCAAAGAGGAATTCTGGCTGCCAGAGGATGCAGACACCTGGTACCCTGATGGCAGCACTGGCTTCCTGCCAGCCAAAGTCACACAACTTGAATATTTTAAATATATCTCATTAACTTAACATTCTCCTTACACTTGACTGATCTAGATGCAGCAGGATTCCCATGTACAGATATCAATATGTATGGAAATGTTCTCTTTTACTCTGCCCAATGGATAGATGCAGACCAGGACCAGGAGAAGCCGGAGCACAGCTGGAGCACAGCTGGCAGATGCTGTTCCCTCCTGCAGACCCTGAGGACCCTGCCACGTGTGGCATTTTCAGCACACGAGATTCCTGGAACAATGGCTGGAGATCCACAACCACCCTTCTCAAGCCTGGCCTGACAGAACAGTTTTATGCGGATGAGGCTGCGGTGTGAGGCTCCTGTCACCACGTTCCACGAGCAGGATTTGGCCAGAGCTGTGCCCAAAGGGGACAGCAAAGGGCAGCACTTACCCTGCAGAGCAGGATTTAGCCCGGAGCTGTGCCCAAAGGGGCACGGCCAAGGGTAAGGGCATCACTTACCCTCAGAGCAGGATTTGGCCAGAGCTGTGCCCAAAGGGGCACGGCCAAGGGTAAGGGCATCACTTACCCTGCCGAGCAGGATTTAGACCAGAGCTGTGCCCAAAGGGGACAGCAAAGGGCATCACTTACCCTGCAGAGCAGGATTTAGGCCAGTGCTGTGCCCAAAGGGGACAGCAAAGGGCATCACTTACCCTGCAGAGCAGGATTTGTCCCAGTGCTGTGCCCAGAGGGGTAAGGGCATCACTTCCCCTGCAGAGCCGGGTTTAGCCCGGAGCTGTGCCCAGAGGGGTAAGGGCATCACTTTCCCTGCAGAGCAGGATTTGTCCCGGAGCTGTGCCCAGAGGGGACAGCAAAGGGCAGCACTTACCCTGCAGAGCAGGATTTAGCCCGGAGCTGTGCCCAGAGGCACGGTCAGGGGTAAGGGCATCACTTACCCTGCCGAGGCCGGTGCCCGGCTGGCAGTGGCTGAGCAGGGGTGCGCTCCCCGGGGGCCCGTGCTGCTGCTGCTCCTCTCGCAGGACGCTGATCCTCCGGGCGGTCAGGGCCGTGGGCCAGCAGCAGCTGCTCTCCGGCAGCTCCCCGGGCCCGCAGAGGGGCTCCCCGGGCTCGAAGCTGTGGCGCAGGAAGCGCCGCGAGTGCTCCTTGGCCGGGGGCTCGAGCTCCTGCCCGTCCTCGTAGACCTGCTTCAGCACCCGCCCGCTGTAAGCCGAGCAGATCTTGAACCTCACCTTGCGGGGCCGGGCCTCGTGCCGCTGGCTGGCTTTCTTCTGGGGCTCATCCATCGCTGGGATTGCAAGCTGCAGCTCCTGGAGATCAGCTCCAAGAGCTCTGGGTCCAAAAGAAAACACTTCCAGCTTCCCCTGCCACACGATGTATAATTCAAGGTTTCTAGTAGTTCCTCTCATCTTACAGCAAAACTGACACCGCTGTATTAAATATTGATAGAAATTCACAAAGAGAAAATATCACTGGTAGTGAAGTCAAAAGCAGGTTGGTGAGTGGGGGCCAGGCTGGACACCACAGCAAGAAAGGAGTTAACCAGGAAGGAGAGGATTAAATGGGAAACTCTATTCATGTTTCTGAAACCATGGAAATGCTTCTGCCACGTGCTGTGATAAGAACTACCCCAAATACATCATCCCAGTAGCTTTTCATAATTTTCTGACAAGGTAAAAAGTTAAAAAGACAAATTCAGAGAAAAAGCAATCCAGCCTCACAAATTGCAAATGTGAATAATTCCTCTTCCATTCTCACACTGAAACCCTGAGAGCACGAAGCTCAGTTTCGTTTTAATCTAATGTGTTCCTCTACAGGTTGTGAGATCTAATTAAGATATTCTCTCCTTAGTGCTCAATCCCTATTTGTAATTCTTGAGCATTTTAGGGCCTTTTGGACCGTTCTGGGTTTGGTTTCTATTTTTAGGAGACAGTCACTCATGCAGCCCCAGCTGAGGGGCTTCCTTTCCCCAGCACTGCCAGATCTCCATCTGCAGGCAGCCATCCAACCCAGACACCTCCTGGGACAGCCCATCCTCTGAGATCCCCCAGAGGTCACCCAGAGCTGGGACCTCACTGGGCTGGTCTCTGTCACAGAGGGTTTGATTCCTGCTCCCTTCCCTACCTGGGCATCTCAAGCTCCTCTGACCTTTTGAGGGCTAAAATAAAGAGCACATGTGATACAAAACACATCTACAGGTAACTGCTGTCTGGGCTTTAAACATCTCCCAACACCTACTTGAATCATGTAGGTCCCCAACAGGAGTTAAAAGTATCTTTTTCTTTTTTTTTTTTTGAGTTCCAAGATTTTAGTATATATCCACATCAAGGAGGACTCTGCCTTGGCAGGATGTAGGCAGAGGGCTTCATTTAACTTCTTTCAGCTCAAACCCAGCACTGCTTAATGCTCTCGATAGCTTAATTAATTGTGTCTTTTGAAAGTTTGTTACTAGGATGTTACTAGGAAATCCTAGGATGACACTTTAGAAGCTGCCTGCTGATAACTGCACTGCACAGCCCTTCCACCAAGCAAACAGCCGCCACGAGCAGTTTCTGTCACGACAGACGCTGCTCTGAGGGTCCCTTGGGCTGCGGCAGCCTCATCACGAGGAAATGTAAAAAATGTTTCCTGTACCACGGGAGCAAGCCTGAACAGGCCCGGGCAAGCACCCACACCCAGCACGCCCTTGGCATCCCACGGCAGCGCTGCTGCCAGGCTCCTTCCTGCCCCACAGCAGAACCTCACCTCGCGTGAAAACCCGGATTTGCATGAGCCACGCTCTTCTCTTGCTACATTCCCTTGGGAAGCCGGATCCAGCCCTTCCCCCGTGAACCCTACTGAACCTGGCTCAGAATTGCCGCTTTTCAAAGGGTCCCCAGGGCCATAATCTGACACAAATCGCACGGTGAGACACCTCAATTGGAGTTCATTTTCTTTTGATTGAGGGAACAATCAGACAGGAAAGGCAGTTCAAAGCAGCAATGAAGAACAGAGCAGGAGCACCTCTGCGAGCCGAGCAGAGCCGCTGCACAGCTGCCCACAGGTGCTGCCACAGCTCAGCTCCACACTGCTGCTGGCACAGCCCATGCCAGCCCTGCCTCCTGCCACCCAGCGTCCCGCAGCCACAGCTCCCCGTGTCACCCGGGGCCAGAGCCACACGCTTCTTCATGTCCGTGCGCTGATGGCTCTTGCAAAGAAAAGTTCCCAAAGGGCCGTTCTGCATTTCTCAGCTGTTCTGAGCACCCGGGTCAATGCTCCCGCATTAAATATCCAAACGGGGACTTCGCGGTGCTGTTTGGTGAGGCCATCCCCAGCGCCACGCGGGACCCCCGGAGCCCGCAGCGTGCGGGGCTGGCACGGGCGGTGCGGGATGCGGGAGCCCTGGCACGGGCGGGTGCGGGATGCGGGAGCCCTGGCACGGGCGGTGCGGGATGCGGGAGCCCTGGCACGGGCGGGTGCGGGATGCCGGAGCCCCCGCCGCCCGCAGAGCTCCCGGGGCCAGCGGGGGTTTGTTTCCCACAGCCCGCACGAGCCTTACTAAAAATGTAACAAAAATAATTTAGCATTCAACAGTGAAATCATTAAGTTGCACGACCTAGATCATCACAGCACTATATTTGACTTCAGACTCCGTTCCACTGCATTTTAATGACATCTGTCTTCCAAGCGTGGGGCCCGTCCTCCCCCCGCAGCAGGGGAGGATGGGGCAGCCGCAGGCTCCGCAGAACAAAGCGCGGCCCTTGCCCCGAGCAGCACAACGCTCTGGAGCCTCGCAGCAAAGCCGGGCTCTACAAAGCGGGGCCGAAAGAAGAGCCACGGGGAGCTGGACTTTGAAGGCGTGTTTCCACCTGCAAGTTTTGCTGGAAAACGCTTTGATGTGCTGTGCTTCCTCAGAGCAAGCCCTGCTGCCCTCCTCCCCCTGCACAGGGAGCAGGATGGGGTTTCAGCTGCAGCAGTGCCCTGCTCACATCACCACGAGCACCTGAGAGCCAGGGACCAGGACACCAAGGATGTGTCCCAACACCCCGTGTGACAAAAAGAGCAAGGCCTGGGAGGGCATTCACAGCACAGCCACCACTCCCTCTGGCCTGGCAGCCTGCACCTGGATTTCATCATTCTTGTGCCAGGAGATACTGGCACCTGCAGCTAGAAGAGAACCTCAAAAAGTACAAGTATTCTGCTAACTACTGCTCAGGAGTTTTCTACTATTCAGCAGCACTGAGACAGCCTCAGCTGGCACTCTTTTTTACAAACCTGTCCACATGAGCCAAGACAAAGGTCTGCTTCCAGCTGTCTGCAATTGATACCTGCCAGCAGCTCAGAACATCTGTAATCTTTCATCTGACCTTAAACAACGCATTTTTTAAACGGACAATTTTAAAAGGGTGTAGAAGTTTTAAAATATGAGCTGCCCCAGCCAAACCTGACAGGTCATAGAGTGCTCAGGGCTGGCTGTGCCATGTTCAGGGTTTGATTTGGGATCCCCAGGGTGGGAGGGACCTCAGAGGTACCTAATGCAGCCCCCCCAAATCAGCCTGGTCAGTGTTCCTGCTCCAGCAGAGATGCACTGGATTTGTTGAGTGTCATCAGCAGAAAACAGGCACAAAAGAGCAGCACACAGAGCTGCAGTGGGTGGCACCTGCACAAGCAGCCCTGGCACTGATTGCCCTCACACCACTATTTCCAAATCATGGAAACCATTGCAGGGTTGGCTCAGGTGTAAGCTCTGATGTTCAGATCAGGAGGCACTAGTTTGTCTCCAGGGGAAGCAGCCTGACCCACACCAATCATTTTTGGCGTTCCTGGCCATCATCATCCTCTGCCAGGGACTTACATAGACAGCTTGAAGCACTGGCCAGGTGGGTGGTTCCTGCTGTGAAATACAGGGGCAGGCATAGATCCTGTGAAAAATCCAAGGAGCTGAAGCAGGAGTTTTCTTCCCTCCCAGTCAGAGCACAGCCTGGCTCCCACAGCCAAGGCACTGCACGGCTCCTGCAGAGGGAGGGTGGGTGGATGCAGCCCGGCTCCCCCAGAGCTGTTCTTCCACTCCCTGAGCTCCTGCAGCCATCGCCAATCAGAGGCTGGTCGCTCACTGTCAGCCCTGGGTCAGCAACCCCCACCGCTGTACCCTCCAACATCCCTCCCGTACCCAAATTCCAAAGAGGAATTGTTCCAAAGGGGGCTGAAGCCTGGGGCTGGGGCCGGCAGCGCTGCCCACAGCAGCCACAGCCAGCACGGGCTGAGCCTCCGGTGCAAACACCTAACATCTCCTCGGGAGTCCTGAGCGCCTCATTAGAGCTGAACCGAGGAGTGATGTCATGCTGCATCACCTGCCTCCACGAGGGGCTGACAGCGCTTCCTTTTGTGCGCAGCCTGCTGTTTTCACAAAAACACCAAAGTCACAGGTTATTTAAAACTCTGGATGCTTTAACACTGCACCGAGCTGGATTCACAAGTCGTGAGGGTGCACAGGCACAGAGCCACACGCACACACGCCATGAGCCCACGGCACTCCATTTTCCAGGAATCCAAGCTAAGGAGGTTTCCCTGTGCCGGCAGAAGGCAGGGCCCGCTGCACATTCCTGGAGGCTGAAGTCAGCGGGAGTGGAGGACGCCCAGCACCTCCGGGAGAGCAGGCAGGCTCCGCGATGAAAGCCAGCTTACTCTGCACCTGCCTAAGTAAGCACAAAAATCCTGAAGTCACAAAGAAACAAAGGAGAAAACAGGAAAAGGCGCTTCAAAGAGGGAAATTCCCAGGTGCTGAGTTTTATCTGTGGACACAACTCTGCCTGGGCTTCTCCTGAGAGCAGCAGCACAGCCTGGGACCAGAGCCCAGGAAAACACGTGTGCGGTGGGCAAGGAACAGCCCAGGCACTGGCCAGGGCACAGGGAAACGGTGCTTTGCTGGATAAACCCACCAGGTGATGGAGGTGAGCCCCCGAGAGCCCTGCTCTGCCCTGCAGACGTGGAAACTGCTCTGCCAGCACACGGTGGCTCCAGCACTGGGGCTCCAGCCCCTGTGTGTGCTCAGCAGGCTCAGGAGCAGCCTGCTGCAGCCCCCAGACCTCCTCCCACAGGCAGCTCTGCTCTGCAAGCAGGAGCTGTGGGAGAAGCCAATCCAGCTGAGCCCCCAGAGCTCACAACACACCCAGAGCAAGCAGCTGAAGCAGTCTCTCCCCCACCCAGTAAAGCAGCAGCACACCTGCAGTGCTGGGTCAGTGCTCACCTCTGCAAGCTGCCCCTCGTGCTCTGCACCATCCCCTCCTGGAGCTGGGGGTGCAGAGCTGCAGGATTTATAGCCTGCTCCTGCCTGCAGCACTCACTGGTGGCCAGGAGCACCTGGGAGCACTGAGGGTGATGCAGCCTTGCAAGCAGCAGGGCCATTTCCATGTGTTTAATCAGGTAACTGTAGCCTGCTGTTTCTGCTGTCAAATCTGCATGGAGACCAGCCTCTGGTCTGTGTTCAGGTCCATACTACTTGGAAACCCTGAATTCTTGTCTTGCAGGATTACAACTGCCTGCCTGCAGGTTCAGCCCTGATGGGGCAGATCCCAGAGAAGCAGGATGCAGTGCTGGTGTTCGTGGTTCTGCTCTGCACTGCAGGGAAAAGGACCAGTGTAGCAGAATGCCCAGAGCAGGTGGGGGGCACTGGGCACTGTCTGCCGGGGGCCAGGGGCTCACAGGCAGCTTCAGCTCCCAGCAGAGCAGGGGGGCTGCCCTCTGCCCCCCTCTCCCTGTGGGGAAGCTCCAGCCCTGGGCCGTGCAGCTCAGGGGTACCAGAGCTGGTTTTGTGTCTGCCCACAGGCTCACAGGCCCGGTGTCAGCTGTAATCACCCCCATCCCATTCCTGCCAGGTGCAGGGACCAGGCAGCAGCAGGAGGAGGAGGAGGAACAGGAGGAGGTGGCCTGGGCGACCTCCCCAGTCACAGGAAGCACACGTCCATCCTCTCTTGCTGCTGCTCAGCCTGGTTCCACCGCCAACTACTCCTAATGACACTTCAACAAACACACAACAATCTGTCTTCATGAAAATCAGTGAATAAATTTAATTTAAAAATACTTTTCTATTTCTGGACAGGCACCACTCTGCGCCAGCTACTTCAGAATCAGCTGAAGCCTGCACAGTGCCCAACAGCCAGACTGCTCAAGGCTGTAATGGCAAAACACAGCATTCAACCCTCTGTGAGCTTAACAAACAGCTCCCCTAACCCCTCCTCTTTATGAAGTGTACATGGGGTCTCAGTGCTTGGCTTCTGTCCTCCAGCTGATGTCTATGTACCTCATGAAGGGGAAAAAAAGGAGAAGAAAGCCTAAACCATGCAGGTCCCCGGGGGTTTGTCCCTATGGGACCCTTGGGGCTGGGGCGGGGCAGGGCAGGGGTGGCCACTGGCTGCTCTCCTGCCCAGCACAGGACACCAGGCGTTTGTTTGAGGATGGAGAATTTCAGAGAGGCTCTTTCTCTGCTGGCTGCAAGTCCCCACAGTCTGCACATCCCTGCAGAGTCACGCTGGCCTAATTATGTCTTCAGGCAAACACAACTTATTTACTGAATGTGCTGGGTCCTGCCGTCGGCCCCGCCGCGCGTTCAGAGCCCACGGCCGGCGCACACTGCCCACAGGACTGGCCATCCGTGCCAGGAGGGCACTCCCAGCCTGGCCCTGGGGGTCTGGGACACAGGCAGGTCCTGCCATTCGCCCCTCGCAGCAGCGCTGGGCGCCGTGTTTGTGGGTGGGTGGGAGGGTGAGCTGCCAGCTCAGATCTATAATCTGTAGCAGCTTGTAAGAGGCACCCCCTCTCCCTGCCCTCCAGGAGCTAAAAACAGTCTGAAAGGTCCCCCTTCCCCCGGGAAGGAGGCATGTGGCATCCACTTGCACGGTGCAGAGTGGCTGAGGCTTTTATCCGCCCCGGGGGTGCTGCTGTGCCGTGCCCTCCCATGGCACACACAGCCCTGGCTGCAGCAGAGCTGCAGTGGCCACTGAGCCCCAGCCCTGCCGCTCCTGTGGGATGATGGACAAAGCTGTGTCACTTGCTTTGGGATCCACTGGAGCTGTTTTCTGCATCAGTGTTGGAGCTGGGGGAAGCCACAAGAGGCACCCCCGGGGCAGATGTGTGTGCAAGCACTTGGGAGGCAGCAGAGGGGGGCACATTGCTCTCAACGCTGTCTCCCAGTTTCCAGCTCCATGATAAAGCTCCTTGAGCAATCTTGTAACACATATTTCAGTGGTTCCACGCCCTCAGCACCAGGCATCCAACCCCTGGAAGCTGCAGAGGGCTCCTGTGGGTCAGTGGGGCCATGCCCAGAGCAGCGTCCTCAGAGCAGGCAGGGTGCTGCATCCAGCCCTGAGTTAATTACAGCAGCGGCTCCAGACACTGCTGAAATGAAAGAGAAGGATGAGCAGCTTTCTTGCTCTGCCTTTATTTTCTAACCCCAAGTAAGAGTCACATTGGAAGAGAGGCAGTGACGGATAATACAGCTCAATGGAACGGTCTGAGTGTGAAGGGGAAAACCAGGAAAGCCTCACATCCTGATCCCAAACTGGACATTGATCTGCTGTCTCCTGGTTTTCTCATGTAAACTGGGGAGTGGGAGATGCTTAGTCTGAGGGCATTCCGCAGATGAATTAGCTTTTGGGAAGCACTTTGAAGATTTAACAAGTTGTATAAATACAAATGTTAGCACAGACAGCTTCTGTATTGCAACAGAACCCGAGAATGCAGCCCGGATCAGAGCCTCTCTTGGCTGTCCTGGCAGCTCGGGAGCTGCCCTTGGAAAAGCCCTGGCCCCCCGGGTGATCAGTACCCTGTGGCACGCAGGAAGGGCCAGGGTCACTGCCAGGCTCAGGGGAGCTGCCCAGGGCATATCCCTGGTGGCATTCCCGGGACATGGAGGGCACAGGGGGCTTCCTGCAACCACCCACATCACTGAAGACCCCCTGATCCCCTGGGCCCCCCGAGTGTGCTCAGCACTGCTGGGTTCCCTGGCCTGGCCCTCCTGAGGTGCCAGCTGTGGCCAGTGGTTTCCCTTGGGAATTCAGTGGGAACTGTGCATTGCACTGTGCAGGTGCATCCCCCAGCAGAGCCTCGGTCCCACCCGCTGCTCTGAGAGCCAGCTGATGCAGCCTGGCCCTTAAAGCCCAGAAAAGACAAAGGATCACTCTCCAAACAGGCCGGAGGTGAGCAGGAGCCGGCATGCAGAGAACCATCCACCCGACTTCGTTTCCAGCACCTCCCCACTGCAGGGCACTTCACGGTTCTGTTTCCTTTCTAATCAATTCAGATGAAAATACAAACTGAGTGCTAATCACAGAGCACAAATAGGGAAGAATATGTAGAAAAGAAAAACAACCCTCACCACCTTTGTTTTCAGTAGAGTTTATGGCAGGCATCACATTTCAAACCACTGGCAGAGGAGCTGCTGTTGCTTGCAGCTTCACTCTTTTCCAGTGTGCACCCCACCAGCCCAGCACTCAGCACCACAGGACAGGCTGCAGAGCAGCACCAAAGCAAAAGGAAACTTGAGATGAAACAGAGTGGGGTCATTGGCTCCTGGCATTATCCTGAAGATGTTTGTCAACATTTTAGTTCAGCTAAATGGCCACTATTTTACAGAAATACAGAAATATTTTGTTTTGATATAATCATGATCTGGGGGGATAACTTTTGGAAAAACACATTAACCCTTTCCACACTGTACTTCTGAAGATTCCTGAGAGTAGGGCAGGGATGGCTGCAGCCTGACTGCATTATCTGAGGCATCTTTGGATTTACAGTCTTGTTCTCTAACATGTGTAGCACTCTTATGTTGAAAACACAGGGCTGAAACACAGCAAGGTTTGTAAGGAAAATGGTCTTGGGCCTTAACTGCCCCTCCTGCCCTCCTCAGGCAATCCATCAGTATGTGCGGACAGGCAGACCCGAGACAGGAATTCAGCTGATAAAGGGAATGCAAATTACAGGTACCGGGATGGTCCCTGGCCTCCCTTGCCGAAGCCAGTGCCTCGCGGGGCAGGAAGGGGCCCCTCGGACCCCTCTGGCTGTGCTGGGCTCAGGTCTCACTGGGCTGGGCTGGCACACGGAGCAGGTGCTGGCCATGCTCAGCGCGGAGCTGGGAGCGCTGGAGCTGCTGCAGCGCAGTGCCGGCACCCGGCAGAGGGTCAGCCGGCCCGGCTGGCGCTGTCCCGGTCCCCCTGCACCCCGGTCCAAGGCGGGCCGAGGTGAGCATCCCCGGAACGCGAGGCAGGAGCGCAGGAAGCCGGGTCCGGCCCGGGCCGGGCCCACGCTGCTCCCGCAGCAGCCCCGTGCCAGCCCCGGTGCCCGGGCTGCCCCGTGCCCTCGGCACATCGGCTGAGCCGCGGGGCCGCTGCAGGCCCGGGCTTGAGCCGAGCGCCCGGCGCGGCCCCGCCGGGAGCCGAACAGGTCGGGCGGCTCCGGGCTGTGGGAGGAATAATCGCTGGGGTTGATTCAGCGAGCCGGGGCGGCCAAACCGGGCGAGGATGGCACTGCGGAGCCAGCCGCGGCACCGCCACCTACCCTCGGCGAGCGGTGGCGTTTGAAGGACTTTACAGAGCCGCGGTGGAGCGGGCAGAGCCGAGCCGAGCCGAGCCGAGCCGAGGCAGGCGCGCTCCCCGCGGCGGGGGCTGCGGTGGGTGGGCGAGGGGTGTGCGCAGCGAGCGGCGCTGCCGCCGGAGCCCAGCACCAGCCGCTCGGGGCTGATGTTTATCGGGCGCTCTCATCTCCTGAGCTGTGAATTTTCCCGTGCCGTGCCAGTCCTGCGCTGCAGCCCGCCCTGCGCTCGGCTCGGGGCAGCGCCCGCTCCGCTCCCTGCCCGGCCCGGCTCCGGGACCCTCTGCCCGGCCAGCAGCACCGCGGCTCCGGGGCTCAGCCCGGCCGCGGCCCGGAGCCGTCCCCTCGCTCCAGCTGAGTCAGGAGTGACTCATTCGGAGTCGGCTGCGGGGTGCAGTTGGCTGGGAGCGCAGCTCTGGATGTAGGTGGCTGCGCTCCGCGCTCCGGCAGCGCAGCTCTGCTCCCTGCTCCTCGCCCTCCGTGCAGGATTGCTGCCTCAGCCAGGCTCTGCTTCTCGCAGGACGGCATCTCGGGCGGCTCCGGTGGATGTGGGGTGTGGATGGCCCCGGGCCCGCTGCTGAAGGGGCTCTGCACTGAAGATGGATGACTTGGCTCTCCTTGACCTGTTGGAGTGTCCCGTGTGCTTTGAAAAGCTCGATGCCACAGCAAAGGTGCTGCCGTGCCAGCACACATTCTGCAAGCCCTGCCTGCAGAGGATCCTGAAATCCCAGAAGGAGCTGCGGTGCCCCGAGTGCAGGACCCTGGTCCTGGGCAGCATTGAGCAGCTGCCCTCCAACCTGCTCCTCATTCGCCTCCTGGATGGAGTCAGGTGTGGACAAAACGTCACCAGGTTTGGCTCGGTCCAGAGGTCGGGGCTCCTGTCCTCCCCCGCCTCCATCAGGAGGGTCCCCAGGGGGCTGCAGCTGCACCAGCACCGGCTGGCAACGAATCCCCGGATCCACATGGAGGGGGTAAGGAGGTTCTTAGTTCTTTCTTCTGCCCATGAGCTTGGAAGGGTTCCTGCTGTGTGCCCAGAGCCAGGAACCTCCTCTGTTAGCAGCACTGCAGGGTGCTTGAAGTGGGACTGAGTGTTTGTGTGCAAATTTGGCTGCTGTTTCAATGTGATATTTGACTGTTTCAAGCTCACTACAGCAGAAATTGACTTCCAGGCTGAGACAAAGCCAGCCTGCCCTTCTTACAAAAACTTCCCAGCAGCTCTTTTCTCAGATTTCAGACGCTTCTGGCTTTTGAGGGCATTTCAGGTGCTTGGACTTTCAGGCAGTACACTGCTTTTGACTGATAGCAATTAAGTCAGTAATTGCAGAGCTGTAACTGTTAGTGGTGGAGAAGGTATTTCCATAGCTGCACCTCGGTTTCCTCGCACTGGAAAAGAAGGGGGGGTGCCCAATGCAGCTGCTGTTGTTCTGTCCAAAGTTCTTGGAAGTTCACTAGTTAAGGATGTTAAATTTGACTCACTTATGACTGTACCTAGGGATGATTTACTAGGCTAATTTTAAAATTCTAAGTTAGTTCCATCATTTTCTTTAACAATACAAAAGCTTTTCTTGAGTAATGAGAACAGGATATTAGATCTGTTAAAAGAGCTTGGCTTAGTTGGAATTTAGGGTAGAGGCTTGTGGCTTCACCTTTACCACATTATATTCCTGGATTTCCATTTCTCTCACCTGAACTGCTCCGTACAATGCCTCTAAAGCCTCTTAATGGCACTCAAAAGCTTGGCTGAAGGGGCTGCGGAGCCCCAGAGCCTGCTCAGAGCTGTAGAGGTGCTGTGCCCCGCGCTGGAGCCACGCAGCCGTGGCTGTGTGCTGTGGGTGTGAGCTGGCACGGGCACCCAGGGAATCTCTGTGGTGCTGATGAGGATCTGGATGGGTCACACACCAACACCGGGCATCCCTCGGGAGCTCCTCTCCCTGCTGTTCCCCTGTGCCAGCCTGAGCCCGAGGCACCGTGTCCCCTTCCCGGAGCACTGCCTGGCACAGCACAGCCAGGGCAGGGTGGGTGACACTGCCCAGCCCGGAGCAAAGCCTGGCACAGCACAGCCAGGGCAGGGTGGGTGACCTGCCCAGCCCAGAGCACTCTCCTGCCTGCAGCACAGGGCCAGGGCAGGGTGCAGCAGGTCCTTGGGCTGCCAGGGCTCCCTCCACAGGGCCCTGCTGGGACCCCCCAGCCCCCGGGGAGCTGCAGGAGCTGCTGCGGGACAAACCATGGTGCAAGGGACAGAGGGGCACAGGACCAGGGCAGGGTGGGTGACACTGCAGCACAGGGCCAGGGCAGGGTGCAGCAGGTCCTTGGGCTGCCAGGGCTCCCTCCACAGGGCCCTGCTGGGACCCCCCAGCCCCCGGGGAGCTGCAGGAGCTGCTGCGGGACAAACCATGGTGCAAGGGACAAGCCATCCAGCAGGGACAGCTTTCAGGCACTGCCATCCCGGGCAGCATTCCAGCTGACAAGGAGAAGGTTGTAGATTTTCCAACTGGACTCTCCTGGCCCTGGATAAAAGAGCACAAGTACGCTCGTCTGGCTTTCTTCTCTCTCACTCATTTCATGTTTCTTTAACTGGTTCTCAGGACATGTAGGAACTTGCTGCTGGCATATAAAGGCAACATCCATCCATCCAAAGCTCCCAAAAGCTTTTAGGACCAACTTAAGACCAAACTCCTGGAAATCAGCAGAGCCAGTGAGCACTGAGGGAGCTGTGGCTGGCTCCCTGGCACTGGGACAGCCCTCTGAGCTCCTGTGCCTCTCTGGGAAGGGATATAAAACACATTACACTGAAACACTCTTAGACTTAATTAGTTACTTAATTATAAAACACTTTGGAATCCTCTGCTGCAAGGTGAAGAATGCAATGTATTAGTCACGTTTTGGTTTTAGTGGTTTTAAATACCTGCATTCAGGACCAGATGTTACTTTGGCTACTCCAGTGGGGTGTTAATGGATTTGGAGCCTCCCCTGAGCTGGCACTCGGTGACAGCAGCACGTCACCCAGCACAGCAGGGACACATTTGAAAGTGCCTGTGCAGTGCAAGATGAGACAGTGATGAGGGTGACTTGTCATCACCCTACCCCATGGTGCTTGAGTTCCAGGGTCACCTGAAGGAGTCTGGGTAAGCAGAGACCTCCAGGTGCTTGTGAAGCTCAGAGCAGGTTGTTTTTGTCAGGAACCGTGGTGAGAGCAGCTGCCCTGCCCTGCTGCTCACCCCACCACAGCTCTCCCCTGGCTACTCAGAACTGCAGTGCCTGCTGCAGCAGAAGGTCACGGCCCCCCAAAACCAGACTGCCCCAGGCTGCAAGGGCTGCTGATCACCCCCTGCTCTCCACCACCTCGTGCCACAAAGAGAACACTCCTGACGTGCCTGTCACAGCCCTGCAGCCAGAGCCACCACCCAGCCAGGACAGGGGCCAGCCTTTGGTTTTACCAAGGCTGTTCTATGAATAAACTCCCTTCACTCCCTGGAGCTGAGAACATCACAAGTTTGATCAAAGTTTCTCTCTCAGCAGAGATGTTTCCTTGCCAGCTCTTTGCTCTTCGTGCTCATGAGCATCCATGGAGGCAAAAAATCAAATCAATCCCTCATCACCCAGCCAGCCAAGAGCTGGTCTCCTTCGGAGCAGGAGGAGGGAGCAGGCCCCCACGGAGCTGCTGGCTTAGCACAAACACGGCACTGCTTTGCGGTCAGGAATTTCCCAGAGCCAGTTGTTAAAAAACAGGGAATTTTCTAATTACAGCCCATCCCAAGCGATTTATTTGCTGGCATTTAAATCCCTTTTGAATCCACTTCCTACGAGCTAGCGTGGTGTGGGCACGTGCTGGCTTTGTGCACGTGGAGCCGTCCGTGTGTGCCGCGGCCACGCCGAGCCCCCAGCCCCTGCTCTGCCCACAGCTGCCCCCACACCTCGGCCAGGCCCTCAGATCCTGAGCCCCAGTGCAGGGAGGACCTTGGATTTTCAGCATCTCCACATAATAAACCGTCTGGAATTTAAGAATAAAGGGCCTTGCTGGGAGGTGTATGTGCAAATGAGCCACGCTGGAGCCTTTGAACTCCGAGGAGCCGCCCCTGGCATGTGCCAGGTGTGGGTACAGCTTGTGCTGGAGCTCCTCCTCGCCTGGCCCAGCCCCAGCGTGAGCTGGTGAGCGAGCAGAGCGTGTGTGCTGAGCTGTGCAGGAGCCCCCCTCGGCCCTTCGGGGGGCAGGGTGACCCCTGCACACGGCCAGACCCCGTCCAGCGCCGAGCCCGGCTGCTGGGCTGTGTCATGGGAGCATGGGACAGTGAGCCAGAGGAGAAAAGTTCCGAGTGTGACAGCTTGCCTTAGGAAAACACGGACCACGCAGATTTAACTGTGACTTGGGCTATTTTCTCTTTGCATGAACTGAGTGCTCAACACCCCCTTCCAGCATTTCATGGGAGATAGACAGATAACACCTCTATTGGGATAAAAATACTCTGCACTCCAACGTCCCACCTTCACACGGACGTCTATAGATAGTGCCTGCGTCTTGGTATTTTCTTCTCCTCCAGAATCATCTCCAACTCCTTTCTGCCTTTGACAGACAGGACTTGGATTGCTGGAGCTTCTCGGAGTCTTGTTCAAAGCAAGCTCCATGTTTGCACCTGGCAGAGGCAAGCGAGTTTCCTGGCCTCCTCACTGAGCCAACCCCCTTCCCACCTCCCAAAGGCCCCAGCAGTTCCTGTGTAGTCACAGCAGTGACCCCAAAACGTGTGTCCCATCCCTCGGGCTGGCCGAGCGCTCTGGGGATGTCACCACCCGTGGGTGCTGCCCTGGCCTGGGCTCTGCCTGCGTGGTGCTGGCTCCTTTCCCCCAGAGCATCCTCGCAGCTGCTGGGGTGGGTGGGGCTCACAGAGCCCCTCAGCAGGACACGGAGATGCTTCATGTGGCTACAGAATTCTGAGTGGTGGTACGGCCTTTCTGGAGGAAGGATTTGTCCCCAGTCTGCTCCATTGCCGTGTCCCATCTGGGCTTGTCTCACTCCAGCAGAACGAGGAGCTGCTCCCACAGTGCTGCTGGCACCCTGTGCCAGGCATCGGTGTGTTTTCTCCCTCTGCATGCAGTTTTAGCACTTTTGCCTACTTCAAAGAGAGTGAGGTCAGCGTAGGCTGGCGGGTGATGCAGCTCCTGAGAGCTGTGTGAGCAGCAGAGCCAGCACAGGGCACCCCTGGTGCCACCTCTGCTGAGGAAACCCAAAGACCTCCACGGCCAGCAGCAGGAGCCAGTTTCCCTGGTTTTACAAAATTAGGTACCGAGCTGCAAACACATAAAAGTGTTTTAATTTGTTTCCAAGGCAATGAGTCAGGCTCAGATGGCGAGTCAGGAATAGCACAGCAGGGCTCCTCTGCGAGCTCACCTGAGCAGAGCCGGGGTCAGCCGGGAGCCCCAAAGTCTGAGTGCCCCTGAGCACCCCTGAGTGCCCCCTCTCACACCCTGCTGCTCTCTGGCCACTGTCCCGGGGTCCATGGGCTGGCACTGGCCTGACTTTGTGGTTTTCCCTGCGGAGGGAAGGGTGGGCAGGAGGCAGCGTGCCGTGCAGCTCTGCAGGTGCAGGGCTGGGGCAGCAGCGTCCCGAGGGACGGGACAGCTCTCCCTGCTGCCAGGTCTCAGCCTGCAGTGCCAGGCCCGGTGCCCACTGGCAGAGGTTGCCCAGGGCTGTCAGCGCTGGTGAGGAGCCACAGCAGCACTCCCTTTCCAGCACAGGGAGGGCCGGGGAGCAGCGGGAGGGAGCAGGATGCCGGTTCCTCCCTGCACAGTAAACAGCCTCTTGTGAGAACCGTGCTGCTGAGGCAGAGCATCATGACTGGGCACGCCGGGGGCTGACACACTTTGTTTTCCGTGCAGCTTAGAGCCATGACACACAGCCCAGCGCTGCCCGGGCCTGCTGACGGCAGCAGGGCTCCTCTGATGCTGCAGCAGCCAGCCAGGAGCCAGAGAGGCTTTCGTGCCCACTGGGCAGCCCCAGCCCGCCGGGAGCCCCTGCCACGTCCTCTCTGTCCTCTCCCAGCCCCGTCCCTGCTCTCCCTGTGCCCGCCCTGGGCGCTCCTCCTGCCCACCCGGGTGTCCCCCGTGGTTCACCCAGGCAAAGGGAAGCAGCTGTGTCCCCCTGGCAGCCGCGGGGCATCGTCAGCTCGGGGCATCACCAGCTCGGGGCATCAGGGCATCACCAGCTCAGGGCATTGCCAGCTCAGGGCATTGCCAGCTCGGGGCATCACCAGCTCAGGGCATCACCAGCTCGGGGCATCGCCTGCTCGGGGCATCACCAGCTCAGGGCATCGCCAGCTCGGGGCATCGCCAGCTCAGGGCATCGCCAGCTCAGGCACTGCCAGCTCAGGGCATCGCCAGCTCGGGGCATCACCAGCTCAGGCATTGCCAGCTCAGGGCATCACCAGCTCGGGGTATCGCCAGCTCAGGGCATCGCCAGCTCAGGGCATTGCCAGCTCGGGGCATCGCCAGCTCAGGGCATCAGGGCATCGCCAGCTTGGGGCATCGCCAGCTCAGGGCATCCCAGCTCAGGGCATCACCAGCTCGGGGCATCGCCAGCTCGGGGCATCGTCAGCTCGGGGCATCACTAGCTCAGGGCATCACTAGCTCAGGGCATCGCCTGCTCGGGGCATTGCCAGCTCGGGGCATCGCCAGCTCAGGGCATCGCCAGCTCGGGGCATCGCCTGCTCAGGGCATCGCCTGCTCAGGGCATTGCCAGCTCAGGGCATTGCCAGCTCAGGGCATTGCCAGCTCAGGGCCAGGCGTTCCCGGGGCTGGCTGCCTCGGCAGCTCTCATCCTCTCCTTCAGAGAAGCTGCTCTGGGTTTGCTGTAATCATTTCCCCCATTCTCCATTCCACCTTTGCATTCCAAAGCCAGGCCAGAAGTGCCGGGAGCCTGGGTGCCGTGGTGCCCCAGGGCTGTGAGTGGGCACGGGGGGTGGGTGCTCCCAGCCCCTCTGCAGCCCTGCAGACGGAGCAGCACAAAAGCAGCTCAGTCCATTCAATCCACATCCCCAGCATGTCCCATGATGGCCAGCTGGCTCAGGAGCCGGTGGCCACCAGCAGCAGCCGTGGCCAGCGCTGGCCTCCCCTCTGGGCAGGCCCGGAGGGAACGGGGCAGCTCCAGGGCTGACGTGAGCAGGAGGGACTGGCTCTGTTCTCCCTGCTGCACACAGTCTACGTGTGCTTGGAAGACAGGAACAATCCTCCTCAGGGAAGAAATAATGCAGAAACCACCCAACTGTCTGAATCCTCAGAATATAATTACGTGAAGAGATTGAAATGACAAGTTCACTTTTGAAGGTTTTGTTCTCTGTGACAAGGCTGAAGTTATCTCCTCTGCCGAAATGCAGAAAAACAGAATTGTAATGGCAATTAATTTACATTCAAATAGCTCTTTTCATCCACCTGGATCCTGCAGAGCCCTGAACTGTGCTAGCTGAGCACACAAGCAGGTGATGGGGCTCATTCATGCCATGGAGACATGGGCAGTCATGGCAGGATGTTGGAGGCAGCTCTCAGGAGTCAGAGTGGATGGAGTTGTTGTTGATCATCTCCATAAAAAGGCAGTGTGTGCACGTCCTTCGGTGTCAGTGGTGGGTGACAGCCAGCTCCAGGGCTCAGTGCCAGTCACAGCTCAGCAGAGCAGGGCTGTGCCCTCAGGTCTGTGCTGGAGTCACTGCCTGCCTCAGGGGAGGCATCCCCAGTGCCCGGGGCTGCCCTGTGTCCTGCACAGGTCCGAGACACCCTCCCTGTGGGGCAGCTCCTGTGACCCCCAGACTGGCACCGGTCCCTTGGGGTTCACTGCAGAGGCATTCAGCAGGACGGGCACCGGGGGAAGCTGCTCCAGGGCATTCCTGCCCGGGTCAGGAAAGTCAAAGCTGGGCAAACACCGGTGCAAGCCGGTCTGAGGCCATTCCTGACCCACCTGCCAGCAGCGTCCCCGCTGTCCTGCTGGGCTCTGGGGGCCAGCCCCGAGGTCAGCGGCAGAGAGTCAGGAGGATGCAGCAGCAGCCCTGGACAGTGAGGAGCTGTCCCAAGGGTCCCGTGCTGCTCTCCCGGGTCCATCCCCGTCCCTCTGCTGGCCCTGCTGGTGAGGACGAGCACGGGGGCTCAGGAGGGTGCCAGCGGTGCCACCAGCCGTGTGACACCGAGCTGTGCGCGGCAGGGGCTCGGGGCTGGGTGGCTCCAGCCCAGACCCGTTCCTGGCCTCGGCCTCCCCTGGCTGCTGTTGGCACCCCTGCTCCCTGGGCTGGTGCCAAAGGACAAGGTGTGGGCACTCCAGCTGCCAGCAGCAGCCTCTCCCCTTCCTGTGCTCCTGCCTTGCTGCCGGTGATCCCTCCCCAGCCAGTGGCACGCGCTGCTGCTCCTTCTCCTTTTTGTGGATTCCCTTGCCCAGGGCAGGGGTCGTTCATGGGTCCCCCCTGCCAGCCGTGAGCAGTCATTTCAGCTCCTTTCAGACAACCACAGAGTGCACTTCTCTGCTAGGAAGAGATGTCCCACTTGCTTCCTCACACTCATATACGTATTTTTAATCTTTGTTTTGTGCAGAGGGAGACTCAAAGGCATTGGATGGCTGCCCAGCGCAACCGATGCCAAATGCCAAAAATAGTGAAAAAAATAAAATCTTTTCTCCCTTACTGGCCTCAGATCCACTGAGAATGGGGACAAGGAGTTGAAGTGCATCTGCCATGACCATCCCTGCTGGCAGAGTGGCCAAGGAGAGAAAAGCATCTCCCCCAGAGGCGGTGCTGATGCAGGGGGGCTCTGCCCCACACCCGGCATTCCCTCTGCCTTCTCTCCCCAGGGCTCCCCCAAGGCAAGGCAAGGGGCACCCGGGGCTCAGCTGCTCTGAGAGCCTGATGGAGCTCCTGGGTCTCACTCAGGCATGATGGAGGGGAGAACAGAGGGGAAAATCAGGAAAAATGAGGCGGCACTGAGAAAGTGACAGGCACCCCCACAGTGGGTTCTTCGCTGTATTTCTCTCTCTCTGCTGCTGGGCAGCAATGCTGCACACCAACTTTCAGCAGCCTCCAGCAGCTGTCACAGAGCTGCTCCCAGGTTTTCTCTCCAGCCAGGGACAGGCCCACGTGTGCAGTCCTTGGCTGGACAATGTGCTGCCACTGCCGCCCTGCTGGAGTGAAAGGCTGCTTTGGGCTGACGAAAAGCACCTGGACGTGCTGGCGGGAGAGGCTCCAGCAGAGCAGAGCAGGTCCTGCTCCCCCTGCCAGGGCCACGCTCTGGCCGGGACCGCCTCTCCCTCTGCCCTCAGCCACCCCCGGCACTCCTTGTCTTTATCACAGGTTAATTAGCACCCCAGTTTCTGCCTTTGCAATTAACCTACTTTAAATAAAGCAAAACAGATCCCTCGCAGAGGATCTGGGGCAGCCGGGAGTGGGCAGAAACCAGCCCTGGCTCAGAGCAGCTCGGAGCTGCAGCCACAGCAGGGAGATGCTGGCCTGGTGCCCACCCCGGGGGCTCTGCTGGCCCACCCCAGCTCCAGCACCGTGCCTGGCACTGCAGGGGTCAGGTGTTCTTTCCTACACCCTACAAACACGTTAAAAAACGTGTGTTTTACACACGTGTGTCCTTCTGAAATCCCCAGCTTGCTGCTTTATTTTGTGACAGGGCACTTCAGTTGCTGCCTGTGGGTAGGTAAAGGCTTAGTTTGCGTCCTAAATGAAGTTGGGAAATAGATGGGATATTTTTGGCTCAGTGTCTGAATTTATTTTAAAAAATTGAAATTACCAAAACCTACAGACTTTGGAAAAAGCTGACTTGGGTTGGGAGATTTGAAAGGGCAGAAAGGTGTGAGGAAAGGGTTAAAGAGGAGGGGAAGAGCCGAAGGTTGTGAGTGTGGTTAGAGGAAGAAGGAGCCCATCCATCCAGCCGTCCGTCCGTGCATGGAGTGGAGGGCTGTGCTCAGCCAGAGCTGCCCCCACACACTCCTGTCCCCCTGGGCTTTGGGTGTTTGTCCCAGCCTGCCCTGCTGTCTCGTCCCCTTCCCTGCTGAAGAAAGAATATTCCAGACTCCCTGCACTCTGTTTCTTGCTCCCCGTTCCCAGTCAGCACCAGGCATGCATTTCATTTCAGAGTTTCTCTTCTTTTTAATACATTTCCATAACTCGTTCATGCTGCCTTTAATGTTCTGCTGTATCCTGCTGTTCCCTCACCTCCCAGACGTTGCTGCTCCTCCTTCCCAAGCCCTGTTCACCCTTTGTGAAGGTCCCATTTGTGTTCTGGCTGCTCCTGAGGCAGTGCCAGCCCTGTGCTCCTCGTGCCAGTGGTGCCAGCGTGGCTCTGAAGGAGAGCTGCTGTCCCCAGCCTGTTCTCCTCGTGGCAAGCTCACCTGTCCAGGTGTGTGTTTGCCCCCACGGATGTGATCCTGGTTTTCTGGTGAGAGCAGCACTGGCCAAGCCTCCCTTGCCCGTGTCCTTTCTCCCAGCAATGTGCTGTCAGTGTCACTGAGCCAAGCACATCTGTTTACTCTGAGCACAAATTAAGAGAGAGAATGACTTAATTAGAACTAAACATTAGACTAATTGCTTCCCATTTCAAAGACTTTGAAGTAAAAGCAGTACATGAGATTTTTCTCGTCTTGCTTCCTTTTCCCTACCAGGCATCAGGGTTTGGGGATGCTGGAAGTTGCCCTCTTTCCAAAAACGTAACTATTGCCATGGGAAATTCGATCTTTCCCACACTTCTAGAAACTAACGTTGAGATTCGTGCTTCTACCTCCTGAGCTCTGAAAAGGGGCTGAGAGAGAGGGAGCTCTGCAGGAGCTCTGCCTGAGCCCTGGCCACAGACACAGCAGGATTTGGGGAAATGCACAGAAAAAGGCAGGAAATCTGGAATGTGTCACTGGAGTCTGCTGTGAGATGGGTGGGAGGGGGTGACTGTGGCTTGGAGAAGCTGCAGGGCACTGTCCTCACCATGCCACAGCACCTGGCAGCCTCTGGAGAGAGGAGAAGGACAATGCAGAGCCCCGGCAGGAGCAGCGGAGCCGCCCCTTGTCCCTGGGCACTGGCACGTCAGCCTAAAGCTGGCCAAGGCTCCAGAGCTAGGGACAGACCCAGCTGCCCAGCTGGCCAGCAAGGAGCTCACGTGGGGCCGAGGAGAGGGCAGAAGGAGCTCAGCACTCGGGTTATCCCCGAGGAGGGGCTGCAGCCTGCCCAGAGCCCTCACTGCAGGCACAGCAGAGCCCCAGGCAGAGCTCAGGGACAGGCAGGGCTCAGCACAGCAGCTCTCTTAGGGCAACCTGGCCATTTCACCTGGCTCAGAGTCAACATCACAACGTCCCTGCATCTCTTCTGGGTTTGCCATGTCTCTTCTGTGTCACATTACACTGCAGCAATGGTAACATGAGCCCAGCCCTTCCCAGCACGCAGGAAAAGGCTGGATTAAACCACAGTCACACGTGTTACAGCAGGGATGGAGCCACGGGAGCACAGAACCTGCACTCACCTTGCTCTGCTGTGTTCTCCTGGCAGGTGACAGCCACCAGCTCAGCTGGGTGATGGCTGAGACCTCCAGTCCCTCTGAAATAGAAATACCTGGGCCATTAAAATAGATATTGTGTTGGAGGAGCCCTTATAGCAGGCAATAAGATCCCATGGGAAGACTAGTTTAAGGCCTTAACTGTTTCTTAATATTCTTAAACAAGTCCAGCCTGCTTTTCATCTTGATACAAACTTAGCATAAGTATTTGGGAGCTTGTCTTCATTAGTAAAACCCATCAAGGAAGGATGTGGGTAGTTAATCCTAATAAATGCATGCTTAAGCCTTAGACCTGCGCATTTTTTTTCTCCTGAATTACGAGTGTTTTTGGGGAGCTGGGTGTCAGCCGAGCTGCAGGGGCTGTTTCTCGTCCCCGCAGGTGCCGCGGGCCAGGGCGCTGTACACGTACCGCGGGCACAGCCCCGGCGAGCTGCGCTTCAACAAGGGCGACACCATCGTGCTGCTGCGGCAGCTGGACGAGAACTGGTACCTGGGCGAGCTCGACGGCGCCAGCGGCGTTTTCCCGGCCAGCTCCGTGCAGGTCATCAAGCAGCTGCCGCTGCCGCGCCCTCTCTACAGCCTGGAGCTGCGGGGCCGGGACAAGGCGGAGAGCCGGGACACCCCCACCTTGCCCAAGGTACCCCCGCAGCACGGCCCCCAGCCCCTCGGCAGCTCCTCTCGGCCGCCGGAGGCGCCCCCAGCCCCTCGGACCCCGCTGCCGGCGGCCACCGCCCCGCCGCGGCACGCAGGGGGACAGAGGGACAGAGGGACAGAGGGACAGAGGGACAGAGAGACAGAGGGACAGGGACGCGGGGGGCGCGGCGGTGCCAGCCCTGCCCAGGACAGCCCCAGAGACCTTCCAGCCACCCCCTCCCCGGCAGAACGCTGCCAGCCCTGGTCCAGACGTTAATCGTGCTGTGCAGCTTAGCTTGAGATGCAGGGTGTACATGGCACCAGCACCAGTTCCTAGAAATAAAATTAATACTTGTAGTGTCCATAATTACAGCAAGCTCTGCTTTGTGACTGTTTATAGGAGGACACAAGCAAAACAACTTATTTGAAGCTCTAATATATTTTTTTTAAATGACTTTTCATTTAATGAAATCATTTCAGCTTCAGTAATGACTTATTCAAGTCTGGCATTGAGAGACACAAGTTAGTTAAGGGACACATACAGCCACCAAGGAATTAGAAATTAATTCTAGAGAGGCAAAGGCAGGGCTACTGTGGGAGACACAAGGCTCTCCTGGCTCTGACATGCAGTTTGTGCCCCACTTCATCGTGTCTCCTGGGATTTAGATAGGCAGAAAAACATTTCCAGTTTGCACACACAGAGAAATGACAGGATGGCCATGGCATGTGTGTACCTACATGCACACTGTGGGCTTTAAGCGTTATTTTGGAGAGGGAAAATGAGAAAACTGCCCCTGTTGTAAAATGTCAACATCTGGAAGCCACCTGTACCTCTCCTGCCATGGTCTCCCTGTCCATCCCAGGCATCAAGCACATTGCCTCCCACGAGTGGGTGAGAATCTCAGGTTTTGCAATTCATTAATGTCAGCAGTAAATCATGATTAATTCCTCTGGCACCCATCGTGGTGAAAAACGCTGTCACCACATGCCCTTTGCTACTAACACCCTGATCAGCAGTTTCCAAGAAGTTCTGTGTGAACACTGCCCGTATGCAAAACCAGGGCCTGCCTCTCCCTCATCAAGGACTTGCCCAGTCCTTGGCAAGCCAGGGGTTTTTCAGTGGAAGCAGCATCAAGCCATGAATGTTCAGGCTGACAGAGGTGGAACTGGGTGGATGTAATCCTGCTGGGAATGCCACCATCAGTGGGGGCCTCTCTGAGCCCCTGCCATACCCTCAGCTGCAAGATGCCCCCACGTGTGCCAGCACAGACGAGGGGGAAAGGGCGACGAGTCCAAACATCCCTTCTAATCCAGAGTTAGAGTTATCAAGTACAGCTCTCCCGGCACCTCTGCCAGCCAAAGCTCTGGACAAGGAGAGTGTCGGGGGGAGCGCTCATCCTCAGTAACCCCTTGTCTTAGCACAAGTTTTAAAAACCAATTTTAATTTTGCTGTCAGCTTTGAATCGGAAATTTTACACCCAGAGCTTGTCACTGACACCAGATGAGAGAAATGACAGAGCCCCAAGATTTTAAAGATAACCCGGTAAAGGTAACGCCGCCCGACCCCTGCTGCCGGAGGGAGAGGGCAGCAGCAGAGGAGGGCTGTGCGGGGGTAACTTCTGACCCCCCCGTGCTCCCGTTGTCTCTTGCAGCCCAGCCCCGCGGTCCAGCAGCTCCTGCAGGCCAAAGGCCGCTGGTCCCCGCCGCCCAAGGGCGCGTCCCTGCGCGCCAAGGCCAAGGCTGCGGAGCCGGCCGCGTTCCCCAAGGCGCCCGAGGCGCGGCGGAAGAGCCTGCGGCAGTTCTCCATCACCACGGCGCTCAACACCCTGAACCGCATGGTGCACGCCCCCGCCGAGCGCCCCGCGCTGCACATCAGCTCCCCCGTGCTCATCAGCTCCAGCAACCCCAGCGTGCCCACCCAGAGCAGCGAGAAAGCCGAGCCGCCCTGCAGCCCCCCGCTCCAGGTAAGGGCTCAGCCCCAGCCCGGGGTGATCCTGGGGCACGCGGAGCCTGGGGCTGGGCTGGGACACAGAGCGACCTGCTGGAGTCCTTCCCCTCCAGGCAGAAGTCTCGTTCCTTCTGCCCACTCTGACCGGAGATCTGAGCACAGAATCTTCACAGATATCTGATATGGGAGGGAAAGGGGCTTTTACATTGCTAGGACCTCTTTCATAGTGCAGGTTGCTCCACTTTGCTCCTTTTCAGAGCAGTCACCCTGCCCCTGGCAGTCCGTGTCCAGGCAGGAGCACCCAGCAGGCGCTGTGTCCTGGGCACCAGCCTGCAGAGAGCTGGGATGTGATACCCCGGGTTACAGAGGGGAATCAAACCCTACAGGAGTTCCATAATTCAATTGGAACTGTATCCTCTCTCTCGCCCCCAAAAGGGTCTTTCCCAAAAGTCTTGGTGTGAATCACTGCCAAGAGCAGAAACGAGAGAGGGGACATGTCATGGCTGGGCCTTAGAAGGGTTGGAAATCGCTTTTTTCCCATCAGCAGTGCTGCTGCCCGAGGTTCGCAGGGGCACCTGTGCCATTTCTGGGGCTGCACAGGATGCAGCTTTCCTTCTCCACCTCTGGCTTTGGGCTGCAATGGCCGAGCTGCAGGGCTGGGATCCCTTCCAAGCCCGGCTGGGCACTGCCAGGGTGGCAGGGAGCCGCGGGAGCAGGGGCTGCACCCCGGACAGCAGCAGCCCTGGCCGAGCCCGGGCGGGGGGCTGTGCCGGGGGCTGCAGAGCTCCCCCCTCGGCTCCTGCCCGCCTGCCGTTCCCGCACCGGCCGCAGGGCCGACTCATCTGGCCCATAAAAGGGAATTCCCAGCGCTGCCCCAGCCTCCTCCTCCGGCTCCCGCTTCCCCTCGGCTGCCAAGCCGGGCTCGGCTGGAGCCAGAGCCAGTCCGCAGGGCTGCGGCGGCCGTGTCTGTGCATGTGCCTCTTGTGCAAGCGGCTGTGGGGCGAGGGCAGCGGGGCACCCACGCCCTCCCTCTGCGCCGCTGGAATCTCTTCCCAGCACAACCCAGCTGATTCCCCGCGCTGGCAGTCCTGGCCGGACCGACCCGGAGCTGCTGCTGTGCCCTGCACAGGGGAAGGGAGCTGCTGTCCCAGCACCCCCGGCTGTCCCGAGCCATAAATGATGGGAGCCGGGCGGGCGCGGTGCCCAGAGCCCCGCCGTGGGACGGGCAGGGCGTCCCTGCCACAGGGACACTCCCAGCAGGGACCTGCCTGTGTCAGCAGAGCCGGGGTCACATCGGTGACACGCCAGAAAGGGAGATGGAGCCAGAGAGGGATTTCGGGAGAGGCAGGGAATTAAACCCTTTGTACTTACAAGGACTTGCAAGGTACTCATGGGAGATCATCAAGAGTGCTGAAATCAGTTGTACGTGACTCGAAAATATTTCTCCCAATCTTTTTTCCCCTCTGCATGTTGCAAATGCAAAGGCAGCTTTGAGGATGCTCTAAATGATGGCTGCTCCCAGGCACAGGGGAACACAGAGGTGAAAACCATGGAGCTTGCCACCCAGAAGGGGACATTTCAACACACTTCCATCAGGAAAAACAGCAAAAGGCTGTCATTTTGTTCCAATGCAGAAAAAAAAAAAAAAAAAAAAGAAGCTCCAAATATCCAAATTTCAAGCATTATGGTAATTAATAAAACAGAATTATAATTTCCAGTCAACTTTATGAGCACCTGGTCCAATCCTGCCTGGACTAGAAAATGAGGAATGCAGAGAAGGTTTGAAGCTGACCTGCTACTCCAGGTCCGAGACAGAAGCTGGAATTGCTGGGGTGTTTTAATTAATTTAATTTACTGGAGAGCACCAGAGCGGGTGAGTCACTTTTCTGTTTCCCTAGGTCCTTGCCAAGCCAGTGCTCCAGCAGCGCATTACAAACATGACCACTAGAAATTAGATTTGAAATGAACATGAGATTAAAGCCCCGGCTTGCATCATTAAAGATGCTGTGGCCGGTGGTGGGGAGCGCAGCTGCCAGCCACATCCAAGCGCGGCGGCGTTCCGCTGCCCTGCGCTCCCCGCAGCGCTGTCCCCACGCTGCTGCCCCGGCCCGGGCACGGCAGGGCACGGCCAGCGCTCCGCCGCCGTGTCGCCTCGCGGCGCGGGCAGGGCTGGCTCCGGACCGGAGGGAGCCGCTGCTGGCAGCTGCTCAGCCCGGGGAGTCACACTGTGCTGCAGGAGGGACAGCCCGGGAAAAGGGACAGCCCGAGAGAAGGGACAGCCCGAGAGAAGGGACAGCCCGGCACGAGGGACAGCCGACACTGTGGTGGCTGGTGCCACTCTGCAGGTGCCAGTACAGTGGGGAAGGACCAGGTGGGGGTCGCTCACAGGGCCTCGATGATCCTGGAGGTCTTTTCCAGCCTAAATGACTCTGTTATTCTGAGTCTTCCTCTTGCTGCCTGGTCTTCCTCTAAGTCAAATTTTCCAGACTCTTCTAAATTTCCTGAAAGGTCTGGTGGTTTTTTGAAGGGTGGGTGAAGCCAGTCAAGTGTTAGCTGCTCCTCCAGTGGCTGAAAGGAGCTGATAACCAGATGAATAATTTGTTTTCTTTGCTTCCTTTCTCCCACAGGTCAGCACCTCTTACTACCCCTCAGCAGGACCCCTGGGGCCCCCAGCAGCCATCGTGACCCTTCCCCACCTGCAGCACCACGGGCCAGCTTACCTGTAAGGAAACTGGGACGCTTTGGGGCACGGGTGTGGTTTGCTGCAGCCTCAGCACAGCTGGCTGCTGCCAGGCAGGAGGTGCAGGCAGAGCAGGGCACAGCTCGGATCCCAGTGCAG
This sequence comes from Pyrgilauda ruficollis, assembly GCF_017590135.1. Classification (NCBI taxonomy): domain Eukaryota; kingdom Metazoa; phylum Chordata; class Aves; order Passeriformes; family Passeridae; genus Pyrgilauda; species Pyrgilauda ruficollis. The sequence continues at coordinate 3,433,952 of NW_024531821.1, forward strand.
ATCCAAGCAGGAATGTGCCTGGCTGGCCTTAGCCAGGGCTGGCAGAGACCTGCCACCACAGCTGAGTGCATCTTTCTGCCTCACTGCAGTCTCTGTGGAGAAACAGTTCTGCCTGTTTGTCGATAATACATTTTAATTTTATTTAAGTGTAAAGAAACTAATTACTCCTTAAGTGCCTCTAGTTATTTATCCTGAAACCTTCATGGCCACCAGTGTTTTGAACAATCCAATTTCTGAAAACTTTCACAGAGTTAAAATTTGCAGATAATGCTCTATGATGATGACATCAAGGTGAGATTCACCACCCTGGCACTTCAGTAAAGCATCTAAAATAACAACAGCATCACAACACGCTGTTTACTCAGCACCCCTGGTGCCCAGAGCAGCACCACAGCTCAGCTCTGTGCTGGGACCCACACACACCATCACCAGCCAGCCAAGACTCCAGCACACAAATAACCCAAAGGACAAGAGAACTCCCAAGACCTTAAAATAATTTGTAGAATAATTTGAGCCAGGCCCAGGGAGCCCCTCACACACCAGCCCAGCAGGGCAAACCTCCAGATGCTTGTGCTGAACAGGAGAGAGAGAAACCCTTCTGAGAGGTCTGGGGCAGCCCTGACTATCCAGACACCCTGTCTGTTGTTGTTTGGTAAATAACACCTGATACTTGGGGTGTTGGGCTGTAACTCATTGATTCCTGGAGCAGATCACATTCCCCTTGGAAAAAACAACAGTGCAATTAAATGTGTTACACTGGAGACAAATTCAAGTTCTTTAAGGAACAGATAGGGAAAAGTTTTGAGAAATACACCATTTTCTTTTGCTGCTGTTTTGCTGTGTGCTCATGTGTGGGTCAGAGAGAAGAACAAAGCTTCAGCCCTCGGTCCCAATCCCAGAATCATAAAAGAGAAGTCTAGGGGGGATTTCAGATCAATTTCTAGTCTGATTTCCTCACTATCTTGGAGCGGAGTCATGTGCCTCCTCCTCCCTCCTGCTCTGTCCATTCTCCATGGCCTCCAGAGGCTGGGACTCCTGTCCTTGTGTTCCAGTCAAGGAGGAGGAGGCAGGGAGCCAGGGAGGGAGGAAGGAAAGCAGGGCAAGAGTGGTGCTCTTCCCTGCTCTTCCAACACCTCCTGGTGATGCTCCAGGCAAGCAGATCCAAGGCCTCTGGCTGCAAAGGCAGAATTGCCTGATGCTATCTTGAACACCAGAACTGTGCTCTTTCAGGAACTTTGCCTTAGGACAGGTACTTGTCAGGCCCTGATCCGTGTTTCTGGTGGGGCACTCGCTGTGTGAGGTGCAGAGCAGCAGCTTCCTCCCCCCAGCATTTGTCACCCTGGGCTGGCACTTCTGGGACAGAAACCACTTCCTGGGGTGCTTTGTTCCCCATTCCTGCTGGCTCTTCTTTTATCCACGTCCCCTTTGGCCTGAGGTGCCAGGCTGTTTCCTCCTGCGAGGTCTCTCCACAAACGGCAGCACCCGAATGCTCGGTGCAGCACTGGCTGAGGAGGCTGCAGGCACAGCCAGCAGCATCCCCCCCTGCAGGGTCACACCACAGAGCTCCGGGATGCTCCAGGCACAGCCAGCAGCATCCTCCCCCTGCAGGGTCACACCACAGAGCTCCGGGATGCTCCAGGCAGGGCCAGCAGCATCCTCCCCCTGCAGGGTCACACCACAGAGCTCCGGGATGCTCCAGGCAGGGCCAGCAGCATTCTCCCCCTGCAGGGTCACACCGCAGAGCTCCGGGATGCTCCAGGCACAGCCAGCAGCATCCCCCCCTGCAGGGTCACACCGCGGGGCTCCGGGATGCTCCAGGCAGGGCCAGCAGCATCCTCCCCCTGCAGGGTCACACCGCGGGGCTCCGGGATGCTGCAGCCGCCCCGCCCGGGGCAGTTCTGCCTCCCCTCATGCCCTCTCTCCCCAGGTGCGTGGCTCTCCACTCCTACGCGGCTCACGGACCAGACGAGCTGGAGCTGCAGAGGGGAGAAGGGGTCCGTGTCTTCGGCAAGGAGCAGGACGGGTGGCTGCGGGGCATGTCCCTCGTCACCGGCAGGGTCGGCCTCTTCCCCAGCAACTACGTCGCTCCCCTCTTCAGGTCTGGGACTTCTTACATGAAACCAAAACGGGGAGAGGGAAGGGGGTAACACGTAGAACTTGGGGTGCTCTTGCTTCCACAGAGTACCCAGGGCAAGGCATCCCCCCAGTACTGACAAGGGACCCCCCAGAACTGGCCAGGGCCAGGGGTCCCTGTCCAGGTGGGATGGCACCCGGCAGCCCTCGCCCTTCTTTTCCAACAGGAAATCCAGTCTCTCCGACTCGAAGATGCCTGCCCTGTACACCTCATGGACGCTGTCGACCTCCTCGCTGTCCTCGCAGGGGAGCGTGTCCGAGGGCGGCCCGCGGCAGAGCCGGGCGCTGCGGCCGCTGCTGCTGCCCGTGCCCGTGCCCGGCCCGGCCCGGCCGGCACCGGCCCCGCTGCGCCGCGGCCGCGGCAGCGCCAGGAGGAGTGAGTGCTGGGGCCTGGGAGGGAGCAGGACGCGTTCCCAAAAAGCACACCCACTTTAATGGTTAATGGTCCCTCAGCCCCGCTCGGCCCGGCTCTGGCCGCTCCGGGAATTCCAGGGGGTGTGACTCAGCGTGGAAAAATCCCTTGCAAAGCTTTGCGCAGAGCTCGGTGGTTGCATTCTTTACAAGGAGGCCGCAAGGTTTATCTTCATCCCAGACACGCGGTTTTGTAATGCACTCCCAAGGGTATTTGGGAGCCCAGCGTGTGTTCCCAGCCCTGGCAGCGGAGCAGCTCCTGGGGGCAGCAGTGCCCTGGCAGGGGTCCCTGTCAGTGCTTTCACACCGAAATGGGTCCCGGTGCCCAGGGGTGGGCGCAGGGTGACCCCTGGGAGCTGCAGCCCCGCACACAGCGTGCTGTGAGCAGGGCTGCTGGTGCGGGGCTGTAACCGCGCTGTAACTGCGCATTTTGGATTCCTGACCAAATGCCTTTCCGTGGTCCTTGCTCCCCAGACGGATCCCTGCAGAGGCCAGGACAGGCAGGGACCCCCGTGCAGATCACCGGCTCCCTCAGGCGTCCCTCGGCTGCGGGGCGACCTCAGCACTTCCAGCTTTACCCGCACGTCAGCTCGGCCCCGCACAGCGTCCCCCCCGGAGCTGCCGTGGACGAGACAGCGAGGCCGAACTCCTCCTATGAGGCTGCACCGGCGCTGCTGGTCAGGGCAGGGGAGAGCCGAAGCCCGTCCGTGTGCAGCTCGGTGATCCTGGACGCCAAAGACCCCTCGGCGAAGAGCGAGGCAGCTCCGAAGCCGCCGGCATCAGCCCCGCCGTCCATCCTGGTGAAACCAGAAACCTCCCGCAACAGCGCCGAAAAGGTACGGCCAGAACCTGCCCGAGCCCCAGAGCATCCCCCGGAACCGGCAGCGTCAGGGCCAAACCCCCGGGGGCTTTGCTCCATCCTCAGCAATTTCTTCCCACAGAAATCGCTGGGACTGACACATGCCTTAGGAAATCGGGTATTGGTGCTGCCGACGCAGCTGTTCCGATTAAGCCCTGGGGAAAGGCAGGGCGCTGCAGGGCTCTGTCCCTGTCACCAAGCTCAGTCACAAGCAAACCTCGATACTTTTCTGAGGTCATAAATTGGGCAAGAATCTGTGAGTTTGGGAGCCAATGCCACAGAACTGGTGTCAGGCAGAGCTTTGCAGAACTCCCCCGTCTCCCTCATGTCACTTGAGCTGAGCCATTTGGAATGGGAATTTCTTTCCTTTTTGGCAGCCAGAGAGAAATTTCATAAAGGTAAAATCATTCTGAAAATTGCCCTTGTGACAGCTTCCCTTTCCCACAGTACCCAAAGACGTGCCCAAATCGTTCCACACGCCCCCAGGAGCCCAGCCAACCTCAGAGCTCCCAGGCAGCTCAGCATCAGCTGAGAGCCGGCGGCTCTGCGAGGGCAGGATCTCCTGGTGCTGCGCTGCCTCCCGCTCCCAGCCCGCTCTCCCCGAGCTGCCAGCCCTGCTGTGCAGCTCCCCGGGCTCTCTGCCCCTGCCACCGGCCGCGCATCGCCGTGGGCTGCTCTGCCCCCGCGGGACCCGGCCCCCCAGCACATCCCCGCGGCTCCGCAGGGCAGGGGGGGAGGGCAGGCTCTGCAGTCCCCGCCTGACTCTGGCCCCCTTCTCGCTGCAGCAAGTGAAGACGGTGAGGTTCCAGAACCACAGCCCGCCGCCGCCCAAGCGGCACAGCCTGCAGCCCTCGCCGAGGCTGCCCCGCAGCAGGACCGAGCCCGGCCCCGAGGGGCTCCTGCCCGAGCCCCGTCTGGGCCCCGAGCTGCTGCTGCTGTACTCGCCGCGCCTGGGCTCCAGCCCCCTGCACCCGCGCCGGGCGCTGCACCCCAAGGCGCTGTCGCTGGACCTCTCGGGGCAGCTGACCTTCCCCATCAAGAAGAGCTACAGCAGCATCTCAGCAAACTGAGCGGCTCACCCGCGCCTGCCTTCCCCCCGCTCCTGCTCCGCTCCAGCCCCGCATCCTCCCCAGCGCCCCCGGGCAGGGGCCGCTCTCCTGCCCGCCCGCACCTCGGGAGCTGCGGGGCCTGCGAGAGCTGCGGGCACCTCTGCGGAACCCGCAGAGCCCCGGGCTGCCCGAGCGGGGAGAGGTGCGGGGCTCCACAGAACCCACCTTCCCCGGGTCCTGCAGCGGCAGGGGAGAAAGCGTGCAGGTATCGGAAGGAGTGTCACTCGCTTTGATCTCCTCAGGGCTGCAGGAAAGCCCGCAGAGATCTAATACCGGCTCATTACCTGCCTGCCTCAGGATAAAGAAACCATAAATCAGAATCAGTCAGCTCCTGGCTGGTGATTCATGCTGCCTTTGAGGGGAGAGGGTCACTCAGATTTTTTGTTAGGCTGGTTGCTTGCTTGCTTTTCTCAATGGTTTTAGCCCAGGAATTTTAACACAGAAGCCTAAAAGGTGATTTGGAAGGCAAAGAGCCAGTGGAAGGGGCTTTGCCATCACTGCAGTCACGCAGGCTCTGCAGCGAGGGCACTGAATCTCCCTTCTCCTCATTGCTTGTTTTCCTCTGTCACCTGTCAGCTACCTCCTGCCCATGAGCTCCTTCCAGCCCCTCCACCGCCCGCCCACTCAGACGTGGCTGCTGTAAATATCTTCAGTGGGATTCATGGGTTTCAGATGCATGAAACACTGTCTGTGTAAGAGAGAGCAGAACTCAGAGCTCACCATGCCCAGACCCCGCTCTGCCCCAGCAGCCCCAGCTCTGGCTTCCAGCTCATCCCAGTCCAAGCGTTCTCCTTGAATCCCAGGGAAGCCAGCAGAGCTCACAGCTGTGCCTGCTCTCCGCCAAACCTCTGCACAGCAGATTTTGGTTTTCATGCTCGGTTTCCTTTGCTGGTTTATCCCTCGCAGTTCCCAGCCCAGCTGCAGGCACGGCCGCCCTCTCCTGACAGGAGGAGCTGTGCTCCCTCCAAACCTGCCCCGAAATCCCATCCTCGGTTCCCTGCCTACAAACCCGGGGAAGGAACTCCACTGTCAATGGAGACTCCTCAGAGGAGGACATTTTTTCCTAAAACTACACAGAGGGAATGGATAAAACAATTCACTACGCCACAGCCCTTGGAGCTTCCCTCTTCCAGATTTCCTGTTTGCGGAGCAGGAAAGCTGGGTCTGCCTGCGGGATTTTCAGTGGCACAGCAACCTCCAAGGCACAGATCTGTTGTCACTCTGTGCCCTCTGTCAGTACTGCAGCTCCTGCAGAAACACCCCGGCAAGCTGAAAGCAAGCTCTGTGCCCAGCTGTAAAAGGTGGCAGCGGCTGCAAAAATGAGGGTGAGTCCAACTCAGCGACGCCACCCCAGAGACAGCTGAATGCCACAGGGGGGAGAGACAAAGTGCTGGCTCTGTGCTGAGCCTGCCATCCTTTCAAAGCTGAACCAGAAGGCAGCTGGCTCTGTCGCTGGGACACAGCCACACAGCCCAGCACACCCAGAAATGAACAGGATTGCACTCAGTCCAGCAGCCCCTCTCTCCAAGAACTAAGAATGCAAACACTGGCTCTAAAAGGTTTAAGCTGGAAGCACCAGAGCAGCCTGGGACTGTAAAATCACACATTTATCATTCTTAGGAGGTTTATTCACTGCCCAGCAGCCACTGCAGTTAATTTGTGAAGCAGCGTGTTTGAAGTGTAATCACAGCTCAAGGCTTTTCAGGTTTTTTGTTATAAACTTCAGTACCTGTTCCATTTGAAAAGCAACACTTCCAAATACCCATGAAATCAGTGTTCAGAACCCCAAAGTGCCCACGGAGCCCATGGGAGCTCCTCTGGCTGATCCCTTTGTGCGTGTTCCCAGTGGGATCCATCAGATCCGAGACTGCCTGGGGAGCAGCACACGAGGGACCCCAGGTCAGGCTGGGGAGGGTGCTGAGGAGGAAAAGATCTATCTACACCAAAGTTACAGCCAAAATAGATCCTACAGGCAGAAGGGGTCAACAAAAGTCCCCTAATCCTTCACACGACCAAGCAGGGAGTGCCATTGTCTACTTTCTGCATCCAGCCCAGGGAATGCTCCAGTGAAATGTCACAGCCAGGTCACCATCACTTAGAAATCATAAATTACTATTTTTACAGATATATATCTTAGAAACAGTAGGATGCATAACATTTGCTTAGTTGGTGATGGGTAGCAGGAATAAATAAAATATGTTTAGTTTATTGTTCAGAGACACTTGTAAAAATCCAGGGATGCTGAGTATTTTTTCCATGAAGTGAAGTTCATTTTTTAAAAAGGCTTTTTCAATTTAAGGTACTATTTGGGAGAAAAGTCAATAAACAAGAAGATATTAGTTTACTGTTTTGTATTAATCCTCAAGCTATTTATTTTGTATTTCTGTAAAAAAAAAAAAAAAAAAGCAATGGTTTAAAGACATTTTAAGTTTTCAGAAGTTTATTCATCTAAGTTTATAGCACTAATGCTTAGCTCTGTAGCCTGTAGATAATTAAATTAATTGGGGCCAAATGGATTACAGCCCCTTATGCACTGCAAGCACTGGGGGGTGCACTGGGGAAAATGGGGCTCAGGAAAGCTTTGGCACCCACCGTGTGAGACACCAGCCTCTGGGAGCTGCTGTGGCACCATTAAAACCTTTTGCATGAAAGCATGTTTATTTTCACTTTCTTATTTCAGGTTTTGCCTGTTGGGAACAGATGGCAAGGGGAGGGGGTGACCTGGGCGAGAGGGTCACCTGGCTGTGGGTGTGAAATGGAATAAAAGCATCCTGAGGCAGCAGCCAGGAGGGAATAAACAATGATGAGACCCCAGACATCCAGCTCAGCTGGCCATCATGCTCCTTGCCTTGTCACACAGCTCCCACCTGCCAGGGCCACCCTCTCCCAGCCAGGCAGCAGCAGGCTCTGCCTTTGGCTGGATCAGCTTTGGAGGGAGCTGAAGGCAGCTGAGAAGCAGCACAGCTCCCTGGAGGAAGGAGTGGAATTCTAAGCGTGACATTCCGATTTGTTCCTGAAGACCCTGCCCCCAGCTGGAAAAGAAGGGTCTCCAGGGGAACTGTTTCTTTTCAAGAGAAGCCAAAGCACCAGAAGAAAATAATTTTATTAAATCCCTGTTTAAATGAGCAGGGGCAACTCACATGGGAACTCAGGTTGGTTTGAGTGGGCTTTTTGGTTTTACAGAACAATTTCTCCCCTTTGTTTAATACAAATGCTCCCAAGTCCCTCCATGAACCTTCTCACTAGACACACACCAGTTAATGCACCAGGTAAACAATTGTGTCCCCAATGTCCCTTGTCAGGCCGTTCTCAGTGACACAGACGTGCCTCTGGGCCAGGTCAATGTGGAAGATGGCTTGTTCCAGGATTGGAGTTTTGCCTGCTTCCTCTTTGCCAAGGACTGGAACTCGGCGGGGCCCAAGCACAGGATCATCAAACCTCATCAGCTTCACCTTGGAGAGATCTGCACAGAGAGAGCAGCTGGTCAGGCCATGGGAGCTGCACACAGACCACAGCAATGCTGAACCCTTGGAACTGCCACACCTGCTCCAAGGAAATACATTCTCATGGGAATAACTCGTGCTGAGGTTTACACCAACACAACAATGTCCTCCAGGGGTTACTCAGTGAGTTACCAACAGAAACGGGGATAAACCACACAGAAACACCAGCTCCTAATACCACATTCCAAGCACTGAATTTGCTTTATCTGGCTCAGGACAGGTCTGAGTAACTGAACAGTTATACCTCATCTTCTGAGGAATGAACTGCAGAGACTGGGAGGAAGGGGAAGGTGAGGATTGATTTCAATACAATTCCCCATCAAAAGGCAGACTAATAGCACTGCTAAGCAGACCAAGAAGCCTGGGACCCTTCAGCTAAGCCTTCCTGCAGGTGCAGCCTGCCAGCCCTGTGCCCACCAGCACACTGACACTCCTGGGAAGACAGGGAGGGAGTCCCTGCTTCACCTCAGTCCTTCCCAAACCCCCACCCCAGCGGGCAGTGACACACATCCCTGCACACCCAGGGCACGTCCCAGCCCTGTGTGCACCCCCTCAGCAGCTGGCACAGCTGTGCTGGTGGCTACCTTTGATCCCTCTGTCCATCTTCATCAGGCGCCTGACGATGGTCTCCCTGCTGTCCCCTTGCCTGATGTCCATTTTTGTGGAGAAGTGGCCGTTGGAGGGCTGAGGGTTCACCAGAAACACGGACACGCCAGGCTGTGAGAAACAACACAGACCTTAAAGGAGAACCCGTGCATGTGATCCCTCAGGAGAAACATGAAACTAGACCAAATAAACATCTGCTGTTAATGAAACTTCCAGAGGGATAAAATCCCTTTAGAACCTGCCTGGCCATGCTGGATACCAGCACTGCCCCAACTCTAAAATGCAGCCCAAAGTGTTACAAGGGTTTAAAAAGTATTTAGGGAAATCATGACATTTTTACTTTGAGAGTTAGAAATATTCATACATGATAAACATTCATGTCTGATCAAAGTTTTTAAATGGCATATTTAAAAAAACCCAGACAAAAGTAAAGTTTCAATTTAAGTTTTTTAATGAAGCTTTCAGACTTTCAATATCTGAATTTCTGGTATTACCTCAGTTCTGAATACAGAAAATGGTTTTCCTGGACAGCAGTCTTCTTTGATTTTATCTTCTGCTTCAGAAGCAAACTTCACCTCAATGTGATCCAGCTGTAAAAGAAAAAATGGGGGAGGAGGGAATAAGCAGGAGTTCAAATGGCTTTAGAGGGAAGAGCAGAGGTTACAGTCCCATCAAACAGCTCATGTAGGAAAGGAGCAAGCAAACCTGCACTGCCATACAGCAACAAAAGCACAAGTGAAGCCACAACATCTTGTTTGGAAGAGCCCTCTGAGGGTCACCTACTCCCTGTGTGAGGTGCCCAAGACCCCACTGTCAGTCTCTGAGGACAGTGACCCCCAGAGACCCCCAGCCCCTCTGGCTGTTCCCAGCAGTGCATTCCTGCTCTGAGGACACACTGCTCCCTCCCCCCTGTCAGAGGGCTTTGAAGATTTACAGATGGTTTAATTAAAGTTGCTGCTCGCTCTCAGCTTTGCTCTGACGTGGGACAAGCCCAACAAAGTCACACTTGTTTCATACTGCACACGTTACATCCAGCTCTGCAGTATGTGTAGTTTCTAATTCTTAAAAAACAGTTGCTTTTGATTTTGACTTTCGGTGTTGGGGTTGTTTGGTTTTGTTTGTTTTGGGTTTAACACCACGTGCCTGAGCTGTCCCCTCATCACCATGCCCCTATTAAACTAAATTCTGCTCATCACATGAAGCAGCACAACTGCTGCCAGGCTGGATGCCTTTTACACAGCACAGTGTGAAAAGCCCTGCCCAGAGCCTGCTCCTTGCAGAGGGAAGACATCCTGCTGCATACCAGTGCAGGTGCCCAAGGACTGACTGGTCTTGCTAATGCCTTGAAGCAGCTCCTTCCCATTTCTTCAGCTGGAAATGTGAGATACAGACTGGCTCAGAGAAAAACTCAAAGTGCCAGTGGACTCACTGTCACAGCTGCACCCAGTTCTGCAGTGAAAAGCAGCCCTGCTTTCTGGGACCAGGCTTGCAGTGCACACCTACCCCTGTACCTCATGCCAACACTGAGCAGATCCACACGCATCTATTTGACAAATGGAGACAAAGCTGATGAAAAACTGTTACCTGAGCAATGCACACCCAGAAGTTAATGTAAAGTGGCTTAGAGCCTTAGGGAAGGCTGCTGCTCCAGCTATCCCAATAAATGCCAAGTGGTAGGTGCCAAGTCTGTACCAACCTCCAGGGAATTTGTCAAATAGACAATGTTCTCCATGAGCACTGCACGCTCATCAAACTCCAGCTCAAGATCAAGAACACGAGAACCATTTTTCTCCAAGTTTTCCTGTGGGGGGGGAGGGAAAAAGTATTAAAACCTTCTAAAGGCTGCAAGTAAAATGATGCTTCAAAATGGCAAACTATCCACATTAGTCATGAAAAGAACAGGCTTGTAAATCCAAGAGCTCTCTGCTGGCACAACATTAGCATTGGAGCAATAATTTTCTTGTAACAGGGCTTCTTCTTCTACAGGGAGCAGGTGACACTGATGGGAGGAGTAAGAGCAATTAGAACACATTTTTAATATAGAATTGAAAAGGTGTTTGACATTCACAGTTATTTAAATCCCTACTTAATGTGCAGGTTGAGAATTCACAAAATCAGTCAGCATTTCAGTGGTATTTCACAGCAGGAAACTCAGGCTTATGACCCAGTTTAAAATAAAGGACGAGCCCACAACACCTGGACGTGCTCACAGCGAGTTCTCTGCAGGGAAATAACAACCACTTTGTACGTTAACATAAAAGTAACTTAATTAGTCCAGAAAGCCAGCAGCAACAGTCACAGGAGGCACAGTATTAAAGGCAGTATAAAAACCACACTTTTTTTTTTAACTAAAACAGAACTTCCTCTTTGGAGTTTAATCTGTCCCTGCCTGGCTCTCACATGCTGAGCCAGCTGTCTCCTTTGAAGCTCTGCTTTGTCAGCCTCAGCATGGCTGTGGTTTCCTGGTTTCCTCATCAGTTTAATGTGAAGATTCCCTTTCAACATGGAACTGCTTCCCTTTGTAAATCACAGAGGTGCTCCTACATTTCAGCCCTCCTCTGATGAGTAGGAAGCACAAGCAGAGATGCTCCTTGTACCCTGGAATTGATGAATAATTGGTTTCAGAGAAAGACATTGCTCAGGGGAGTCTGAGCTCAGGTGTTTCCATGTCTCTGTGGGAAACAGGCTGCTGCTCTTTGGAAGGAAAAAGATGGATTTGAGGTAAGCCTCAGCTCCTTCCCCACTTGCCCCAGGATCACTCACTGCTGCCAGACTAAAGACACCAACACACAGCAATGTTTCAGCCCTAACTCTTAGGACTGAGAGCTTGTCTGACCTTTCCCAGCTGGATCAGTGGATCTAACACATCCCTACTGTTCTTACAAACTTAGGAAGCTACAGAACTGCTCTGTGCTCTCTGCTCCTCTGAAGATTCCCAAGCTTCCATGAAAAGGAACAATCAGAACAACCCCACAGAGACAGCAAAGAACAGCTTCACTCCACATGACAAAGCTTACAAAGAGAAGTAATTATTATGTGCATTTCAAAAATCAAGCTAAAGCTTAAGGACAAAAAGTAATTTTTTTTTTTTTCACTCATTAAGATTTTTTTCCATTACTAATCCCTCTCAATTTCTACAGATCATGAAAAGTCATTAAAAAGGTTTTAAATAATACACTGCAACCACTCATTTAAAAAAATTTGTTCATTCTTTGCTTCTTGGCTCTCCCTAGTTGTATTGAATTTTCATCTGCAACAGCAAGCACAAGAAAGTTTCTTTAAAGAAATGAAAGCCAAGATTTTCAAAAAACTGGAGAAGTCAAATAGGATACATTTCAAATAGAGAGGGATCCAGGTATGTTTGAAGTACAGACTGCACCACCCACAAAACACAGAAAGCACCAAGCCTCAACCAGATCCAGAGCTCACCTGGGCTAAGTCACACAGAGACATTTTTATTATGTAGCTCTTCTAGAGATGTAGAAGATGTTTATAAACAAACCCTTGAAGCTGCCAAATAAGCAAAGGGAGAGACACTGCAATCACAAAAGCTTTTCCTGTACCACAACTGTCCCTCTGACACTTACCTTAACCATGGCAACAAAAGGCATCACCTTCTTCATATACTTCTTCAGCTCTGGCAAGGTGTTCAGCTCACTGGCAATTACTTTATTATCTGGCAGCTGACCTCCACTGGCCTAGAAACAGGGATGAACAAGCATTAAAGGGAACAGCTATCATGAAAAATTTGCCTTTTAATATCATGTACTTTCCTGCTTTCCCATAAATACCAGCACAGTTTGTCAGCATCACTGATTCCACAGATCGTTTTCTCATCCTTCTGAAACCCAAACAGCATTTAACACTAATACAGAAAAAAAGCCTATACAATGCCCAAAGGTGAATACCCCCAAGAACAAATTCCAAATGAGGAATGTTGGTTTATCTCATTGCCACAAGCTGGAATAGTCAGGACTCCCAAATCTACCAGCTACAACCCTGGTGTGTTCATGCTGAGGATGGCTCATCGGGATCCCAAAGCCACTCTCAGCAGTTTCCCCATGTCAGAAGCATAGATCCTTCTGTTCTCTTAATATATTTCTTCTTATGACTGACTTACTCCATTTCAGCTATTTCTTGTGACACTGCTGAGTGGTATACACTTACTCAAGGACTAGAACAAAGCTTCCTAGCCCACTTGCAGAGTAAGGCAGCAGCAGTCTGTCAGACAACCATGTTTCCTCAAAAACATACTTGTAAAGAATATTCAAAAGTTAACCACTTACAACTGAAAGAAAAAACAGAGCACAGGCATGTTTTTTACTCAGATTGTCAAAACCAATGAAATGCAACTGTCAAATCAATGACAGTCCTTGGGATATCTTCATTCAGCATCAAAACTTACTGGACAGTTGTAAAAGCATAAAGAAAATTATTCTACTGAAATAATTTGGTAGCAAGGTACCGCTTATAAGCTTTCTACAGATGAGCCCCCAAGCAGCTGGAGGGCAGAGGAGGGGTGAGCACCTGGAAGTGCTTGCGCAGGACGGACAGGGTGGTGTGCTGCCAGGGTGGGTAGCTCTTTGCCACGTAGATGGTACAGTGAGAAGGCTTCTGGGAAGGCTCTTTTGTACTTTTCTGAGGAAATAAAAAAAAAAATCAGGAAGGAGTCCCTAGGCACTACAGAATTGCCACACGTGCACAGAAGCAGAGCAGCCTCACCTTTCCCTTCACAGGTGCCATGTAGCTCTTGAGGCGGAGGCGCAGGTCGTGAGCTGCTTCCATCAGGTACTGAGAGGAGCGAATCAGCACCTCATCCACGGGCCCTGCTGCTGGCCACGAGGCCCTCAGGATGGACTCAGCCTTTGGGCAGAGCAAGACAGGAATGCACTGGGTGAGCACACGTTAGCTGGTGGGCTTGCAGCTTGATTGGAAAAGAGAGCTTAGCAGTTTGGACCTCAGTGAGCACCCACCCCTAACAGCCTAAAGGAGGGGACACACAGCCAAGAAGCACTGTGAGTGTGTTCAGGAGTACACATACAGTCACAACTACCATATGCCTATGGAATGTCATCTATAAGCAGAGGGCTTCAAAAACATCAAAACTAAGCTTTGTGCAGAACTGTAAGATTACTGCATTGTTGCACTAAATATTAGATCACCTCTTCATACGCAATGATAGTGACTGGTATTAATGCTGCACGTATCATCACAGCAAGGCCAGCTCCCTGCAGTCACTGTCCCAGGGACAAGGAGCCAGTATGACTTCTTGGATTCTGACATATCTTTCCTATTTGTACAGAATATCTGGAAGCCTGACATGGGTGTTACTGAAATCCACAAAAGCTCAGATGTGAATCAATGACAGAACTGAAACGCCAGTACCTTCCCCAGCAGGGACCAGATGTGCTCACACAGGTGGGGGCAGATGGGAGCCAGCAGCAGAGTCTGCACCTCGATGAACTGGAACACCAGCTCCCTGTGCATGCCCTCGATGGCCAGCTCCCGGTACTTGTCTTTCGCTGCCTGGAACAACAACACAGCCATCAGCCCTGCTGCCAGGGAGAAACACCAGAGTCACTCACACCTGCTGGCTCCAACACGCCTTCAGAACGTGAGCAGCTTGTCATAATCCACTACTGAGCTCTAAGAACCGTGTTTTCCTGAAGCACCCACATGTGAATCTGCCAGCTGGCCATTGGATTTTTGCATTTATGTGGTACTTTAAAAAACTGTTTATTGGCACAAACATAAAAGACAAAGACATCCACAGCTGTGTATCAGGTGCTGTCATCCCAAATAAGTTACATACAGATACTAATAAGAACTAAGAAAAGGGCAATGAATATGATCTATCATTATACATAATTCAGCCTATTTATCCCTGCTCCTGAGTATCTCAAAGCAGCCACATGAAGGAGCGTGTGTAATTCACGAAGTGGAGCAGCATGGCTCTGCAGACACTCTGGAGACATGGTTTATGGAGGGTATCAAAAAGCACTATGCTTCCAAACAATTTTGTTGATGCATTATCTGGCTTTCTTATGAAGAGTCCTTTATCATGAAATATATAAAGAAAGACAATACTCTTTTTAACAGTGTCTCTTTTTAAGCAGCTCCTTGCTCATATTAGATATCAGGACTATTTGCAGAATTGCATTTGCTTTCCTCTGGACCTTGGTAAACCTCTACGATTCCACATTTATTCCCTTGGAGTACACTTGTTTCTTGACATAATTCTGATTTCAGCTGTATGATTAAGGATCAGAGACAGAAGGAGCAAAAGAAATCCACTAAATAACAAATATTGGGTGTCACTTTCTTACACCTCCTACCTGAAACTCAAAGAAGCCAGTTTTCAGAGCTTCCTTAAACATCATCTTCTCATAATTTTGTTCTGTCTTCATTATGCCTGCATTCATCTCACTGGGAAGGGAAGGGAAGTGACAACATCAATACCGCATAGTCAGCCCTACATAATGGCAGCTGTAAAACTGTCACCAATTCAGCCAAACCCCATAGCCTGTTCTGGAATGAGCTCTGTTTTATGCAATTCATTAATTTTTAGAAAAAATAACTACAAGATTCCACCTTGCAAGGAAAAACCTAGTCCAAACTGTATCATTAACCTTCGTACCACACCTGGCAAAGACTCTGTCATTGAAGGTGCTGGCTGGGCCACTCCTCAGGCTGTCTCTGTTTGCAATCATCTCCTTCACCCACTCCACCCACGTGTAGAGGCGAAGAATACCAGCATCTGCCATGGCTTCCACGAAGTTGGCATCTTCAACAGTGTCTCCAGCATCAGCCAAGGCCAAACGCATGCCTGAAGAAAAGGGGATCAGCTGCAGGGCTGGGTGCCATGAGCTGGCCCACACCCCTGGAGTGCTGTGCCTCCTGTGACAGCTCCCTTCAGCTGCAGATAAATGCAAAGCCAGGCCACAAACTGCCTGGCCAGCCAGAGGTGCCTCAGAGGAGGCACTTCCCCAGGACAGGAACACTGCCCTCCGTGGCAGGGACCAGACAGACCCCAGAAGCAGGAGACCAGCACGGTCCCTGCCAAAACACAGGAGCGAGGGAGGAGCATGGGTACACAAATATGTACACACCCCATGCACACCAAGGGAGGAGCATGGCACACGTGGGTACACAAATATGTACACACCCCATGCACACCAACAGTGTGTCCTGATCTCCCCAGTGAATGCAGAGAGACCAAGCAGGCTGCTCCTGGAGAGCTCAGCCCCAGGAGCAGCTCCTGGAGAGCTCAGCCCCAGGAGCAGCTCCTGGCTGAACCAGGTGTGCTAACACACATCCCAATCTTCCAAGTGGAGCTCAGCTTTTCAACAAGAACAGGTGGCAAGTGGCAGATTTATTGCCATTCAATACTCCAATAAACTCCTTTGAGAGCTAAACACTCATTTCAGTCGTTTTGGCATAATTGACAATCAGATGCAGGTCAGAACACACTCACCATCTGCAGAAAACTTGTCAACAGCTTGAGTGAGGGTGAGGAAGTTGCCTGTCGATTTAGACATCTGAAAGAAAGATAAGAATGTTTGTTTTCTCACACATCCCCTGTGTTGGTGGATAAGCAAGACAAACCCAAGGGTTTGGGCAAACAATTTTCTCATGAATCACAGCAAAAAGCATTTGGTAAATCTGAATGAGGTCTCACAGCAAAAGCAGACTGAACTCTGCATGCACTCAGCAACAAAACATAATCCCAGAAATTCCCTAAATTAAACTTAAAGACTACTTTAAAACTGGCAGCTTCAGATCCCCATGTATTTATTTTTCAAGAAGGACTCCACTAGGGTTTGTCTGGGGGGTTTTTGATTCATACCAGACAGTACCCAAGACCTAACTCCTGGGTTCAGGCACTTTCAATTCAATTCAGTGTCAGAACTTGCACACATTAGCAAGCTATTGGCACAAACTTTTTCCTCTCACTGCACCTACACAAATGCTCTAAAAAGATAAACTTTACCTAAATAAATTAATATTCTATATTACTATAAAACTTAATAGAAATGCACCAAACTCTTCACTAAATTGGTGTGACTACACAAGAGCTGACTTAAGAGAAGGTGCTACACAGAATCACAGGCAAAGCAGGTCTCTACCTCTAATGAATGAAAAAGTGGAGGGCACTAATGAAGAAATGTCAGTACTTCCCCTGCTCACATCCCAAGATGAAGTTTCCAGCCTGGCTAGCAAATGCCTATTTTGACCACACAAAAGCCATGTCACACAAAACCTCACCATACCTTTTCAGAATTGAGGAGTAGATGTCCATTGGCTCTCACAGCTACTGGCCATTTTTCCCTGTTCAAAGGCAAGACACAAATCTTTTCACCAAGTAAATACATTTTCTCTTTTTTAAAAAAAGGAATAAATATTTTATGTTCCAGTTTGAGATGAACGCCTTCAGTGGAATCTTCAAAAAAAATACCTAAGGGTTGTCTTAAATATATTAAGGAGTGTCTCTGAAGATGAAAAGAACTACAGTATAAAGGCTAAGGATTATCATTGCTGAAATGCAGGGCAGGGAGCAGTGCACCTGCAATTACAGTTCATTTATGTCACCTTCTTCAGTTCAGGTATTTTTAATTTAAAGTCCAAGTGATTGGCACTGCCCAAGAGCACACAACAGTGCTGGGTCCACATTTCTACCCATGAAGGAAGGAGATATTAAATTATCCACAACCATCTTTACTATACATCAGAAACACACTTTTCCTACATACAGTTTTATGCAACCCCTAAACCAAAATTCAAGGGAATGCAAACGGTACCTTCACCATAAAAGCATCATGCAATGGGCAAAGATTCTCAACCAGTCCTGCACAGCCCAGGGGAGTATATATGGCTCTTTTAACTATCCCTGAGAAGGAATTAAGGAGACTTAATGATCAAGTCAAACAAACTCAACACTGGGAAATCCACAGGAGGAGATAATGCAGAAAAACCAGGGGAAGTAATGGTAAAAAACCTTTCCATTTCAGTAACTTCTGTTACAGAAAACTATCAAAGCTGCAATATGAAAGAATACGTACAACATTTTGAACACAATTCTAAATGCTGTCCAGTCCAAAGGCCATTAGCAAATGGAGCAGAACTGCAAACTGTCCAGCTTTACCTGCATCACTTCCCAACTCACCTTTGCTCTGACCACATGGCCACGTGATTGTAGAGGTAGTACGACAGGTGATTGGGAACAAGATCTTTGCCAGAAACTCTGAGATCCACAGGATACCAAAATTCAAACTCCTCCTTCAGCTTATCCAACTTTTCTTTTGGAATCTCAGTTTTAGGGAATGGAGCTGTCTTGAAGAAGATGTAATCCCAAACCTCTTTGCTCATTTGATGTGCCCTGCACAGAATCAGTCCCACATTGCACAGTCAGTAAAAGCTCCTCACGTTCTACAGCACTTTCTGCAAGGCAGCTTAAACCTGTGGCTCCATTCTCACGGCACAGTCCACCTCATCAGCCAACACAGAGTGCCCAGGGCCTTTACCTCAGTTCAGGTGAGTGAATCCAGTGTCAGAAACAGAATTCAGAACTGCTCACGCCATGCCCTGCTTAAACTGCCCTTGGAGATTTCCCAATTAAACATACAGACTCCCATAAAGAAAAAGTGATTAATAATTCAAGCATAATCTTGGATATCCTGGAAACTTGATCATTTCTTTTCCAAATGTCACCACCCAAGCCTCAAGTGGCCTTAAGTGAATCTTAGAGCCCCTCAGTGGAATGCCTCATGGAGCCATTCCTTCTGGCTTCCCAGAAGTCCAGGAGCAGGAGGACAGGAGAGAACTGCTGTACAGTTCAAGGCTGCCTCCTACATGGAAAATATTTGTGGTCTTTTCCCACTTCAGATGGAATGAAAATTTAAAATTAACATTTACTGCAAGACACATCTTACCGATTACCAGAGGTAAGATCCACAATTTTGAAGGAAAATACTGATGAGATACAAGTGATACCCAGAGCTCTGTGGCCACTGGGCTGCACTGACACATCCTGCTTGTTTCTACAGAGATTCTTATTCCTGGCTCCCAGAACTTCAGTACAGTGCACCAGATACTGCATGCATTCCAAATTAAATACTTTCAAGCCAAAGTTTGCTATGTGCTAGCACCTGCTAAGGGGCTTTGATCTGTGCTATGCAGAGAGGAAAAGCATTCTGGACCCCAAATACTTCCAGTACACATTAAATAACACCTCAGATAGTGGTCTCTACTACCAGTCCAGAATAAATCCTACAGCTACAGGTTTGCTGCTTTGGTTCCGGCAGTTCTTGTTCTAGGCTTTAAATTGCTGTGCTGTGACTGGGCTTGTGTTTGGTGCCAAATTCATTGTAACTGAAGGTGACTGAAAGGATGGGCCATAGATCCCCTTTTCCTTCACACCACAGAGCAAGTATCAGTAAAAAGCATTTTCCAAGGCTGCTAGATGTCATCTACTTGCATAGGAGAGCACTCTAATTGTACATGCTTAATTACATCAGATCTGTAATTCAGGGCCCAGGATGCTCACTTCAAAGCTTGTTTCTAGACACAACTAGCTCGTGCATAGCTTCTCTGTAATTACAGAGGTTTGAGCCCAAGTGATAGCCTTGCCCAGTCTCAGAGGTATTTCTGTCTGTAAGTATCAGAATCTTTACTTTGGAAATGATTTTCAGATTAGTTATAACATAAAGTAAGAAAACTTTCCATTCCAATATGTAAACTACTCCAGAAATTAGTCCACAAACCACACAGAATTAGAGCAGATGATTCAAGGCACAATCTGAAGTGTTTTTTCAACTCCAGACTGAGCTGTACTATCTCATCTCTCTGACCCCTATCACCACACTTCAAAAGCCACTCAACCACGAGGTCACATGCCTCCTCCCCGTTGCTCTGAAGGCTCCCACAGACAAGCTGTGGATAAAAGATGGTTCTGAGCTTCCAGGAGAGTGACAGTGACAAAACCCAAGAACTAATCCTACTCTCTCTGTACACTGGAGCCTACAATTTATTGTGGTGCACAGCAGCCTCAGACACCTAAGCAGCCACTGAAACCAATCACCCAACGACCTGCCAAGGCCCATTTCAAGGCAAGTCAAACAAGTATTGAAAAAAGTGATTTACTCTCCACACAGTTCTTTCAGAGGTGCTTTCAGAAGCACTTTTCCCCTCTCTATTTTTCTCACTGCCTGTCACACTCCTCTCTTTCCTTA
Source organism: Pyrgilauda ruficollis (assembly GCF_017590135.1). Lineage (NCBI taxonomy): Eukaryota > Metazoa > Chordata > Aves > Passeriformes > Passeridae > Pyrgilauda > Pyrgilauda ruficollis. The sequence continues at coordinate 3,453,801 of NW_024531821.1, forward strand.
CTGCCCCTCTGCAAACCTGTTCCAACTCAGCTCACGTCAGGTTAAGTTTAATAAAGACACTTTTTACACACAAAGCAGACTCAGCCTCCTCAGCAAGCCTTTCTGCAGAGCAATTCAGGAGGTAAGCACAGCGAATGAAACGAGAGAACTGAATGGTTCACTCTCCTTACCTGATGCCCAGAGGAGACTCCCCTTGGCCCCTCAGGTTCCCCCCCTGCAGCAGGTGAGCCACGGTGTAGTAGGCCATGTAGATGGTGGAGTCGGAGAGAGACTCGATCAGCCACTGCTCATCCCAGGGCAGGCGGGTCCCTGCGGGGAGGCTGCGTCAGGCCCAGGCACCCCGACCCACACCCGCTGCAGCTCCCCAGTTCCAGTGGAACACAAACACACATATGTACTTTAGTACTCATGCTTATGGGTTTAAAAAACATTTGGTTTAAAAATTAAACTATGCATTTGAAAATTTTACTCAAGAGCAAACAGTTGCTGATTTTCAATCTATTTCCTGACACTGCGCAAGGACATCTGCTGTGGGTTACAGTGCACATCTAGCAGCTGTCCCATGTCAGGCTACACAAGATGAAGGCTAATCAGGATTCAAGGAGAAAACTCAAGAAATGCTATAAGCTCCCTCTCCTGAGGTCCCTTCCAAATCAATGGCCCAGGCAGAAAGCTACTAAGACGTTGCACAGACTACCTGTAGTAGTGCAAATATTACCAGCCCCATGCCCTTCCAACAAAGCACACCTTCTCTGGGATGCTGGGCCAAGATACAAGTTGGAAAACATTCCCACACTTCCCTATACCACTGGGGATGTTGTATAGCACTTAAGCCTTCCAAACTAAACAAGGAGTACCATCCTTACAAAGAACCAGCTGAGAAAGGAATGTTTTGCCTACCTAAGCCATACGTCCTGGAGCACGCATGCTCTTGTAGCCAACCTAAGGTAGCTTCAAAATTTCTCCTAGTCTCTTCACAGAACCTGTAAGAAAGAGGCTCTTACTGCCCTCAGCCCTCTCAGACCCCACCAAGAGCAGCAAAGTCACTCTCCTTTACAGCCACATTCATAACTCACGTCTCCAGATGTTGCAAGCACTCTGAAGTCTGTTTCTTCCAGCTCACTTCACCATAATCTAAATACCTACAGTCAGGAGAGGTTTATTGTAATAAAGCAATTGAGAAGTAGTGTACAATTGGAGCAACTTTGTAACTGCAGCTTTGTTTCACTCACCACTGGTCACAAAGGGCCACGACACACTCATCAGCAGATCTCGATATAACTTGTTTCTCAGGTTCCATATAAATCATGGCTTCACCCTAACAGTTGAAAGGGCAATGAAAGCTGAGATTTAGGTACTTACCAAAGTACTGACAATCCTGACAACTTACTAAAAAGCATCCTCTCCATTCTAATTTGGTTTACAGCATTTACTGCACAGCTCTCACCACTGCACAAGCTCTCTGCCTCAGTATCCCCTTGGGCAAAATGAGGCAAGGCTTGACTCTGTACCCTAGGACAACTTCTCTAAGGTACCAGCTCACAGCACTTTGTGCAGAATGCATGAGGAAAAGGAGGACATAAGCACAAAATATTCCCCACTGACTCTGCCCCTGACTGAAAAAGCTCCTAGGAAACTGGGGGACAGAAGGAGGGGGAAAGGCAAAGGAAAATGGGATGCTGAGCTTCAAATCTACTTGCACACATCATGCTGATGCATTATAATCTGGACATAATGCCACAATACCAAGGGAATGATGACTACATGCCTGAAGCCTCTCTCACTCCCAGTCCTCATCAGGGAGTCTCATTAGAGGGATGCCACAATCACTGTTTGTTTACTGCTCTCATTTTCTGAAACAGGAGCCCAGCAAGGGGGCATTTGCACATCACACATCTCCTTCACTGGCCTGAAAGAGACTTGACAGTCCAGGTCCTACACTTCCAGTATCCTCCCAGCTATGCTAAAGAATAAACTGGACCACCAAACATGTCCTAGGGAAGGTGACAGAATGAGGCAGGGAACAAGAGAACTCTAAGGAAGCTGCTCAGCCCACGAGCCCAAGAAGAGCAGGTCCCTCTCTCTGCACCCTGAGGGCTGCAGAACCACACCAGGGGTTTCTCTGGCACTCAGCCCTGTGAAAAGAGCAAAGCAGACAGTTCAGAAGCAGCTGTGTGCCCACTGTCACTGACCTTATCCAGCATCAGCTTCTGAATGTGTTTCTTGACATCTTGAACTTTTTGTCCCTTGAAGTCATCCACCAACATCACCTGCAAAGACGGGTCACAGGAGATAATTTTTTCCAAAATTTAGCAAGAAATATGTGCCACAGGTGTTCAAATCAATATAAGGAAGTAGCAGGTACTAAAATCTTTGACATGCAAAAAATAAGAGTACAGGTATTGGGGTTTTTTCATTATGTGCAGTCATCTTTACCCAAGAACAATTTGTACACATCAGCATCCACACTGATGACAGATTGCAAAGAGTCAGAAATAAAAACTATTGCTTGCTTACAAAAGAACAGCTGAGAAATACACATGGTGAGCTACTGGGGTAAAAACAGGAGAAAAAAAAGAAAAAAAAAACCAAAACAAACACCAAAAATCCCAAAACAACAACAACAACCAACTCCAAAACAAAATAAAAAACCTGCAAACAACAACAGTTTCCCTATCTATACTTGCAACAAAATGGATCAGCTCCCCAGAAGGTGATCACTTGCTCAGAAACCAGGTTATAATGCCCAGAGAACACAGGAATGTGTGAATGGAAACTTTCTCCAATTCTACACCACTCCTTCAGCTGCAGAATCTTACTGCAGGAAGAGTCTAAATGAAAAGCCCTTTGGGACTTTTTTGGGAAAAAAGGACACTATCCCTCTTTCTTGAGATTTTTTTTTTTTCAATTCTTTACCTGCCTTTATTTTCTCCTAGTTGAACTCACCGAGACTTACCAAAATCTTGTATTACTTACTCCCTCATAGAATCCTTTCAGGTACACTCTCTCCTTGGCCTCTGCAAGCTTCTCTCTGTCATTCTGGCTCTGGATTTTGAGCTCCTCACAGACAAATGGAGCACAAAGGCTGCCATAGCCTGGGATTTCAATGATGGGCACCTGAGAATTAACAGAGGGCTGTCAAACCCCTGCTGCACCCCACTGCTCACTCTGTACAACATCCAACACAAGTTACACAGGGCTTACAACAGATGGCTGCAATTCCCTCACTGCCCAGAAGCTCTGGCAGCCCCAGGGGGACTCCTGAGCTGCCCAGGTGTGTCCCATGACAGGACACCACACGGAGCTGTGCCAGGACTGCAGCTGGCACGTGGAACCAAGGGTACTGCAGAGTACTGGGATGGCTTTACCTGGAACCTGCATTTCCTCATGAAAACTGCCTCAGCCTCGAGGCTGTGCTAGCAGTGAGGGACTTCAGCTTTTTGCATTGAACAGATACCCTCCTAACCTAGCCATGAGGGCACTAAGTTTTAATCAACCAACAGGTTATCAGGATAATGATGCATTCCATTTCCCAAAACAATAACTCCTATAAAAATTGATGCTTTCCTTTCTCTCTGAAGTATAGCATAGAACAACAAATCTTGGTTGCAGCCCTTAACAGACCAAATGTTGCAGCTACAGGACAGTATGAAAACTTTACATTTTTCAGCTGAGAAGGACTTCAAACAGAAACTCTCTAGCAGAGCTCCTGGTTTGTTTCTCATCAGTGAGCATAACTCCCTGTGTGCTGCAGATGGACACGTCTGGGTGCACTCACCGGCTCGAACGGCAGGACCATTTCATCTCTGATGCCATACTTCACCCTCAAAGCCTTGAAAGTTGGAAGAAAAAAAAGCAATAGATAGAAGTCTTCTAGATGTAAAGGTTTTTATCCATTCATAGTGGTTTTTTTGTACATAATGTTTTATTACAAATCAGACAAAGCCACTTCCCTGCCTTCTCACTATTTCTGACACCTGAGCTCAATCCCCACCTCATTTCCAGGTGATTCTTTGCCATAATTGTCTGCATTTTTTAAAAGGGGAAAAACTGATATTGCTCTACCCTGAAACGAGTGGGCAAAAATTCAGTAGCCAGAGATAGCTGTTCAGATGCTGATGTACTCCTTCAGTTAGTAACAATCACTTTCAGTCTCATTTGAAATTCACAGAGAATCTTAATCTCATTTTTGGAAGTCATTTCCACAACAAGAATTCATTTCTGTTTCACTGGTGCTCTTCTCTACCTTAACATGCAGCACAAGTTACATGATTCTCATCCAAAACTCAGACTGAAGTCTGAAAAAAAAACCCATCTGTCCTAGCCCAGTTGGTTTAAACTTCATTTATTTCTAACTGCTTTGATTTCAAGTTAGAGATGGCAAAATGCCAATTGAAGCAAGTTTCATTTTACTCACTGGATATTCACTTTTGACCCTTTTCACTAGGGAAAGGAAACAAACAATTCAGTTAACAGACTGACCTGCTTCTTTTTCAAGTCTCTCAGGGCTGCAAAGTCATCTGGAGAGTCAGAGGGAACACTTGTCACCACTCCAGTTCCTTGGCAAAGGAAGAGATAAACAGATGAAAGGATTTGTCCCCACATACTGAATGCCAGTGGCCATCCAACAGGCTCTGCTGCAGAATTACCTTTATCCTCCTTGATGGTGAGCATGGGCAGGGCATAGATGACCTTGTAGGTGGTGAGGGGTGCTGAAAGTGCAGCGCCAAGGATCTCCTGAGCAGGACAAAGCAACAGCATTACAGTAAATCAGGGGCTTTCAGCCTAGTAGAGTAAGCTCTCCTGGCTGATATTCTTCAAATTTTCTGTACATTTTCCTGACACATTACAAACAAATTAAATGCATTTTATATACAGAGGGACAAGGAGGAAGTACATATGAAAATGTGTGGTACTATTTGAGACAGGGTATGGGTTATATATTGGTAGAAAAGTCAAATACCAAATACCAAGAAACTTAAACTGCAGGTATGTAGAATTGGGAAAGCATAGGAAGCAGAAGGACAGTTTGCTTCCAAGTGTCTGAAGCACAACAGCATTGAGGCAGAAGTGGCTTAGGAAGCCAGCATCCCAAGTGACATTAAACAAAGAAAGTACATTGTCAAGATATTCACACCCTGACAGGATGCAGTCAAGATGCAGCAGCTGTCTTCTACCTCACTCATTTGCTTGAATTCACATCATGTCTACTAACAAAGGAAAAAAACACATATTTTCTACTTCATTCTTCCAAAAAAGATCAAGAAAGATGGTGACAAGTTGTAGTGAATGGAGATCAAGGGATGCAAACAGCTGAAGGTGCTTTGTATCAGGATGAATAAACACCACTGATGACACTTGCACAAAGCACACAAGTTAAGGACAGCAAACCCCAAAACCACTGACAACCCCTACTGGCTAAGAAAGCTTCATTCACACAGATGTACTAGAAATGTCAGCACCAACAAAAGTTTTCCACATAACCATTTCTAGCTATTACCTTTCCCCCTCCCTTTCCATTTACTCTTCCCAGCAAGCAAAAAAGCATCACTTAACACTATCCTCTCACCACATCATGCTGAGGGCATAGGAATGCATCTGTCCCCAGCTAAGTGCACCAGGTTATTCTCCCAGCAGCAGCTCTGGCTTGGCTGCCAAGGAAGCTGCCTGCTGCTTGCACTGTTTGTCACCAAAGCTTTCAGCCACTCCAACATTTCTGCAATCCCTCCTGCATTCTCTTCACAATTAGAATTCCACCATCACCTCCTAAGCCCCAGAGGAGCAGCTGAGCCTGGGCAGCAGGCTGCAGGCTGCTCACCTCTCCCATCAGCTCCTTGACCACGGGCACGACGCCGTTGTCCCTGGTGAAGCCCTGGTAGGCCATGTTGCGCGCGGCGCGCTGCGTGCAGATGAAGATGTCCCCGCTGCCCGTCTCGAAGCCGATGTACTTCATGTCCGGGCGCAGCCAGCAGTTGGTCTGGCCAAACATGGTCTCTGGCCTGAGCGTGGCAGCCACCAGGAAGATGTTTTTCCCTCTCAAGCCACTGGGGGGAACAAGTATTGGATAAGTTACCAGCAGAAAATCATTACGGCTCATACAGAACAAGAACAAACTAACATCAACTTCCAAGCAACGTTTCCTAAGAGACAGAAGTGAGTCATTAGTTCATTGTGGGTTTTCCATTTCCTTTCCTTTTTTTTTTTTTTTTTAAAATTCCATCTTGAGGTCCATGCAGACACAGCAAATAGAGCAGGTCAAAATTCTGACCAGGTCTTTGAAGTGATGGAAATAACCAGGTGAAATTAAATTCTGCACTAGGCAAAACAGTCTGTTTAATTCAATGGTCAGTTCTGGCCAGGAGATAGAGCCCAGCTGCCACTAAAAAAGTCAACACCTACCTCAATTTCGCAGGGTAAGGATCCAACACCTTCATTTTTATCAGTGTGTATTCTTGAGGCCCAACACCCTACAATTCCCACAAACAATGCAATAATCAATAAATTAAAGTCACTTGAGCGGGAAAGAAAATAAATCCTATTCTGTAGGAACCTAATCCAAACACTATTTAAGGTACTGATGCTTTCCTCAGAGTAAATCCTATTTCCACTCATTTGAAAGGCTGTTCACTAAAATGCAGCCTGCAGAAGTTATACTGTGCTCCTACAGCCACAAACTTACTAGTCACAGACAATGTCTTAGCAACATCTAAGTTAACAACAGCTTGTTTATTTAGTTCAATAGCTAACAACACAATGGAGTAATGCTGCTGGCACAGATTGCCAAACAATCACAGAAACCAGCTACAATGGAAAATACTATCCATAGTTCCAGACAAAACTCCTCAAGAGAGGAGTTCATTCAATTTTCACATGCACTGACAGCTGAGAGCCAGTGACTCTGCACATCCAAACTGTTTTGCTCTAAGATACAACTTACTTTCCATTTAGTATTTAGGATCATAAGCAATGCATGAAAATGTCAAGTTAAAAATTACCTCTCCTGTTTGCCTGTCATGATCCATGCAAGGTTGTCCATCTTTAGGAGAATAAATTGTATACCTAGAAAAATATTTTCATTTAACAGTGAGTAAACTAGTGTATAGAGCAAGATGAAAAAAAAACAGCTTCTGGGAAAAAAAGACCTCTTAATGGCATTTTCAAATTTTGTGTGTATCTGTTTCCATCAGTGCCAATGCTCAGTTTTCACAAGAGCTTTCAGAATTGACCCTTTTTTGCTTGGAGTTGGTACCCACAGGAAAACTAAACCTGGAAGACAAATCTCACAGGCTTTGCTGGCACAACAACTACACTTCACTGTGACAGGCAGAGCACCAGCAAGGAATGATTCTGGTTTCATGTGAGTTAAAACCAGGCTCCAGAGATGTGCCACAGGGCTCTGTCTCTGGCACAGCTGAGCTTATCCACACTCCCAAAATCTCAGAGCTCAGTGGCAGCTTACCGTTTGCCAAACTTAATCTTGTTTCTTTCCTTTAGTGTCAGGAATTGCCATCTCACAAAGGAATCATAGTAGGGATTGACATTTGTTGTAATGAAGGAACGCCTCCAGTCCACCTGAAAACGCGCAAGAGGCTCCGGTAAGTAAGCACAATCAAGAAACCAAAGGAATCTCATAATACCATAACTATTATTTTAAAAATAAAAAGAGCTTTCTCTCCAAAATCCCTCCACTGACTGAGAAATTTAGAGATTTTTTAGTAGTTTAAACCAACCATTCAAGCTGCATTTCAGCACTGCCTTGTTTCATCATCTTTATTTCTCTCCATTTTCAAAAATCTGTTGTCAGCAGGACAAGTACTTTCAGGAAGAAGAATGATGTGATGTCAAATAGAACTACTGTCAATACTGACTACAGAAAAGTTATCTCACATGGGAACCATAGGTCACAATGTCTTTACTGGACTAATTTCCAGCTGTGACCACTGTACAGGGTACAAGCTCTATATCAGAAACGATTTAATTATCGCCCAAGACCATTAAATGTTAAATGACTAATTCCATAAATATCAGAAACATTCCTGGAATTATGCTGGTATTACTCAGAAAATCTCAAGGAGAAGCACACATTCACCAACACAGTAACAATACAGGTATGGCTGCCTGCATAACTGAGGTTGGGATCACCCAGAGTCACCTTCAATCCCATGCTCTTCAGATCCTGGACAGCAAGGGGAGGGAAATAATCCAGCCAGTGCTCAGCTTCAGAGAAACTGACCACTTCTTCATCAGACAGACCCAAAGACTTCATGATCCCCCACTGGTATTTGGAAGAGCCAGTCTTGGCAGCAGCCTTGCTCTGAAAGAACAATTGGGATTAGGAAGAAGCGCACAGTCTCGTCACAGGAGCATTTGCCTCTGTTAATGTTCTGGTTTCTGATCCCAGATACACAAGTTAATACAAACACTCTCACATCCTGCCTCTAACAGTGAGGGTAATTGGCTGGAGTTTCCATTCTACACCCTGGATTCACAGAGGTGTAGAATACAGGGTATATTCTACCACACCTTGTGTTCACTGCTCATGCCCTAAGCCTCCTCTTCCCAACTGTTCCATGCCAATGTCCAAAACACCTGCAGAGGCTCTGCCACAACACCCTGGCAAGGAATTGCCTGTTGTCAGGGCCCTGCTCAAACCCATGGTGTTTTGCACCACGGAAAGGTGGATAGCCCTGCACCCCTGTACCAAAAACCTCTGCTGCTGTCACTTTGCTCATGGTACTTTTCCCAGCTGTTGTCCCTTGAGAATCTCCTGGCTTTCCCCAGCAGTGACCCAGGCAAGGTCACACCTTCTGTCCTGCAGAGCAGCCAGAACCCCAAACCCAGCAGTTCCAGTGGCACAATCTCTTGGATATACATTAACAACACACAGAGCATCTCTAAACTTTTCCCAGACTTGATTCTTTGGCTTGCTTTGGGACACTCCCAAAAGCCTAAATCTCATTTAAATAGCTGGTAAGTAAAAATAGTTTGGATGATTTTACTGAGCCTATCTAGACAGAACTGACTAGATATCAACTTAAAAAACAGTAACTAGAACAGCAGGAACACACATGCTTTACCTCTGAGAAAGCAGGCTACTTCCTACAACCTGCTTATGAATGTTCCATGAATGGATTTAAAAAAAAAAAAAAAAAAGAGAAAAAAATGAGAGTATTACTCTGGATCTGATCTGTTTTTTCTCAGAAAACTATTAGGCAGTGCATTAGCTTACCAATAAGGGTTTATGCATTAACATGGTATCTCTGGAACCATGCAGCTAGTGCATTTTTTCAAGTCCACCCTAAAGGTAACTCAGCTACCTTGAAAAAAAAAAATCTTTGTATCAAGGTTTCTGTGAGCCCAAAGGAAGAAAAGCCTACAATGTGCACACCAAAGTTTTGACAGCACAACTCTCAGTCCAGGAAGGCTTGGTTTAAACTTTACCTTTTTGCCTTTTGCTTTGTCTTTGATGATAATTTCTTCCTCTTTTTTACCAGAATTTTCTTCCTCTTCCTCCTCCTCATCAGGAAATTCCGGTGGGCAACCATACAACTCCATTTCTCTTTTCAGCTTATCTGCACAAGCCTGAACAGAGTTATTGGGAGTATGTCAGCCAGGGCACCAGCTGCAGCCACAGCCAAGGAGGGGGTTTTACTGATAACATTTTGCATTCCACACTTTAAACTTTTTTTGGGCCTTGAATTAAGATCTAGGAGATCCTGCCACTTCCAGAACTCCTTCCAGGGCAGGAAGAGATTTACTGTAAGGATTTTCTTGCAAATGAAAATATACAACAGGTAAAATTCAGTTTTCCATCACTTTGTCTTTTAAAGTGATGTTATAACTCAAGCACAACACATGTTTATTACAAACTCAGGTTCCAAATCACATTGTCTTGGTGAGTTTTGAAATAAACTAAGATGATGTTGGGGATGGACAGCAAGCAAGGCTCCGAGGAGCCTTAGGGACAAAAACCCCACCAGAAACAACCCCCCAGCAAATGCCAAACTCTCACCTTGATGGGCATCCCCGTGCAGTGCAGCCCAAAGGGAAACAGGCAGCTCCTCCCCTTCAGCCTCTGGTACCCGACTGCAAACTGCAGACAGGGAAATGGAACAGCTGGAACGGGCACGGCCCTGGCTGAGCCAGCACCTGCTCAAACACTGCTCAGACCCCTCCTCTAACACAGCCACTGGCAGGTGACAGAGCTGGGGCAGCCCTGGCAGGAAGGTGGAGCCCAGTTTGTCCCAGGCCTGCCCCTGTGGCTGCACGGGCGTGCCAGGCTCCCCGACCGCGGGTGTGGGAGCCCACCCCAGACCCACAGCCTGCCCCCACACAGCTCACAGAGCACAGCCACCTAACAAAGGGGACACAGCTCTTGTGAAGGCTGAGCCATTCAGCAGCGTCTCCTAAAAATCTCATCTCAAAGAAAAAACAGGGGAAACACCTGCAGCCTCATCTCATCAAATTAAAAACTACATTAATGGAATTTCCCTTCAGCTAGCAATACTTCTACTGAAAGTGTGGGGAAACAAGGAAAGTTTAATAAGTCATTACTAAAGATATAAAGGAATTGACATGGCATCCTATTAGCTCAAAACTGAACTACAAAATCTGCATTTGTTCTAGAGTAGTATTTAAAGGTATCAGCAAAGGAGAATTTTTACCTCACATTTAGATAAGGAAAACGTGTGTCCCAGGTGCAGGCGGCCATTCATGTAAGGGTAAGGAAAGGTAACAAAGTACTTCCCTTTGCTGAGAAGAAAGTCAAAGAATTAAAACACACAATCAGCTTTGTAAATGACCATCAGACAATACACGAGCAAAACAGGTAACTGGGATGTTCAGCTGTTGTCACAGTGATGTTAAAATAACACATTAACACAGTGATGTTAAAATATTTTCCTTGCCAGTAACCTGAGTATTTGATTTTAAAGAGCTGATACACTAACAGGCTTTATCATCCTAAAAAATAAACACAGAAGAAAAAACCCATAAGGACTGACATCACACAGAAACATTGAAATAGGAGCATGCTCCCAAAAGTAACAAATTCTAATCCTGCTTCTGTAAATTAATTACAGCAAAGGCTTGAAGTAATTTATTTAATCTCCCACTGTGTGAGTTCAGATTTTAAGGGCACACTGCAAGCAATCACTCCTTTCACAGGGATATATTGTTGCAGGGTGTTTCAAAGATGTATTAAGTTGTTGGAACCTGAGCTCTCAAAGCAGTTAAGAAAATATTTACATTTAGAACAGTGAATTTCTACCTCTACCTTTGTACTCTACGCCTTGTCTCTCCCCTTCACACACTCCCTCAATCCATTAACAGAGGAATAAAGGCCAAGTCATTTGTTTGCCTGCAAAATCTACAATTTAAGAACCTGACACCTGTTACACCACTTCAGTTATTATCTTGGCTCAGTCTGACTTTCCCACACACAACTATTAACCTCACACTGCCAAGGTCACTGCTTTTCCAGCCAGAGACCTCCCCACAGGATGAATGCTGTTGCCCCAGACAGCCCTCCACACCTGTGAAGAGCATGGACCCCACCAATTCCAAAGGATCTGTGCTTCCAAGCACGCTCCACATTCCCAGAGGATAAAGGAGTTCCTCAGTGTTTACTCTGGGGCAGAAACAACAGCGGCAGAGCTACGGTCTTCCCCAGCAGCGCAGAGCCCTCTGTGCACTGTGCCAGGCCCCTGCCCCACCCCGGCGGGGCTGCAGCCCGTGCTGACCACGGAGGCTCCCCGGGAGCTGCCTTCCTGCAGCTCTGCACAAGCACAGGAGGCTGCTGCCCGGCAGGACTGGGATCCTGCACAGCGCTGCTGTGCTCTGCGAGCAGAGCAGCACAGCCGTCCCTCCCAGGGGCGAGGAGACACCCACTGCACAACCCCCTCCAGCCAAGGGACACGGCACCAGGGAGAGCCTGGCTTCAGGCTCACAGAGGGTGCTGACACTGCCAGGGAATGACAAAGCTTCTCTCACCCTGCTGGAACCCCGCCACGCACGTACTCAGCCGCTTTGTGTCACAACGTGTCAGCAAGTCCCTCCAGCTGAGCCACGAGCACTGCTCCTTACAAAGGGGCCAGGTTTTCCCCCCAGAGATTTCAAATGAAAAGACATTTCAAGCAGTCGGGTACAACGATACCTCCTCTGGTCCTTCCTGTCTGCAGCATTGATCTCAAACACCCGATCGCGCTCCCACTTCTGCTGGACCTCTCTTTCAATCTTCTTCAGGAAATCCACTTTGGCTGTTCCCTTGCGCTCCTGTTGAGCGGAGAAAGGAAGAGAAGTCTGGCTGAACAGGGCAATGGCAGAGCTGTAGCCCAGCCCAGCCCGATCTCCGGGGTAAGGGCTCTGTGTCCTGAGATCCAGCCCTCTGACACCGGGCCCAGATCTGCAGGGAAAGCACAACCTCCCACAGCAAAGGGCTCCACAGCAGCCAGGACACACACACACACCGGCCGTCCTGCCAGTAAAGAGCAAACTCAGAGGTGTCTGAACTGGGGAGGTACAAGAGGATATAAAGTTTAAGTGAAAACTCCCATAGAATTCTTGTTTTATTCCAGACTCCCCATAAACCCATGCGATGCATGCCCCTCTTGACGTACAGCACTCGCTATGCTAAGAGAGCAGGTGACAACTCTAACTGTGGTTCGCGGAGTTCATCAGGTAAAGAATTCCAAGCGATTTTAACTAAATCGGTGTTCAGCAGCCCTTCCCCTCACTCTTTTATCACATAACACATGGCAAGTATTGAAGGATCTTATTCTTTCACCATATAACACACAGGAATAGGTGAAGGACACACGCATTACAGACACACGCATTCTGCACTGATAAAAGTTGAGGATTTCGGTTTTTTCCCATCAAAACCAAGACACCCCTAAGACCTTTACACCAAGGGGCCGCAGCCGCCGGGCAAAGGCCCCGCGCACGCCGCTATGGGACCCCCTTCCCGGAGACCGCGGCGCCGGAGAGTGACCCTGAGGAGAGGGTGAGGAGCCGCGGGGACCGCCACGAGCCGCCGCGGGGACCGCCACGAGCCGCCGCGGGGACCGCCACGAGCCCCCGCGGGGACCGCCACGAGCCCCCGCGGGGACCGCCACGAGCCCCCGCGGGGACCGCCACGAGCCCCCGCGGGGACCGCCACGAGCCCCCGCGGAGCCCTGAGGCCGGAGCCCGGCCCGGCTCCTGCACTCACCGCCATATTGCCGCGCCTGACGGGGTCCGCACGGGCCGTGCCAACAGCGGCAGCGCGCGGGGGCGCCCAGGCCGTACCAAGGCAGCGGAGGGGGAACACCGGGCCCTTTTTAGGGTGAAGGAAGAGGACAGAAGGAGGGCGGCAGGGAGAGCGAGCGCAGCGATCGCTGCGGCCTCTCGTCCAGGCTGGGGAGGGGGAAATGAGCGCGGTGCGCCGGGCCAAGGGGTGCGCCCGCGGGCACGCTGTCCCTTTAAGAGCGCCCCCCCCAAGATGTCGCCGCGGGTTCATGTGCTCGCTCTACCGAACTTGCTGGTTCTCCCTGACCCTCGGCTCGGGCTCTTGGCGGCTGCCATTGGTTGGCAGCGCGGAGCGGCTCCTTCTGATTGGTGCTGGCGCGCGGCCCCGCCCCGGCCATGCCCAGCAGGCTGCGCTGCGGGCGGTGCCGGGCAGGTCGCGGCGATGGCGGCGGTGTAGCTGCGAGCGGGCGGCGCGGGGCCACCATGATCATCGAGAGCGTAGACGCGCTCAAGTCCTGGCTGGCCAAGCTGCTGGAGCCCATGTGAGTGCGGGCGTGCGGGCCGGGCGGACCGGGCGGACAGCGCTTCCCGCGGGCCGGGCCCGGCCCGGCCCGGGCGTTACGGCCCTGCCCCGCCTGCCCCCGGCCCGGGCCCGGCGCGCCCGGAGTGCGGGACAGCCCGGCCGGGGAGGTGCCGGGGCCCTCTGTCCTACAGCGTGCAGCGGAGCTGGAGAAGGGTTTGGAGCACAAGTGTGATGAGGAGCAGCTGGGGGGGCTCAGCCTGGAGCACAGGAGGCTCAGGGGCCCTTGTGGCTCTGCACAGCTCCTGCCAGGAGGGGACAGCCGGGGGGTCGGGCTGTGCTCCAGGGAACAGGGACAGGAGCAGAGGGAACGGCCTCAGGCTGGGCCAGGGCAGGCTCAGGGTGGGCACAGCAGGAATTTCCCCATGGAAAGGGTGCTCAGGCACTGGAACTGCCCAGGGAGGTTTGGATCCCCATCCCTGGAGTGTCCCAGGAAGGGCTGGAGGTGGCACTCGGGGCTCTGGGCTGGGGACAGGGTGGGGATAGATTGAATTTGGTGGTCTGGGAGCACTTTTCCAATCTCTGTGATTCTCTCTGCTCCCAACTGCTGCCCCAGCTGTGCTGTCGACTTCAGCCCCAGCTCTGTCATCTCGGAGCACAGCCAGGGGCTGCTGGAGGAGCTGACAAAGCCAGGCATAACGTTGAAACTGTGGGAACTCTGCATTTACATCCTGCTGCTGCTTGCAGTGGGACCGGGATGGAGTCAGCATGGGTCCGGGTCACGGTGTGCATTTTGGGTTCTGGTAACTGGCTGCCAAGGGGTGCTGGAGTTGTGCTGGCCCCAAGCTCTGCAGTGCCTGGGCACAGCTGGTGCTGCTGGCACACACAGCGAGGGCTCTCACTGGGGGAAGCTGCCTGTCAGTGCCTGGCCAGGCTTGGGGCTCCCATGATGTGCAGCCAAGGCCTGTGAGAAGGGTTTTAAATAGGCCTTAGGTCTGCTCGGTTGCCATCATTAAGTATTAGGCTTTTGGAAGTTCTTCACAGCTTTCTTTTTCCCTTGTTACATTCAGGGTTTCTCTGGTGTTTGGTCAAACGCTGCTGCAGGTCTCCAGGCTGGAGCACGACTCCTGCTCCTGCACTTTCCCTGCCAGCTCCAGTCAGTGTCCAGCGTTCTTGGGCATCTGAGCTGCACTGTGGAATGTGAGGCAGAAAATCAAGGGATTGGCCAGTGGGCCCTGGCACTATTGTCACTGTAGTGGCACTAGAGTGGCACTGGAGTGCCAGTACAGGCTGGCTTGTGTGGGATGGGTGCCTGGCATATGGAGGAAGGAAAGGTGATGGTTGTGCAGTGAGGGATTGCTTCCTCTATTTGGAATTGAAGATTTATAGTCAGTGGGTGAGGGCCCCAGTACATCACACACAGTGAATGCATCACATACAGGTTATTTCTCTGTGTGTGTAAGAATTGTAAAATCTGTCAATTTGTGGTTTCTTTGTTCTTAATTGCTCCATTTACCCTGGCTCTCAGTGGAGGTTGGATGTTGTTGGAGGCTATATGAGAGCAGAGCTGCTTGATTGCTGCTCATTGAGGATTTTTATTTCTTTCACCTGTTGCCCTCTGCTTGGCTTTTTGCCTTTTGCTTGTTTTTTGGATCTTTTTTTTACTTGAAATTATTTTGAGGTACACATACTTCAGAATTTTTCTTTCAGTTTCCACAGTTACTGTTCTCAGAAAATACACAATCACCTCTTTAAATGTTAATTTAATTTAAAAAAAAAAAGTCTTTTGAGTATTTTAGGTGTCTGCCCCCACCTGATATCTGGCATCTGCACACTCTGAGAGGCCAAACAAGGAGCTGTAATTTAGTCACACTGCTGAATAATGGGATCTAAAGCAATATCCAATTGAAAGATTAGTGGTGAAGTATCACTGCACACAGTTGGTGAGCTTGGTCTTTGTGGACCAGACACGAGTGAGAGAGCACAAGGAGAGAGCCTGGGTCAGTAATTGCTCCCCTCTAGGTGTTCTGCCAGCCTTAAAGGGTTTCTGTAAAATATGGCATGAGAGTGTCCTCGAGGAGGAAACCCCAGCTCAGCAGGATAGTCAGGGAAGCTGTGCAAAACACGTCTGTGTATGACCTCTGTGACACCTTCTGAACTCCTTTATAACAATGTTTTAACTTATAAACGCAGTTTAACCCTTCCCAGTCCTTGTGCATGCCTGCCCCGGCCGTGCTCTGCTGGGCCAGGGGAGGTTCAGCAGCAGTGGGTCTGGCTGGGCAGAGGAAAGGTGGTCTTCCCCCAGCAGAGCCCAGGAGGAGCAGAGCAGGGCTGCCCCTGCCAGGTGTGGCAGCTGAAATGTTGGGCTGTGTTGGCAGAAAGCCCTGTGCTGGCCCCAGGGCAGCTGTGCTGTGCTGGGTGAGCTGGCAGCCCAGGGGTGTGGGCAGCTCCTGGGGGCTCTGCAGTGCCTGTGCCCCAGCCCAGCACAGCTCTCTCTCTCAGCAGATGTGACGCTGACCCCTCAGCCTTGGCCAACTATGTCGTGGCGTTAGTCAAGAAGGACAAGCCCGAGAAGGAGCTGAAAGCTTTCTGTGCTGACCAGCTGGATGTGTTCCTGCAGAAAGGTGTGGTGGCACGGCTGGCTGGCTGGGGGAGGGAGGGTGCTGTACCACCACTGCCTTCTAAATCTTTCTTGGTAGCTCTGAATATTCCATACAGAGTTTGAAGGAATCCTGTGATTAAAAACATAACAATCATGAGATGAAGTCAGGTAACTTGGACTTTTATCGGTGTGTGGGAAGAAATGTTCTTAAATAAAAGCAATTTAATTTAAAGTGTCAGTCGAGTTGCCAGAAGCTTCTCTGACAGGTGTTTGGTAACTTTTGAAAACCTGGTCCGTGTTAGTCCTTCAGATTGCTGGCACCTTCACATGTGGCAGTTGGCTTCATAGTCAAGGATTTAAACACCTGAAAGTCTGACACTCACTGGGAAGGTTACTGTGCATTTCTTGTGATGTCGAACTGCTGATGAGGGTGTTGAAAATTGTTTACTCTCATAAAAATTGCCCTTGAGAGGCTGCTGAGTGTAGCTGATGGAACTTGTGGATGGCTGTGGACTTGCTCCTTGATCTCAGGCACCAGTCATGCTTGCCTCTTAGAACAGGAGAGTCTCTGTTGCTGTCTGTGATATGCCTGAGGAATTTCTTTCTCTAAATGAACAGCCTCAAGTGCCACAAATGTAATTCCAGCTCCTTCAGTGGAGCTAATGCTCATTAATCTGAGGGGCTGCAAGCAGCCCACCTGGCTGACTGTTTTCAGGGTCTTCTCTGGTAAATGTAAGCATGCACTTAAATGCATATGTAACTGTATTTTCTTGTGTTCTGTATCCTCAGAAACTTCAGGGTTTGTAGATAAACTTTTTGAAAGTTTGTACACCAAGAGTTACCTTCCTTCTGCTGAGCCCACAAAGGCAGAGGCAAAGCCTGCAGGGCAAGAGAAAGAAGAAGTCAAGGAGGAGGTAATGTTATTTATTCTGCCTGCCTTTTATTTTCAAATCAGCTCTCCTACATTTGTGAGGCAAAATGTGACAGAAAAATGTACTCTATTGTGACTAGTGATGTGTGTCCAAAGAACCATGGAAGGTGACTGTTCACACAAGAACACTGTACATCCCTTTGTAGAGTCTACCTTTGATTAAGCACCCAGAAATCCTGTTCACAGCTCTGGTAATTCCAGTGGATGATTGCTTGGAAGGGTTTGAGAGGGGGGAAGCAGCAAAAACATTCCAAAACATTTCCAATTTTGTATATTCTGTGAGGAATGAAAATTACGTAAAATGTTTTCTGTGATGCTTAAAATCATTGAAATATGTCAGCCTCTGTATTGGAATAGTTACTTTGGGAAGGTAGGTAGGGTTTTTATGCCAACAGGTATATCTTGATTTTAAGTTCTGTTGGCAAAATTGAAAGCAATCACATTTTTGAAAGAAGGTGACAAATAATTGCAGAAATTGTCAGTCAGCCAAACCCAGGTCAGCCCAAACCAATGCAGGTCCTTATTTACCTGACTGTGGTTCATCAACTGATATAAATTAAAGTTGCTTTCTACTTCTTTTTCCTTTTCTCTGATGACTTGTTTTACTTGAGGATGTGATGCAGAGTTATGACAGTTTGTGGAAGTAGCTTTGCTTATGGCAGTTCATAATTTGAGCAAGACTTTCACTGTAAGAGCTTTCCCCTCTGTTCTCAAAGTACTGCTGTAGTTTATGGAAAGTCCCACAGAACTACCTTCAGCTGACACTGCCAGTGCTCTGGTGGGGGCAGAGGAGAAGGTTTGAGGGGCTGGAGGGGAGTGGCAATAAGCAAAAGAAGATATCTAGGACAGCTTTATGGGACAACGTTACAGAATTCAGGACATTAATTAGTTACTTTGACATCAGCAAGGCCTTCACAATGTGTCATGAAGCTCGGTGTATGGTGTGTTTCCTACACATGGAGGCCACAAAATGAACCACACATGGGATTACAGGGCTGGAGGGGACCCCAGGTGCCATGTGGTACACCTTGTGCTGGGAGCAGGACTGCAGTGGAGCTCTCCAGAGCGCTGTCAAGCCAAGCCTTGAGTGTTTCTGCCAGTTCTCCCCAGATCATCCTCTTTTAGAAGGATGCAGGAAGCCTTCCTTTTGGTTTCAGTTGGAAAAAAAAGTCTTTTAAAAATCAGTGCATGTAAGCTTTTTCCACCAAAATTTACAGTAACTTGTAAGCAGTGTGAAATGTCAGCAGAAGTACAGAATGGGTCAGTGGTTTGCAGTAGTGGTACAGCTGGCAGACTTCTGAATCTGCTATGGTGGAGGCCAGCAAGAAATGTGACCAGTTCCACCATGGGAGCAGGTTTTTGCCCTGAAGCAGTTATTTAAAATGTCAGCTAGTGACTTCCCTGCCTGGAGAGGTGACTGCACACTTTGTGTTTAAAGGTTCAGGAAATACCTCACTTGTAGGAGTGCTTATGCTAAATAAGGAAGTAGAGTGGAGAGAGATCTTGTCCTTCATGAATCCTGTTTAGAAACAAAACATCAAAGTGGTTTTATTTAGGGGCATCTCTTCTGCAGAAAAAAAAAGTAAGTTTTGAGACCAAAACTCTTCAACAGACTCTAGTGCTTGATTACTTCTAGTGCTTCAGTACTCTGGGCAAGTAATACTTGAATATTGTTTTCTTTGTGCTGCTGTCTATAACTTGACTACATTTTAGTGTCATTTTCTTAATTTTAAAAAGTGATACTCGTCCTTGTTTGGTAGTTGTGTGTTAAACAGAATTTTCAAGAGTCTGTTGAAGAAGAGCGGGAGAGCAGGAAGAAGAAGTATTCCAGTCCCCAGAGGAGCCGTGCAGATTCCAGTGAGCAAAGGTTAGCTTTGAGCCACAATGTTAAGAAATTTTTCTGTATTTGCTGTCAGTCTTTGACTGTGTTTTCTTACCTTGTAGGTAGTGATTTTTGTGAAAAATAGGGATTTTCTCCTTCGTTTGACTGTGATACGTTGTGTATATGCTGTTCACGTGCATGAGAAGTCTTCACAGGAAGTTGGCCTCTTGCAAAAGAGGCCAAATATTCTTCAAATTACAATTCCTAGGAATGTCATCAGTTCCATTGTTTCCCTTGTTATATAAATGAAGAACATTTTTGGGGTCTAGTTTTTGGGGGCAGCTGTTCACACTGTGTCAGCATCACTTCTAAAGCCTGTTCTGGTTTGAGCATCATAACTGTCTCACTTTGGAAGCTCCTCCTGCTTTCTACATACCGGTGAACCAGCTTTAAGATTCTGTACTTCTCAGTGTAATTTGTGAAATTCTGACTTAAGTGTTTCACTGCCCAAATGGATGGGAAGGGTGAACAGTATCTTTCCATGTTGTAACCTTCTTTTTTAATTTTGTGTCTCTTTTCACTGACATGGTCTGCGTCTGTCTTTCCTAGAACCAGAGAGAAGAAGCGGGATGATGGGAAATGGAGGGACTATGACAGGTACTATGATAGGAGTGACTTGTACAGGGAGAAGTCTGGCTGGCGCCGGGGCCGCAGTAAAAGCCGGAGCAAGAGCAGAGGGCTGAGTCGGAGCCGCAGCCGCAGCAGGGGCCGCAGCAAAGACCGGGATGGCAGCAGGAGTGGTGAGTACCCGGGGGCTGCTTCAGGAGAGCATCCTGTTGCAGTGACAGCTGTCACTTCTGCATTCGGGATCACCCAGCAGGCAGGAGATGCCCTTGAGAAGTTGGAGCAAATTCTGATAGCTTTGTGTTCTTGAAATGATTAGTTAAGATGCTGTTCTTCAGAGTAGAACAATTAAGAGGTTTGTTTTCTTATTTGCTAACCTCTTAATTTATCCACAGGTGTATTCTTGTGGATAGCAGTAGCTCATATTTTTGTACTGTGTGTTCTGCCAAAGCTGTTGATTTTATTCTTTTTTCCTCTTAAGGACTGAACTTTTGCCAAGCAGTGTTTCCCTTTTCCTTTTGTTACTGTGTATTTTTTAGAGAAGGTTTCTTTGCAGTTGCAGGTGGTTACCATATGATTGTTCTTTTAGGGCTAGTTCAGGTCTGTCGGAAAAGTAGGTGGCACAGATTACAGCATTCCACGCACCTTGAGGCCGCGTTAGTTAAGGGCAGAGGTAGGTTTGTTGTTTCAGGCTTTTGCCCTTCTTTCTCCTTTAAAAGAGAGCTGTAAGCCAGAGTGAAATAAGTAGTAGAGGAATGAATGTGCATTTTGCAAAGAAGACTTGGATATTTCTGAAGGTAAACCCCTATTTACGTTATATTTAGTTACTACTCCATTGGTAAGACCGAGCTCCTTCAAGAACAGCTCAATGTGCAGAACGCTGAGTATTTCAGAGAACGTGTTATTATCTCTTGCTCATGGCTCTGGTGTACAGAGCACAACATGAAGGCTTTACTCAGCTTTGTTTTTTTTAAACAGAGCACCGAGAGAGAGAGAGGTCAAAATACAAGAGCGAAAAAAATGACGTCGAAAGCTCATATAATCCGGTGTCCGCATCTCCCAGTAAATCCTCTGAGCAGTATTCCTCTGCACAAGCTATTCCCAGTGCTGTAACTGTCGTTGCACCTGCACACCACCTTGAAGGCACCACCGAGAGCTGGTCAAATTACTTCAACAATCACAGCAATCCCAGTTCATTTGGCAGAAACCCTCCTCCTAAAAGAAGATGTCAAGATTATGATGGTAACTGTTCCTTAGTTTTCAGTTTCATGCCTTATTTCAATGTTTCTGTTACTTTTTTTTTTAGATATTCGCTAAATCTGAGCAGCAAGTCACACTGCAGCAGCATGTGATGTGTACTTGTATGTAACAGATGCAGAGGTGCCCTTTATTGTACTGGAGAAATAACCAGTCTTACTGCAAGCAGTTTGCATATGCTGTGGCAATTGCTGGATAAGAACATATGGAGTTTTTTCACAGTTCTCTATGTGCCAGACAAATACCTCAACCACTGGCAGTCCTGGTGCAGATTGCAGTGTATGTTTAAAACAAACCGCAGTACTTCTGACTTTTTTCCACAGCTTTTATGATGAATGCATGTAAGTTTGTATGCTTGTATGAAAGATGGTTCTAATTTTAATTATTTTGTGAAACTTTACCTTACAATATAATAACGTAGCAGTGGATGCATGTTTTTTTTAGTAAGAAATTGCATGAAAACCTGAAGTGTTACAAATCGCTGAGAACTGCTGCGTGTGCTGTCTAACACGAGGTGAAATGTCCTGTTTTGCAGAGCGAGGCTATTGTGTCCTTGGTGATCTCTGCCAGTTTGATCACGGAAACGATCCGTTAGTGGTGGATGAAGTCTCCTTGCCCAGCATGATCCCGTTCCCGCCGCCGCCGCCGGGGCTGCCGCCGCCGCCGGGACTGCTGCTGCCGCCGCTGCCGGGGCCGGTGCGCGGCCTGCGCCTGCCGGTGCCGCAGCCGCACCCGCAGCCCCCGCCGCCCGTCGTGCTGCCCGTGCCGCGTGAGTCCAGCGCGGCTGAGCCGGCTCCTCTGCTGCGGGGTGCTGCTCAGAGCAGTGCCCAGAGCTGGGGCTCCTCTGCTGCGGGGTGCTGCTCACAGCAGTGCCCAGAGCTGCAGCTCCTCTGCTGGCACTGTGCTGCTCACAGCAGAGCCCAGAGCTGGGGCTCCTCTGCTGCAGGGTGCTGCTCACAGCAGTGCCCAGAGCTGCAGCTCCTCTGCTGGCACTGTGCTCTTCAGAGCAGTGCCCAGAGCTGCAGCTCCTTTGCTGGCACTGTGCTCTTCAGAGCAGTGCCCAGAGCTGGGGCTCCTTTCTTTGCTGGCAGTGTGCTGCTCAGAGCAGTGCCCAAAGAATTCTGAATATTTAGTTGGTAAACCATGATGTTCCTAGCACTGCAGACTGGGCTGGGGAGTGGAGCTGGGGATCTTTCAGCTCACCTCAGTGGCAGTGGTGGTGATTGGATTGGTCACTGACACTTACTAGCCAGGTTTTTCCTGCTGTAATGCAAGAAACATTGCAATGCAGTCTCTTAGAACACTAGGGCTTAGGACCTAGAACACCAGGTTCTAATAAAGATCTAGTGTTGGTGCTACATTATCTACATACTAGAAAGCAATATATTACTGACACATTTAAGAGCTTTCTTAGTTCAGCGGTGATCTGAGATGTTGAACCTTTTGTGTTATCCTCCTGCATCTTTAAAGTCTATGAAGAAGTAGCATATTAGGGGCATGCTTACTCTGTTTCAGTATTGTCTATTCCAGGGACAAAATAAATGCTGTGATAATTGTGTCCAGTATCAGCAGTTTTGGGATGAGGAATAATTTGATACAGGATTAACCCTAAACTTTGCATGAGCCCTTCAGCAGGTGGAACTGGCTTGCTGTGGGAGAACAGACACTGCTAGGATGGGCTGTGCAGTGTCACTTGGGGTCCTTTTGGATCATACAGTCAATAGGAATGTCTGTATGGTACATGGGGAAACCAAAGCACAACCAGCTAGAGAAATTCCTTGTCTGGGAATGCCTCTTGCCCTGCAGCTCTTCTTTCAGAACTGCAGTCTGAATGCTGCTGAGCTGATCTCTTGCTCTGAGCAAGCTTTGGCTCTCCATGGTAGAGCTGAGGGAGGAGCTGCTGTGGTTAAAGCATGAACAAACCACTGGGGAAGAAAAGACACTTCTTTCTTTTCCCTTAAAGCTTTGTCTCTCCTGAGAAAGAGAAAATGTGTTGGACTCAGAGTAGCCTACCTGAACAGGCTTCTCAGTTTACTGTTGCTGTAGTGGGATTGGACATACTTACAACCCTGACCTTGCTCAAAGCAAGGCATAAACACAGCACTGAATTGTTTGCTTGTTCTGCCTTCGGGCTGTCGGTGTGTGATGTGTTCTGTGGTGTTGTTGTTGCAGGGCCACCTTTAACACAGTCCAGCTTGATAAACAGTCGTGACCAGCCGGGGACAAGTGCAGTGCCCAGTCTTGCACCCGTGGGAGCAAGGCTGCCTCCTCCTCTGCCTCAGAACCTGCTCTATACAGTGTCAGAACGTAAGCAAGTGCCTTTTGGTTTAAATCTCTTTGATGGAAACATTTTACACTTTCTCTGTTGATGTGTGATTAGAAGTTATGATCTGTCTTCCTCCAATATATACAAATCTAAAAAGAAGTCTGATGGCTCTCCCTGGGTCAGCCCTTCATCCATTCTGGGATGGAATGGCAGCAGTGCTCTGCCCTGGTCTGAGGAGGAGCACTGTGGGAGGCTCTGGGTTTCATGTCCTCGCAGCAATCCAATTGTTGTATGAGAAATGTTCCTTTCATCTTCAAGCCATTCAGTAGGACATTAGTAGATGAAAGATGGATCTGCAAACCTGTAATTGCTGTTGAACTTGGGTTTTATTCCTCTCCAGTTTGGACTAATACAGATGAGAGCTTTTTTTTTCCAGCTGTATGTCACAATAGTTCATACAGTCTTCATAGACATCAGTGCTTTTCCTGTTCGTTTTCCAGAATCACCCTGATTCTAGCTTTCTAAAGGTTGTTAGCTTTCACTGGACACATCCCTCTTCCTTAACACAATTTTCAAAAGTGTGTTTTTACGAGGGAAAAATATAGCAAAATACCTGGAAAGTCCTAGATTGCTCAATTTAACAACAACAAACAACAAAATTTAACAACAAAATTTATTTCTTTGATAATTAAAGCATTAATGGCATTCCCATGTTCTCTATCACCAAAACAAGATAATTAAATGTGTTTTATAATAGTCTCATCTGGGTTTTTTTAACATAAATATTCTGAATTTTATTCAAAGAGGGGATCTAGTTCAGTTCATGATCCATGTCATTTTATTTGTAACTTCCGTGCTTCTCAAAACCTGAGACACTCAAATTTCTTATTAGGTAATCTGTTCAGTTATCCCCAAGTCCTGTTGGGTGTTTGGGTGTCACCATCTGATCCTTTCAGCTCCAGAACTTCTAATGGGAGATTCTGCCTGTCGGAGCTCACAGGGCTTCACAGTAATTCTGTTCTCCAGAGCCTCTGTGGAGATTCTCATGTCCTGTTCTTGGGCTGTTGTGGTAACAGCTGCTGGTTGCCCTCTTGCAGTCAATCATGTTCTAAGTAAGGGAAGAGGAGCTGGTGGTTCTGCTCCTTCGAGGTTAGAGAAAGTTCTTGTTTTACAGTGTCAGGCCCTGCTATCAACGTGGATATTGTGGGGCATCTGATTTTACCTGTAGAGTTGTCTTTGTTGCTGCAGAATAAGGAGCTGAGATTTTGGAGGCATTCATGTTTGTCAGGTTCCCTTGTACAGGCATTTGTTCTGTTCCTGTGAAGGCTCTTCACAGACTTCATTCATTCCAGTTCTTGTACAGCTTTTCCTTTTTACGGTTAAAAAATTGTGTTATCCTCAATTTGGACCTTGGGCTGGAGGAACAATAGGAGTCAATTGTCATCTTGTATTCTTGTGGTGACCACTTCTAATGGAAATAATCATTAGTACCTTGCCTAAGCTAGGCAGCTGATCTCACTCTTATATAAAGAGAGTTCAGTAGGTAAGTATTGGTTCCATTACCTCATTTCTCAGCTTTCTTTGATTGAAATCATTTAAGTATGTTCTTCACCTAAAATTCTTGTCTGAAGAGACCCAGACTGCTGGGCTGAAAATCTCTTTGCATCTTAGACTCTACAGTATACATGCTGAAACCAAAACCTGTGTTGTTGTCCTTAAAACACTGCCAGGCGTTGTGCACGCTGTCACACAGACACCTCAGGCCTTTCCAGGCAGTGGATCAGCAGTACTCTGTATTGTGACCTGTGTGCTTTGGACAAACAGGACCAGAATAAAAACCAAAGGAGAATGTGTCCAGATAGGCTAGGCCTGGAATTCAGGTGAGGGTTTGCAGTGGCTGCACAGGTTGGCTGTACCACCTCTCTTCTCTTCATCCAAGAGAGCTTCTGACTCTTGGACATCCGTGCACTTCCTTGAAGGAAAATTAACCCCGAGTCTTAAACTCACTTGAAAAATTCTGTCATTTCTCTCCTTTTTTTGTAGATACATATGAGCCAGATGGCTATAACCCTGAAGCTCCTAGTATTACCAGTGCTGGTAGATCTCAGTATCGACAGTTCTTTACGAGAGCACAAATGCAGCGTCCAAATCTAATTGGCCTAACATCTGGGGAGATGGATACAAACCCTCGAGGTAGGAAGGGTTCTGGTCATTGCTGTTGCTATTTTTGTCCAAGACCGTCAACACTTTTCCCTCTTTTCAGGCTGAAAGCACTAGTTTTTCTCACTGATCTAGTGTTTCAGAGCTTTTTTTTTTTTTTTACATTTCTACCTTTTTTAAGTGCTAACATGCCCATATTAAAGTCAAAGCAGCCTTTTTTGATTAAAAATAACCACTTGCTTGGGAATGCTACAAGGGTTTTGTTGGTTGGTTGGGGTTTTATTCCTCTTAAGCCTGTGAAGGTATTTTCCAGGTACTGGTAGCTCCTAGAAAGAAAAATGGTGCCTAAAGATGGATTTAGCAGCACAGTCTGCAGACTGCTTTTGATCAGCGGAGGGCACAGAGGTGATGATCCAAGCTCCTTGCCTTGGCTGTTGTGATGGTAGTGAAGAAGAGAGCTGCCATGGCATGTTTTGGTGCTTTATGCTCTGACTCTGTCAGCCAGGTGTTCTCTCTGAAGTGAACATCACAGGTATCATTCCAGTTTCCCAGCTGATGGGAATCCCAGTCTGCACTTACATAATTCCTAGCCCCTGCCTGAACGGATGTGGCTGCTGTCTCTTAGTGGTGATGTGCACAAAGCATCTTTTAGGGAAGGGCACAGGTCAAGGCTCTTCAAAGTTTAGTTGTAGTAGCAAAACTTTCTTTCTCCGTTGTGTTTTCCTGCCCTGATTCTTAAACCAAAAATGTTAAGTTTTGGGTTTTATTGTTCTACTTCAGTATTTCTTACTTAGTAGCTAAGAAAGATTTTTTTTTTTTTTTTCCCCCCCCAGTATTTCCTTCCAGTGACTCATCTTATAAGGAATATGGTTAAATATTATTGTAGAAATTGCTGTTGCTGTTTGCATCTTAATGACTGTCACAGGGGCAGGGTTGGGGCTTAATTGAGAGCCCATCTCAGGTAAGGCAGGGGTGAGTGCTCAGTGCAGGGCCTCACACGACATGTTTTACTGTCTTTATCACAGCTATGAAAGGTTTGCTCTCAGATCATCCTCCAAAATGAGGATGACATGCCCAGAAATACCCAGTCTCTGTTCTCACCAGTGTAACCAGCAGAGCCCTGGCTTAAACAAAAGCCATAGAAATTGTTGTGTAACTCAGACTTCTTTTTAGGGGTTGAATATTTGGCATTCACAGGAGACTAACACAAAGGGCATAATCTTGAAAAGGTTGCAAATAAATTTCTAGCAACTTTGTGTTGGTAGAATTTGCTTCAAACTTTAAATCTGATGTCTTAAAAGAGTGTAATAGTTGTGCTTAGTTAGCAGTTTGTTGCTGAAACCTGGCTGGAGGGCGGCAGTGGGATAGCAGTGGAAAGAAGGGGTTGGTTCTTAGTTGCTTTTGCTCTGTCAGGGGTTCATACGGGGCAAGCTGGTTGTTAATGCAGCCCCTGCCCACTGCAGGGCTCTAACTTAAAGCCTGAGGATCCACCCATGGGTTCTTTTCCTCCTTTTCTGTTTTGTTGGGATTTGGGGTTTTCTTTTTTCTTTCTCTCCCTTTCTTGCAGAATCTGAGTTTTCAGTACCTGAAAAATGACGTTTTAGCTGTGCTTCTTCAAGCTAGTACTAGCCTTAAAGGTCAAAACCCATCCCTCCCAGCTGGACCATGTGTGTTTCTCTCAGGATGTTTAGTTAGGCTAGGGAATGATTTGAATGGTTTTGTTCAGAAACAAAACTGATTGATTTGATAAAGTCATCCTAATGTTTATGTTTTTAATCTCAGTTCTGTTTTGCTGTGTGAAAGCTTTTCCATGTGTGGTGGATAACACAGGCCTTTTTCCTTCCCTCCAGCTGCCAACATTATCATCCAAACTGAACCTCCCATTCCCATTACAAATAACAGCAGCAATGTCACTAGAGTTGTCCTGGAACCGGACAGCAGGAAGAGATCTCCAAGCAGCATGGAATGTCCACCACTGAAGAAACCCTGGTTGGGAAAGTAAGAGTTAGCCACAGATGTTAATTCAAATGTACTCGATGGCTGTCAGTGCTGTGAGCATTGCTATTCACCAGTCTGTAATTTGGGATGGTTGGGTCAGAAAGTCTGTGTTCCCATAATATGGAGACTAAACATGGGATTGGGGGAAGCTCTCTTTTGTTAGTGGCTAGAGGGTGTACTTTTCAGAGGAGAAATGCATTTTAGATGTATGTTAACATTTGCTGCCTTAGTTAGGCATTTATGTACTTATCTGAACTCTTCCTATTCTCCTTTTCTCTAGGCAAGTGAATAACAGCCAGAATAAGCCAGGGTTTTTGAAAAAGAATCAGTATACTAATACGAAATTAGAAGTTCGAAAAATTCCACCAGAATTGAACAATATTACACAGCTCAATGAACACTTCAGCAAATTTGGAACTATTGTAAACATTCAGGTAAAAAACCAAAATCGGTTTTATGTCTGTGTGTGGGTATTTTATTTTCCCTGAAGCCTGCTTGAATGCTGCATAGTTTCTTTGAGAAATCTTAGTGGAGATGGATTTGGAGAGGAGGTAATCAAGTTCAGAGAAACCTTTTCTTGGTCTGCTGTACTGTGTATTATTAATTCTGTAAAACATACTGGTTTCAGCCTTCATGACGACTAATTACATGTGAAAGCTGGCAGGTTTATAACAGTGTCTAAACCAACTCAGTTTTTGAGCAACTTGTGTATGACTTTTGAATGAGATGATCTGACAGTTTGTCTTATATGACAGTCTTTATCTGCTTCAGTTTGTTACCACTTGGCATCCTAGAACTGGCTCCAACTCAGGGGTGCCCTTGCCTTGTAAAAAAACAGAAAAAGCACTTAAAAATAGTAGTTAAAATAACATTTCATTTCCATTTATTTTTCTAGACAAAACGGTTGCCTCTGAAGTCCTCAGTTAGAGGTCTAAATAAGAGAGAGATACCTGGGAAGCCTCTGTATTTCTTGATAACTTTGTCTTAGCCCAAAAGATATTGTGGTGCTTTCTGCACCTCTCTAATGAAATAATGTATTTCAAACATGCTATCTCAATTACTACACTAGAAGGTGCAAGGTACATTTTTATTGCTATGATACTAATTTTCAGAGAAAAAGATGCTTATTGAAGACTTTGAGATGCTGCTGCATTGAGGGTGTGGTGAGGCTTTGCACTGTGCACCCTCGGGAGGCTGGAATAAAGAGCCTCGGGGTCAACACCAGTGGTACCAGACATACCCAGGGGCACTGCACAGTGCTCTGAATATGTGATGCTGTTGGTGGAGGAGATTCATTCATCCATCCATCCATCCATTTATTTGAGTGTATATAGACTTTGCTGCAAGTACATGTAAAGTTTGCCAAAAGCTATTTTGCTTTAATTACGTAGAGTGTCTTACCAGTGTTTTGAGCTGTTAGTACACTGGATACTCAAGTCATCATTGCACATTATTTGTAGATGGGTTTGCTAGTGATTGAAATGTCTTCTTCCTTGAGAAATAAAGCATTTGTGAACTTTTGCTTCAGGTGGCTTTCCAGAATGACCCCGAAGCTGCTCTCATTCAGTACTTGAGCAACGACGAGGCGCGGAAGGCGATTTCCAGCACGGAGGCCGTGCTGAGCAATCGGTTCATCCGGGTGCTGTGGCACAGGGAGAGCGAGCAGCAGCCCCCGTTGCTGCAGCAGCAGCAGCAGGCGCCCACCCCGCAGGCCCTGCAGCACCTGCAGCAGCAGGCCCTGGCCACGCCGCCCGCCGTCACCGTGCACAGCAGCCTGGCCAAGGTACGTGCTGTCGAGGGGCTCAGCAGCGTTCCCGAGTGGCTGCTGCTGCAGAGGAGTACCTAACCTTGATGTTTTCACATCTCTGGGTACACAGGTGATGAACAAACCCCTGGCCTCTGGTGCCTACGTCCTTAACAAAGTCCCAGTGAAAAGGCGCCTTGGAGCAGCGGGTGGGAGCCAGCCTGAGCTCAGCCAGCCCGGGGCTGGGGTGGAGGAGTCTCAGGTATGTTGGGAGTGGACCATGGTCGTGCTCTCAGGGACAGCTTTAGCTTGTCAGCCAGGAAGGAACAAGCAAAGAGAACTTGTGAATCGTTCCCTCTTGGTTCTGTTCCTTTTCAGTAATGTTTCATGCAGCCATGGTCAGTCACTTCTTCCTCGTTTCATCGACTGGTTATATGGAACAGGGACAATGACTTCAGGAACTATCAACTACAGCACTATCAGTGTTGTAAATAGCATAAAATATTTTTAGCAGTGCTTGATAGTTAACAAGTCTGACAACCTGTATGTGAGACCAGCCTTTTATCAACAAATGTAATGGCTCTCCCAGTAATTTTTGAGCTTTTGCTGTGCTTTCATAGCAGTGCTAGAAGCTTAGAGAGTATTTGTACCCAGAGTTCAAGCCAATAAGCGTTCAATTCACACTGATACCATAGTGCAGCATGTGTTCTGGGCCATGGGGAAGTCCTTTTAAGAAAGGAAGCATGGAGTGGCTTTTGCTGCCTTACTTGATCAGAAAGTAGGATGTTGGGCTGCGACTGCAGAGCTGAAACTAAGGAACAGGCAGATCATCACCTTCAGCGGTGTCCTGGTGGGAGTCAGGATGCAAAGGGAGTCTGCCGTGGAGCAGGAAAGACAGTATCTTTTTCAGAAATCCTTTTAACTGGGCTGATGTCTTTATCCATGTGTTTAATTGCCTTGGTCTTTCTGCCTCCTTGCACAAATCTGGACATCTGAGTTGGGGTTTCAGGGGACATGATCCACTGGAGTTCCCTGCTGGTATATCGCGGTCACTTGGAAATATTCCATATTTTACTATGTGTTTTTTACTATTTCAGGTATTTCCTACTTCTACAAGCCACTCAAAAATGGTTTACAGTTCTCCAAACTTGAAGACAACTCTGAAGTCTGGTGCAGGGTCTAAACCTCACGACGTGCAAGAAGCCCTTAAAAAAAAGCAGGTACTTAATGCTTGATGGCTGCTTGACAGTGTAAGGAGCAAAGTGCTTTAAATGCAAGGTTTGATGGGCACCTGAAACCTCAACCACCCCTCTAGAGCTTGCAGACACACCTGGGGGTGATCATGTGTGGAGTGTCCTTTTGGGGTGTCTTACTTGACACACTTGGCCATGTTGGGTTTTCTGGGTTTGCTTGGGGTTTTCTGGATTTAATCTCTGCAAGTATGAGACACTTGCATGACAGTGCACACAGTATGTTTCTTAAGAGGTGTCTGAAAGGGGCAAAACGTTAGTAAAGTACCTTGCAGTAGGAAATAAGGATTTTATTTATTTTTTATTTATTGAATCAGCTGCACTTGATACTTCTGCTTTTTGCAGACAGTACTTTTGGTTGTGGATTTAACTTCTGTAGCTTGAAGAGGACAATATGATCTCTATGAGTACATGCAATGCCAGACTGCTTTTTACTGATGGAAAGAATTTTCTCCTCTTATAGGAGGCAATGAAACTCCAGCAAGATATGAGGAAAAAGAAGCAGGAGATGTTAGAAAAACAAATAGAATGCCAGAAGGTAAGTCTGGGATGTGGCTAGTAAGCACATTCTGATTTTGTACATACCTGTCTGTTGAAGGCTGTTTTTCCTGGAATTTTATGTTCCTGTTCTTTTATTTTTGTATAGATGTTGATATCCAAGCTGGAGAAAAACAAGGCCATGAAACCAGAAGAGAGAGCAGAAATTATGAAGACTTTAAAAGAGCTAACAGGAAAAATATCTCAGTTAAAGGATGAATTAAAAACTTCATCTACAACCTCCACACCATCCAAATTGAAGTCCAAGACAGAGGTATTTATTGTGCAACACACTTGCCTGCTTTGTTTTTGTTACTATTTCTATTAATATGTCTTAAAAATGCAACAGCATTACATCAAAACACTTGCAAGCAGCATTTTAATGTGAGTGATAACCATGGACAAACAAGCCATGGTTGGAGGAGCTCCATGACCTAGTTTTGCTTGTAGCTCATTCATGTTTGTTCCATTTCTAAAGCAGAGAATTGTGGGTCCTTCAAAAAATGGGGGGGACCAATGGGGGGGACCACACACACACAGAGGCAATGAAAACAAAACTGAATTTAGAGAAAAGTATGGCTATTGTGTCCTGATCTTTCTGTATCATTTGCATGAATGTACTGCTGAAGTGCAATAAAACATTACAGCTGTCCTTACAGTTCTGCCCTTAGCTTCTGTTTTCTCTTCCCACCCCTTTTTCTGCCAGGCACAGAAGGAACTGTTGGATGCAGAGCTGGACTTCCATAAGAGGCTGTCCTCTGGAGAGGACACGACCGAGCTGCGGAAGAAGCTCAATCAGTTGCAGGTGGAGGTGAGCTGGGCTGAGTGCTGCCGTTAGTGGGTGTGTGACTCCGGGCTGCTGCGATCCTCTCGCTGTGCTGTGTTCTCTCCCCAGGCTGCCCGCTTGGGCATCCTCCCTGCTGGTCGGGGAAAGGCAGCGGCGGGCGCGGGCCGGGGCCGGGGCCGCGGCCGTGGGGGCCGAGGCCGGGGCGTGCTGAACCACATGGTGGTGGATCACCGGCCCAAGGCGCTCACCGTGGGAGGCTTCATTGAAGAGGAGAAGGATGAATTGCTACAGCACTTCTCTGTAAGTGTGGCCTGAAATTAATACGCCTTTCTGTTGCTGCTGTAAAATCAAGCTCGTCTTAGAATAGCAATAAGTCTGAGATTTTGCCCAAAAATACAAGGGCTACAATAGTGATGGCTGCTGCAGCTGGGAGTCCTCTGGCTCTCGCTTTCCTGTCCAAAAAATCAGATTTCAGTGCCACTTCAGTACACTACAATTGTACCGCAATTATGGGAGTGGAGGAGAGCATTACTGCCAGTCCTAACGAACTTTTCCTCACAGAAATTCGGAGATATTGAAGATCTTCAGGAAGAGGATTCCCCATTAAGTGTTGTTGTAACTTTTAAGTCCCGCTCAGAAGCTGAAAATGTAAGTAGAATCATGGATATATTTTTTCACATATCTAAAATAAGAGCATTTAACCACTTGTGTCTGTCTTTGTATTTTAAAATGTCAAAGGCTTTGATCCCCCAGTTAGAGCTTGATAGTGCTTGGTGCTGCTGCAGGTAGTGCCCCTGAAGGGGAAGTAGCTCCTGGTGTCTGAGCAGTGACACAGGCAAGGGCTTTCCCTGATGAAGCTGCGTGTCCCTGGTAGTTCAGAGCTCTGCTCATCCTCTCACAGTGCCCGGGCAGGAGCAGGATTGGGCAGATTTGGGTGTGGCTGAAGTTGCTCCTGGAACACTGAAGTGGGTGGTTGTGGTTTATATGGTTGGGGTCTTCAAACATGCCCCTGTACCACGTGCTCTGGCTCTGGCTTGTTGCTGGTGCTAGAGGTTCTTTGCTTGGTCCTCTCTCTGAACATCTGTGCGCTTGGACTCCACTCAGGCTGCTAACCAGGGCTCCCGCTTCAAGGACCGGCGGCTCCAGATCTCGTGGCACAAACCCAAGGTACCCTCTGTGTCCACTGAAGTCGAGGAAGAGGAGTCCAAGGAAGAGGTATGGAAATCTCTTAACAACCTGATCATTCTTACTGGAATCTTAACAGCTGAGAGCTCTTAGGGTACAGTTTCCTGTGTGCTGAAGAAACTTCATAGAAGATGCTTTTGCAAACCAGTTTGAACTGGTTTTGAATAGTCAGGTACATTTCCCACCTTTCAAAACAGAGAAAATGGGGGGAAGAAAGACACTGTGGATGGGCTGTTAATTTGTCAATGATGTAAACAAGCCTCAGGTTCTGTATGTGCAGGCTGCAAAGCCTTTTACTTCTCACTCTTTGTGCTCTACTCTAGAAGTTGTGTGTTCTTCCCTGTAATTCACCTTGACACCTTCAGCTTTTAAAGGTTATTTTGTTGTAGCACTTAACAGAAACCTTGTTTGGGAGAGGGTGAGTGGTGGTTTGTTCCTGCTTCCCCTGAAGCCTGGCTCTCTTTCTCTTTCCTGATGTGAGGCTGCTGTTCTTCCCCTAAAACTGTTTGGATGTAACTGTGTGACTTTGAGAGAGACACTCTAACACCTGCACCAGATACCAGCACAGCTTGGAACTTGTGTCTGAAAATTCATTTTTTTCTTCCTCCAGGAGACTGAAACCTCAGATTTATTTTTGCACGAAGATGATGATGATGATGATGAAGATGAGGATGAATCCCGTTCTTGGAGAAGATGAAACTTGATGTTTGAAATGTATAATTTTAGGAATATAGTTCAAAGTACATCTTTTAAACGTTTATTTAAGGAAGTTGATGAGCCAAAAAGAGCTTTACTTTCTTTTCAAACGACAAAATTTACCATGAGCAGTTTGGTATGAAAACATTTGGGACACAGAGCTGTGAGACTGAGCTAGCCAAGGGCCCAGGAACTTCTTACAGGATTATCAAGCTCACCAGGGTGGTGATTTTTTTCTATTTAAGAAGGATAAAAAGGGGGGGAGGGGGTTGGAAATCAGTATTTTCTTGTCCTCTTTTTGTGTCACCTGTATTACCTTGTTTTGGGTTTTTTATAATGTGATTGGTTTGTTAGTTTATAATTGAAAAGATATTACAGGTTTTATTTAGCAATATTACGAGGTTAGGGGAAAGACAAACTTTCATTAAATATTATGAAAGAAAAACTGG
This sequence comes from Pyrgilauda ruficollis, assembly GCF_017590135.1. Lineage (NCBI taxonomy): Eukaryota > Metazoa > Chordata > Aves > Passeriformes > Passeridae > Pyrgilauda > Pyrgilauda ruficollis. Next base: position 3,487,856 of record NW_024531821.1, read on the forward strand.
CCTCATTTGCTCGTTGAAAAAAGGGAGCATTTTATTTCCTGTGGAGTCTCATGTTGTAGGAATTACTTGTGGCTAGATTGTTAAATCATTTACTTCAGTATGTGTGACAGCCACACCATCTCTATGTTGTGCTGCTTTTTGTGAGAGGAGGTGGAAGAAACAATTTCACAGGGTATTGTTGTAACGTTGTCCAGTTCACTGTTTCTCACAGGGAACATCAGCAGGAGCACACAGCGGAGTGGATTTTCACTCCTTGGTTTCCTTCTGTCATTTCAGTGTAAGGCTCAGTGTAGGTCAGGCTGTTCATTGCATTTCAGTATTTGTGAGCAAGAAGAAAGGAGTTGCAGTCTTCCTCAAAGGCAGCTGCACTGGCCCCTGTGTCCAGGCAGGAGCAGCTCTGCTCTGGCTGTTCCCAGCCGTGTCCAGGCAGGAGCAGCTCTGCTCTGGCTGTTCCCAGCCGTGTCCAGGCAGGAGCAGCTCTGCTCTGGCTGTTCCCAGCTGTGTCCAGGCAGGCCTGGGGGTCAGAGCAGGGTGGGCTCACCCCAGGGCTGGGGTGTCCTGCCTAGCCCGGCCCAGCTCAGAGCTGCCTGTGCACTGGGTGCCCCTCGTGTCCCCTGCCCGTGGCTCTGCTGTCCCCTGAGCCAGCAGGGCTGTGCTGAGCCAGGGCTGTGCCTTGTGCCTGGGACACCCAGCAGCACCTTCCCTGACTGCCTGCTTGCCCTGCCCGCTCCTCAAGACGTTTTTTGTGCATTTCTACACAAAACCAGCACCGTGGCCATGCACGGTGCTCTTCTCTCTTGGATGACTGCCAGTGTAGGCCCCAGTAGCTCCTGACTCAAGGACAGCATCTACCAAACCCTTTCCCTGCCTGTGGCACCCTTTGGGGTCACAGCCCTGCTGACTCTGTCCTTGTGCTGTGCTGAGGTTTCCAACTTGTGTAACGTCCTGTTTCTTGTCAGCTGAAGGGAATGTCTCCAGTATTCTGTCTCTTTTCAAACCTCTCCTCTTCCTAGAATTAGGACAGTCCTGCTAATGCTGAGACTAAATTCCAGGCATGAAGAAATGGAGGAGAAACACACCCCATGAACTTACGAGAATGTCTTGCTCTTCTCCCATCACCTCTAGGGGTTTTAATGTCTGTGGCACAGTGTGTATCTTGAGAAGTCCATTGCAGCAAACATGTCCGAGTCCTGACAGCTTAAAAAAGGAGAGAGGGATCAAAAGGATTTATATATTTTTTTGTACAGAGTTTTTTCTTAAACTGTATAATTTTGTAAATATTTTGCTTTTTTGTGTACTAAAATTACCGGCGTATAGATTTCAATAAGAATTGTCGTATTTTTGTATTTGGAAAATGAAAATTACAGTGGATTAATTAAGCTGTAAGAAAAACTGCGGTAGCCTTCGACACACACAGAATGGGTTCCTTTTCATATGGTTTTAGCTCTAAGTGACAGCGGGGTGGCACCTGTGCCAGGTGAGCAGCGAGGGCCAGCTCGGAGCGCTGCCCACGGCTGCAGTTTGTCCTTGGTGCCCCTGGCAGGCTGGCCTGAGTGCCAGGTGCCACCCCAGGGCTGGCAGTGCCCCCCAGGGGTTGGCAGTGCCCCCAGGGGCTGGCAGTGCCCCCCAGGGGCTGGCAGTGCCCCCCCGGGCTGGCAGTGCCCCTGGGCTGGCTGTGCCCCCAGGGGTGGCAGTGCCCCCAGGGGCTGGCAGTGCCCCCAGGCTGGCTGTGCCCCCAGGCTGGGGCTGGCAGTGGGGCTGGCAGTGTCCCCAGGGCTGCCAGTGCCCCCAGGTTGGCAGTGCCCCCAGGGGCTGGCAGTGCCCCCAGGCTGGCTGTGCCCCCAGGCTGGCAGTGTCCCCAGGGCTGGCAGTGCCCCCCAGGCTGGCAGTGCCCCCCAGGCTGGCTGTGCCCCCAGGGGTGGCAGTGCCCCCACAGGCTGGCAGTGTCCCCAGGGGCTGGCAGTGTCCCCAGGGGTTGGCAGTGCCCCTGGGCTGGCTGTGCCCCCAGGGGTTGGCAGTGTCCCCCAGGGGTGGCAGTGCCCCAGGGCTGGCAGTGCCCCCCAGGGGCTGGCAGTGCCCCCGGGCTGGCAGTGCCCCCCCGGACTGGCAGTGCCCCTCCAGGGGTTGGCAGTGCCCCCCCAGGCTGGCAGTGCCCCCCAGGGGTGGCAGTGCCCCCCGGGCTGGCAGTTCAGGGGTTGGCAGTGCCCCCAGGGGTGGCGGTGTCCCCTGGGCTGGCAGTGCCCCCAGGCTGGCAGTGCCCCCCAGGGCTGGCAGTGCCCCCCGGGGTGGCAGTGCCCTCAGGGGCTGGCAGTGCCCCCAGGCTGGCAGTGCCCCCCAGGGCTGGCAGTGCCCCCCGGGGTGGCAGTGCCCTCAGGGGCTGGCAGTGCCCCCAGGCTGGCAGTGCCCCCCAGGGCTGGCAGTGCCCCCCGGGGTGGCAGTGCCCTCAGGGGCTGGCAGTGCCCCCAGGCTGGCAGTGCCCCCCAGGGCTGGCAGTGCCCCCAGGCTGGCAGTGCCCCCCAGGGCTGGCAGTGCCCAGGCAGAGGGGCTGGAGGAGGAGGAGGAGGAGAGGAGCTGGGTGCAGCTGGCCTGCCTTTTGCCGCAGCCTCTGGACACCCCTGTGTTTTGGGGCACGCTGGGCCTGTCTCAGCGTGGTTTGCCTTGGGTTTCTGTGTTTCCAGAGCTGCAGGGCAGTGCAGCTGAGTTCATTCATCATTCACGGTGATGTTCACTGGGAATTCACCTGCACCTCGGGCAAAGCAGCCCTCGGGGGTGCCTGAGTGCCAGCCTGAGCTGGGGACAGACTGCAGGGTGAGGGCATGGGGGAAGGAAGTCACTGCAAACAATCCCCTCCCTTTCTGTGCTGAATTAACCTGGGCAAAACAGACAGAACCACCTCAAATCTGAAACCAGGCACCTGCTTAGGAAAACACCACTTTAGCAAAATCATGTGAAAAGGAACAAAGCTCCTCTTGGTGTATAGTAACCTTGTACTATAGTTTTTACAGATTGTGAACTTGTGTAATAGGATAATAGCAGATATTGTTGAATTTCTAATTGTTTACACATTAAAATTCATATATGTAATGTTTGTTTTATTGATTACAAGCCAAATTTCTAAGATGCATGTTGACTTTTTTGCAATAAAGTTATAGTATGGAATGGTTCAAGATTTAGAAAAGACAAAATTCTAACTGAAATAAATTGGAAGGAGAACCATTCAAGAAATTACAACTCCCAGAAAAAGAGCATTATCACTTCTTTGGGGGGAAGTGGGTGTGTGAAGGGGGATTTGTGTGTGTAATGTTGTGCAGGTCTGGTTTAGGTCAGAGCAGAGAGAGAAATCTTCCACTGCGTTAAGACAGGCAAATGGATGTGGGAGGAGAGGGGTGGAGGGAGCCCAGTAAAGGCTGTGTGGCACTTGTGGGGGCTCAGAGTTGAACAGAAGCTGTGCAGGCCAGGGTGGTTCCCTCTCACAGGTTTGCAGTGTTCTGGGCTGTTGGATACAAACCCTGGCAGGACACAGCTGCCAGTTCTGGCTGCTTTGTAGATTGGAGTGAAAACTAATGTGTTCTATTATTAACTTTATTTTTGGTCTTGGGCCCTTTCACCAGCTCTGTTATTCCCTCCTGCAGCCCCTCCCTGTCCCTGCTGTGTCCAGGTGCTGCAGGCTGATATAAAACCCGTGTTTCTCTTCTGTGCTGCTGAAGAGCCTCTCCGTGACAAACCTGTGGCTTTGAGACATCTCAGTGCCCAGAGTTAAACCCTGGAGTCTGCCCCAGCCCCGCTCTGCAGGGAGCAGCAGGGTCCTTCAGGAGGCAGAGCCTGACCTGCAGCAGGAAAGGTTTAGTGGCCAAAGCACTTGCTGCTTCCTACACAATTAAAATTCATTTCACCGGGAAAGGGGTGTACAAGGAATTGGAGTAGCATTTGTGCTAGGGTGTGTGGCTTTGGATGTATTTTTCCCCCAGCCATTCCAAATGCGATCTGAGAGTTCCCTGAGCGCAGCAGCAGCGTTCAGCAGGTGGGACAGCTCTTCCCAGCCCTGCCAGGAGCCCCTTGGAAGGAAACAAATGTCTGCAGGAAGGGTTTGAAGGGAACAGTCACATGAAGGTAAATTGTTGGTGTCGTTGTCAGGCCAAGAATCTCTTTGTTGTCTCCAGTCGAGGCTGTAAGGAATACAGCACTAACTTCTGGGGAGGGTTCCCAAAGGTGACAATCTAATTTTAACTCATCTGGAAACGGGGGACCCAGTTCTGTCCTCTGGAGCAGGTTGTGTAACACGTCTGGGCCTTTGCTGGTGAGATCACTGATGCAAGGGGCTTTCAAAAGGGAAAAATAAGTTTGTCTGATGTTTCTCTGGAGGTTCTCATATCTTCCACTGCTTTATTCCATGACAGACTTACAACTGTGATGATCAAACCCTAAATTCATAAACTAGAGCACTTTCTTTCTCGCCAGGACCATCCCACAGACGGTTTCAGGGGCTGTGTGGTGGTCTCAGGTAGGCTGGTCCCTGCGGGGCGCTGGGGGCAGAGCTGGCAGGGGGGTAAAGCCTCCTGTGCCACGCTGCCTGGTGCCTCCTCCACCTGGAGCTTCCCCCTTTTTCCACAAAAAAATCCAGGGTTTTTCATTACTTTTTCATGGCATCTGGAAAACACACTTTTTGTCATCTCTTGGATTTGAAGTTCAAAAACACGTTTTACCTGATCAAGAGACTTCAGCCCAAACAGAGCCCATGACAGGGGCTTCAGCACTGGGTGCCTCCAGCTGGGCAGAGGCAGTGACCCCGGCCAGAGGGGCCCGGGCAGGGGCAGGAGCAGGAGCAGGGCAGGGGCAGGAGCAGGAGCAGCAGCTGGAGCAGAGCAGGGGCAGGAGCAGGGCAAGGGCAGGAGCAGGGCAGGAGCAGGGGCAGGAGCAGCAGCAGGGTAGGAGCAGGAGCAGAGGCAGGAGCAGGAGCAGGGCAGGAGCTGGGGCAGGAGCAGGAGCACCAGCAGTGGCCCCTGTCAGCAGAGCAGGTCCCCCAGCAGTGTCCCTGTGCCTCCACCGGGGTCGCTTTTCCCGGCAGCCGGGCTCAGCCCGGGCCGGGCACTGCCGGGGCAGCTCCGGGGGAGCCCGAACCCTGTCCCGGAGCCTGGGGACAGCCCCGGAGCCTGGGGACACCGGCATCGCCCCCAGCCCAGCGCTTTGACTGCTCGGCCGTCATTCACCTTGTTTATGGAGCCGAATTCCTTTCGTGCCTCCTCTCGCTGCTGGAGCAGCCCTGCGCTCCGTGACGGGAGTTAATTATAGCCCGTCCTGCGCCGGCAGCCTTAAAGCACTCCTGCCAGTGATTTATTTAAACCCCGATAAATTATACATTTCTTTAGTAATTCATGTGAAAATTATTTGAAGTCAACTCAACATCACAATCCTCTCTGTGCTCTCTCGCGGCGAAGGCTCTGTCAGACAGCGCTGCCATCCTCTGTTCCCTGTAGCTGCTCCCGTGGCTTTGTGTTACCTGCGGGCGGCAGAGGAGCAGGGGGGCTCCGGGGGCACCCAGAGGGAGCTGGCTCTCACCAAACAGCCTGAGCTCTCTGCTCTGGGAGCAGACTGAGCCTTCCCCCTGTCCGTGCTCCCCGGGCACCCCTGGCCAGCCCCGTCCGTGCCCCTGGCAGAAGTCAGGGTGCAGAGCTGCTGCTGCTGGGCAGTGCAGGGCCAAGACTGCTCGTGCTCCCACACTCGTGGCACCTTTGCTGGGCTGGGAACAAACACCCTTCACTGAGCTAGAGGGTGAGACCCTGGGGGCAGTCCCCAGAGTGTCAGCGTTGTTCTTCTGTCCCCCCAAGATTGCCCTGAGAAGATACAGATGTTTCACTTGTTGATTAGCAAAAACATTAGGAGACCTACTGTTTCAGGGCATGAATAATTAATGTTTGTTCCTCATTAACTTCTTGTGGCACAGTCCTGTTAGATGCATTTAGGTGTATTTCTAGAATTAGGAGCAAATATAACCAGATGCCTGGCAGCTGAGTGTTCTGTTCCACCTGTGGAAAGCACTGCCCCACTGCTCCCATCCTCTCCAGCAGGAAGGGGAGAGTTTGTTCTGATCTTTATTGCAGTTTTAATTACAGTGAGTGATGCGTGTAAAAAATTCTATAATTCATGTACAATACAAGCGAGTAAAGGATGCCACTCCCAAGAGAGTGGCCTCCTGTTTTGCTGGAATCTCAAATCCAAACCTTGCTTCCTGAAAAATTCAAAACTCAGTTGATGAGCTTTCCACCTGCTGCTGCTGGCCAAGGCTGTCTGTCCTGCCCCATCATCCAGCACGGCAGAGCTGCAGCACAGCCCCAGCACTTCTTGTGTTCTAGCGTGGCCACAATGCTCTGCTAATGCCAAAGGCTTTGGGCTTTGGTCGGGGATTGACACCCACAAACACCTGCTGAGCCCCTGGGGCCACCCGTGCCACCACCTGAGGCCAAGGACGTGCCCAAGGCTGTGCTTGCCAAGAGCCCCCTGCAGCCAGCAAAGCCCTGCTTGGATTTTAGTTACACAAGAGGAGAGAAAGCACTTCTAACTTAATCTGAAGCAATGCACAGACCCCAGATGCTTCCCCTTCCCTCTCCTCAGAAGGAAGTTCAGCAGCTGGCCCAATGCTCAGCCCTCTGGTGGGTTTGTGGGGGTGACCCTCTCTGTGCTCCCTGCCGAGTGCTCCCTGCCTGCAGAGGAAGCCCGTCCTTGCTGTGATGCCATGGCAGCTGTGCTCTTTGAAACACTCCCCATCCCATCCTCTCCTGCATTAAAACCTTCCCAGGGCGATGGGACCTGCCCTGGTCCCTCCCTTTAACCCTCCAAGTCCTGCCAAACTCCCTTTCAGGCCCCATGGTTCCACACAAGGCTCAGCCCAACCCCAGCTGCTCTCCCAAGGCCACTCTTCCAGCCTGCAGTGGAACAGGCTCCACAAAAGCAAGTGCTCTGGAGGCCAAGAGGAAGGCTCAGGGCAGGCCCTTTCCTTTGGAAGCCCGACACTGCAGCAGACAGCTCCTGTAACTTAGCAACTTTTTTTTTTGCTCTGTTAAGGTGGGTTCTTCAATCTCCTTAATGAATAAGAGAATCAGGCCAGGTAATTGATGCTTGGCCATTTAGCTGATGAATAATTGACTGTCTGGGTAACTCGAGATATTTCCTCGATCAGATTGTGCAGTGGAACAACTGTGTCACCCACGGTGCAGCATGGCTCACAACTCTGGGGTGCTGGAAATGCAAGCTCAGGGTCCGCAGGAACCTTCCAGAGTCAGCTCTAGTCCTCTTCCTCCACATGCAGCAGGCACATGAGCTCAAGCAGTGGGCCCATGGAACCTCCTGAGCCTGGGGATGATCCCTTCCAACACAAACCATCCCCTGATTCTATGATTTTGGTAACTGGCTGCATTTTAGCAACAGAAGTTATTTTATCACATAAACCTTGACTCAGGTCTGGAAACAGGATTTCTTTTCCAGATCTGCAGCGAATACAAACACAAGGGCAGAGCAGTGAGACCTGGCCAGGCCTCGAGGTGAGCTGGGAGGGAGCAAAGCCTCCAGAGCAGGAGCAAAGGGGTGAAGGTGCAGGGAGGTGTCCCTGTGGGAGCTGTGCGCGCTTCAGCTGCCTCGCAGCTCCTCCAGAGGAGTGCAGGACATCGTGAGGGTTCTGAACAGCAGCTGAAGAACATTCAGAGAGGTGAGTTCTGTCAGCTTTGTGACTGTAACACATCGTGCTGCCCCCAGCCCGTGGCAGAGAGGGTACCAGCATGAAGTGTGGATTAAATAACTCATGGTTTTATTTCAGACTTGCCCAGAAACTTTCACAAACTTTCACAGGACATCACTCCTCTGTCAGCATGTACTGCATATTTTTTAAACTACATGGAGTTCATACAATGAAACACAGAACCTATTGGCACCACTCTGTCATGAGCTTTGAACTAAAATTTAAATAAGATCAGAATATTTTGATGTATTAGGAAAATTGATAACAATCCATGAACTGTGACAAAGGATAAAATAGCACATGCTTTTAATCTGACTTTTGCCTTCAGATTTCCAGTGAGTCACCAGCAATGTTTCATCAGTGTATGGGTTTGGGTTTTTTCTTCCAGAAATGTCATTAATTATTTACCAGTAGGTGAATGATCTCTGAAATCTATTGCAGTGACACCTCTGAGTCTGCAGACAGTTTCTGATGGCAAACCATCTGGGCTCCTTTAACTTGTTATTGTTTATCCTTTGGACTCCTCTCCCCCGGCTCTGAGGTGTAACGGCAGCAGACAGGGCCAGGAGCATCAATATTTTACAGCATTAATTAAAGGCAGCTCAGCAGCTGCATTGCCCGGCCCGGCTGCCTGCGGAGGGAGGCGAGGACCGTGCCCAAGGCGGGTGGCCAGGAGAGCTGTGCTGGGGTGGGCTGCGACAGGGACCCTCTGAGCCGTGACAGCGGCCCGAGCCCGGCTGCGGTCCCACGGGTGATGCTCGGCTGTGGCAGCGACAACGGGACCGGCAGAAGGAGCGTGGGGGTCCCCGGCAGCTTCTCCTCGTTTGGGAGAGAATGAAACAGCAGAGAGACAGAAAAGGTGCCAATCTGCGGGCACCCCGGAGCCGGGGCCGGGGAGTCGGAGTCTGGCGCTACTCGGGCTCTGCATCCGCCCTTCGCATCTTCTTGTTTACTGGCGTTAACAGACAGCGCTAAATAAAGGGAGGGTTAAAACCAAAACAAAACAAAGGCCTGAAATTTATCCCTCTATTAATTACTTCCAGCAAGCAGGGCCGCCTTTAAAGCGGTGCCACTTCAGATAAAACTTTCATGCAGCTATTTAGGGCCTCTGAAATATAAATGATTTCCTTTAAATGTTTTATCGTAAATCAGGGCAGGCAGCTTCGCCACAACGCGCCGTTCCCCCCGGTGGGAGGGAGCCGCTAGCCCGGCCCGGCCCGGCCCGGCCCCTCGCCCCCGGCCCGGCGGCGGACCCCGGGGGCGGGAGCGGAACAGGACGGGAGCGGCTCGGCTCGGCTCGGCTCGGAGCGGCTCGGCTCGGCTCGGAGCGGCCCCGCCGCCGGCGCTGTCCGCGGTGCTGCTGCCGCGCTCCCGTGCCGCCGCCGCCGCTCCCCGCACGGCCGGGCCGGCCCGACCCGCAGCGGAGCCCCTTCGAGCCCGAGCCGCTCCTTGGTCCTGCGGTCTGGGCTCGCTGCGTGTTTCCCAAAGGAACCGTGTCACCGCAGCAGCAGCGCTTCTTCCCTCTGCCCGCGATCAGAGCCCGTTTTTAGAAAGCAGAGAGCAGCTCCTCCGGCTCGTGGTCCGTATTTACCGAGGCTTATAAGACTTGGAAACGTTAAATCTCGGAGTAGGTTTTATTTCTGCTTAAGAACTCAGAATTTTGCAAAATATTTGCATCTCTGGTGCCTCAAAGTACAGTAATGTCTGAAGATGTGTGAAGACTGGGAGAGCAGAAGTGAAGGGGCCGCTCAGCAGCAGAGCAATGCCAACTCCAGAGCCGCTTTCCCGGGGTGGGTGTGTGGACGTCAGCCCGCGGGGTTTGCCCACGGAGAAACGCCCGCTGCTCCCTCTTCCCCCGGGACCTGCCGGCCGAGGAACAGCGGGGTTCGAGCGGGGTTCGAGCGGGGTTCGAGCGGGGTTCGAGCGGGGGCTGGAGCCGCTCCCGGCGCCGCGCGGTGCCGGACCCCGAGCGGGGCTGGGGGCGGCGGGCCCGGGACACCGGGGGGTCTCGCCGCCGGTCGGTGCCGGTGCCGCCGGTCCGTGCCGGTGCCGCATCACGCGTGCGCGGCCCGTGCGGGCGGGCGGGCGGCTGTAAGATGAGCGAGGGGGCGCGGGGGGGGCGGGCGCCGGCGGAGCTCTGCCACCCAACCCCGCTCGCTCGGGCAGTGCCGAGGGCAGACACAGCCCCGCGCCCATGCCCGGGGCCCGCCGCCCGCGGGCCGCGCCGAGATGATGGCCATGGACGCCAAGCAGCCCTTCGCCGTGCCCGCCGCCCTCCAGGAGCCCAAGTTCCCCAGCCTGCACGCCGGCAGCGAGGCGATGCGCAGAGTTTGCCTCCCGGCCCCGCAGGTACGTGGATGCAGCGCAATTGCCGCTCTGAGCCACATTTTCTGACAGGCACCGGGTTAATGTTTTTTTCATGTCGGCAGCACCATCGCGCGTCGCGGCCCCGCGCCCCCCCCGTGCCCGCCCCTGATCCGCGCCGTGCGGAGCGGGGCCGCTGTCTTCCCATTAATTTTTATGACCTGAGCTCCGGGGAGGACCCGCGGTGCCGGGGCCGGTTTTTCAGGCGGAGATGACAGAATTCCCCACTGACCTCGCCATGCGTGCTCTTGCTCGCAGCTGCAGGGCAATATATTCGGGAGCTTCGATGAGAGCCTGCTGGCCCGCGCCGAGGCGCTGGCGGCCGCGGACATCGCCCCCCACGCCAAGGGCCACCACCTCCACCCTCACTTCAAGCCGGACGCCGCCTTCCACGCCATGAGCGGCGTCCCCTGCGCCGCCGCCGCCCTCCCGCACCCCGCCGCCCTCGCCGCCCACCCGCACCCGCTCCCGCACCCGGCGCTGGACGGCGCCGACCTGCTGGAGCACCTCTCGCCGTCGCTGGCCGTGGCGGGGCTGGCCGAGCCCCCCGCGCTGCCCGCCCCGCCCTCGGCCTGCCCGTGGGCGCCCCGGGGGCTCCCGCGCCCGCCGCGGACCCGCGGGAGCTGGAGGCGTTCGCCGAGCGCTTCAAGCAGCGGCGGGTGCGGCTGGGGGTGACCCAGGCCGACGTGGGGGCGGCGCTGGCGGCGCTGAAGCTGCCGGGCGTGGGCTCGCTCAGCCAGAGCACGATCTGCCGCTTCGAGTCGCTGACGCTGTCGCACAACAACATGACGGCGCTGCGGCCGGTGCTCCAGGCCTGGCTGGAGGGCGCCGAGGCCGCCCGGCGCGCCCGCCCCGCCGGCCCCGACCCGCCGCCCGGCGCCGAGCGCAAGCGCCGGCGGACCTCGATCGCCGCGCCCGAGCGGCGCTCGCTGGAGGCGTATTTCGCGCTGCAGCCTCGGCCCTCGGCCGAGAAGATCGCGGCCATCGCCGAGAAGCTGGACCTCAAGAAGAACGTGGTCCGCGTCTGGTTCTGCAACCAGCGCCAGAAGCAGAAGCGCATGAAGTACTCGGCGGTGCACTGACGGCCCGGCCCGACCGCCCCGACACCCGGGACGGGACGGGACGGGACGGGACGGGACGGGACGGGACGGGACGGGACGGGACGGGGCGGGGAGCAGCGGACTGCCCTGAACGTCCCCCGGCCCGGCCGGTCCCGCCGAGCCAGCCCGGGACAGAAGCCCGGCGGGGCGCGGAGCCGAGGAGCGGAGCCGAGGAGCGAAGCGGCGCGGCCGGAATTCCGCGGGTCCCCGGACCGCGTTGGCGGCGGGCGAGGCCTCCGGGGCGCGCCCCGGGCAGAGCCGCTCCCGTCCCGTCCCGCCCCGTCCTGCCGCGGCGAGCGAGCCCCGCTCCCTAATAAAGCTTTATTTTTCAACCCGTCGGGACGTGTCGTTCCTCGCCGCCCCGCGCCGCAGCGCCGACGGGAATACCCGAAATAACCTGAAAGAGCAATCCCACCCTCAATAAACGCCCCTCAGCTGGGCTTCGCCCCGCCGGGCCCCGCGGCCCCGGGGAAACGGAAACATCCCCCCACCAAAACCGATGCCGGGTTCGTTTCTGAATGTGTTCAGGACGGGGAAAGGGCTTTTATTTGCGATTCCCAGAAGCACCTTAACGATTAAAGATTAATGTTCGAAGCGTGAGCCTTCTCTGGATATTCCACTTTAGCATTTCAATGAGTGACAAACATCGAACTTGAGAACCGGGTCTCATCCTCCTCCCCCGCCAGGAAACGATCTCACGAATTCACCTTTTCCTCGCGGGTAACTCTTGCTCTCACCGCGTTTTCCCAATCACCCTCAGTGATTTTTTTTTTTCCCCAGTCAAATGTCCTTTAACAAAAAATGCCCTCATGCCATTACATTATATTGTGGGCTCTGAAAATTTAGAATCAGGGCGACGCAATATCAATTGCCTTCCGCATTATAAAGAAGGCAGCTCCGACGGCATCTTCCCCCCAGCTGCGGACTCCAGGCCCGTGTTCTCACAGGTAAGATGTGCCTTTATCTCTTCCCCCGTTCTCGTGTGTGTCCGGGAGCTGCCCCCGCCTTGCCCCGGGCTGAGGACGGGCCCCGAGGCAGTCGGGGCTCCGGAGGAGCGGGCGAGGAGCCGGGAGCCTTTCCGGGCACGGGAATGGAGATCCAGCCGGGATCCCAGGCGGTGCCGCTGCCCCGGGGCACCGCAGCCTCGCGTCTTTTGTGTCCCAGCAGAAATCACGGCTAGCGCGGCCCTCGGATGGGATCAGTGTCCTCCCCGGCTGGGGTCACAGCCAGGGTGAGCCCCCCGAGCCCCGCAGCCGGCAGCGCGGAACGCCCTCACCGCCACCTCCGCCCTGCGCTCCTGCAGAAGGGAGATCGGACCGGGCTCGCTCCTGCAATGGCAAAGGGATCGCCGCTGTTTCTCTTGTGGCTCTTCTTGTGTTGCCTAGCTTTGTGGTTTGGACGTTTCTGCGTTTGTCCCTTTTGCACAGCTCTGGAGAGTGCCTTAAAGATGTAAAACAAATCCTAAACGAACTTTCCCAAACCCGCAGCGACTGTCCCACAAAGCAGCTCCTCTGAGCTCCTCCTCACGTCCAGCAGGATCACCAGGGACACCCTAAGCCCCTTGACCTTTTAGCTCACCCTCCCTCCCTCCCTCCCGGCTCCTTTTCTCCCGGCAGGGCTCTGGACGGGGGGCTCTGCCCAGATTTCACACAGGACCTGATCGCTCCGTTTGAGATTTGCTCTGGAGGTCAAGCAGGTCCCGGTCGGTGCCTCAGTCTGTCCCTGGGTTTGGCTCCCAAGGCTCTGGGGTAAACCCTCTGGGATACAGGAAGCTCGTCTGATCCTCCTGGAGCCGGGGATGAACTTCTCTCAGCCCCGGCGGAAGAGTTCGGAGCCGGTATTTAATGCTGGAGGGGCACAAAGGAGCTGCCCACGTTTTCCCTCCGGGTAACGAGCAGCGCCCCGCAGCCAGTGAGCGCCGCCAGCAGGGGATGGGAGGCAGGATGGAGCCAGGGCTCGGAATTCCGGGTTTGTGAGAAGCTGCCCCACAACACAGCCCCCGGCCCCCACTCCCCGCTGCCCCATCTCTCCCAACGGGTGCCTGGGGATCAGACTCGCAATTTTCTTGGGGCTGGGGCTCCTTGTCCTGGGCAGTAGGTCTGTGGGATCCACCTGGGACACTTGACTCTTCAAAACACACCCCGTGCACAAACCCATCTCCCACAGGTAAAATGAAAAATGCAGGTGAAATTTGCTGAGAAAGGGAATTCCCTTTCAGTGACAGCCCAGGTAAAGGGGAAAGGGAAACCTGCTGAAATAGGAAATACCCAGTACACGTGTGAGAGACTCAGCAGGCAAACTCCCTGTCTATGGTTTCTGAACCACTAACCATTGATTTATTATTTTTTCCCCATTCCATGCTTGTTCCTTAATATCCTGCTCTCTGTCTCCCGGGACCTGTGCACAGGAGATGAAAGCACAGAAAACCAAACAAGCCATTGGCGCTACTCACTCAATTGATTTTTACACAAAATTTGCCTTCATGCACAAAGGATGGAAAAATGATCCCATTAATAATGAATAACAGAAACAAATGCAGGGAGGAAATCAATAGCAGCACATCTGATAACACGAGGGGGCTGGGGGGAGCTCCTGGATGTGCAAAAGCATGAGTGAGGAGGAGGGGGAAGAGAGGAGAGGGGGCTCAGGGGCTTGGGGGGTTCGGGAGCAAGGCAGCAGGTGCTGTGGGGCAGGGGGGAACAGCAGAGGGCCCGGCAGGAGCGTGTGAGTTTGTGAGTGTGCACGTGTGTGTGAGTTTGTGTGAATTTGTGAGTGTGAATTCGTGAGTGTGTGTGTGTGAGTGTGTGTGTGTGTGAGTGTGAGTTTTTGTGAATTTGTGAGTGTGAATTCATGTGTGTGTGTGAGTGTGTGTGAGTGTGTGTGTGTGCGTGTGTGTGTGAGTGTGTGTGAATTTGTGAGTGTGAATTTGTGAGAGTGTGTGTGTGTGTGTGTGAGTGTGCATGTGTGTGTGTGTGTGTGTGTGTGTGCCCTGTGTGTGTGTGTATGTGTGAGTGTGAATTTGTGTGCATATGTGTGTGTGTGTGTGTGTGCATGTGTGTGTGCGTGTGTGTGTGTGTGTGCGCACACGTGTCCCTGCGTGCCCGTGCCGGTGTGCGTGTCCCCACCAGCCGCCCGTGTCCCGTGTGAGTGGCAGGAGCTGCTGAGGTCCTGGCTTGGCGTGGAGCCAGGCCCGTGCTCGTGATGGCACCAGAAGGTCCCAGAAGCAGCCCCTGGAGCTGGAGCCATGCTGCTTTCCCAGAGAAAACTGCTTTTCTGCTGCAAAATTCCAAACTTCCAGTCCCCTTTTCCTTCACACGTTCTGCCCTCAGTGTTTCCCTTCTCCTGAGTTTTCAAGGACCTTTGTCCTCCCAAGGAGACACATTCAGTTTGAGATGAAAAACGTTCCTTAGGACAGTGGTTTCTGCTGCCAGGCTTTGCTCCGGGCTCTGGCGGGGAGCTGTGGTCCCCACGGCTGGGGCTGGCAGGGCTGGGACTGGGATGGGAGAGCACCGGGGTGCTGGCCAGAGCAGCAGGAGCAGCCCCGGCCCTGCCTGCCCCCGGCAGCGCTGCCCCAGCCGGTGTGGGTCATTGTTGTAAGTGCTGCAGGAGCGGGCTCTCTGTCCCTTCGCTCTGGACTGTCAGCAGACCAGCGGGAGGGGACCCAAGGCACCGCCTTCCATCAGAGCTCGGCACGCACAGCTCGGGGAGGGGAGTGAACAACTCAGTGCTGTTCGGACTGGAGAGGTTTTTGGTTTCAGTGGAAGCATCTTGTGCAGTTCCCCATGTCCTTGTGCTTGGAGTGGTGCTCCCGCCAGGCAGGTGAGCTGAACTTCTCATTCCAGGAACAAAAGGAGCAGGGAATGGGTGGGCAGCTGAATCCACCACCTGCATTTACTTGCTCTGAAACTGGCATGAGCTGAAGTGGAGAGGGGCAGGGCAGAGGGACAGGCAGGAAACTTGGGTTTTCCTCCTCCAGAGGCTGGTGTGTCTAACACACCTGTTGGCTTACCAGGGCCCTTGGTCATCCCAGGAGATCCTGACCCTGGATCCCGAGGCCCTGGGGATGTCACTGGGGGCAGGGGCTGTGGCATGGGGAGCAAATCCTCCCCCAGGTGCCAGCTGGCAGGGCCAAGGGGCAGCACATGGGCTGCTGCAGGGACATGTACCCTCCTGGCTCCACAACTGTGCATGGAGCCCAGCCAAATACTGCAATCCACACCACAGAAACACATACAGGGGGTCAGAGCATAAACACACTGAAAATCAGAACATTATCTGGGGAGAGGGATTGCATTTTCAAGACCTCTGTGTGACGCAGAACTAAGGAAGGTTCAGCTGGGCATCCTGTGCTCACCCCTCGTTTGCCAGAGCCTCGAGTATTGTGTGCAGCATCTCCAGAGCTCCACACAGCCCTCCACAACTCCCTCAGCCCCCTGCAGCCCCCCATGACCCCCTGCAGCTCCCTGCACCTTTTCCAGCAGTTTCGTTAGCGGGGGTCAGGGGAGGAGCAACAAAGGGACCTGAAATATTTTGGATAAAGCAAATGTTTTCCTTGTGGGAGAAACATTCCTTCTTTATTGAGGAAACCTGAAATGTTGTAAATTTGGGGTCAGCCCAGGCAAAAGCCAGTGGAGGAGTGGCACAGCATGCAGCCCTGTCCCCTCCAACGGGGCATGTGTGCCAGTCATGTAGTATTAGTGGCTCCATGTTGCAGTCAGGTTGGATGCCACGTGCAGGCACGTTAACATGGAAAACACATTAGCCCCCGCCGAGGAAACCCGAGCAAATTTGCCATGAGATGAGGCATCCTGGGATTTCACACCGATGCCATTCCTGAGACAGGACAGCAGAGCTGAGGCTGAGGAGCCGGCTGGCTCCAGCTCACCCCAGTTCGGCCCAGGCAGCCGCAGGAGCGCCGGACGGGAGCAGCCCTCTGGAACGGCACGGAGCTGTCCCCTGCCGCAGGGCAGGGCCCCTGGGCCACCGCGAGCCTCCCTGCCCTGCTGCGGGGACGGGAGAGCTCGCCTGCCCTGAAACCGCATGAAATATTAACCCCGAGCCGGAGCGTGCCCGGTCTCTGGGGAAGGAGGCGCATTTGCAGCGCTCCGAGGGTGATGTCCTTGCGTGGCGCACTGTCACACGGGGCCAGCACAAACCCCGCGTGTCCCGCGGGGAGGGGACACCGAGCCCCGTGTCCCCTCAGCCCACCGAGCCCCGTGTCCCCTCAGCCCACCCTGCCGCCGCTCCCGACGGCCGCCCGCCCCTGCTCCGGGGCAACGCCGCTGCGGACCGGCTCCGGGGAGCCCGGCCAGCCGTGCCGGACCGGCTCCGGAGAGCCCGGCCGGCCCCGGACCGGCTGCGGGGAGCCCGACCAGCCCCGGACCGGCTCCGGAGAGCCCGGCCGGCCCCGGACCGGCTGCTCCGCGGGCTCCGGAGCTCCGGCAGCCCGGAGGGGAAGCCCGTGGCAGGACGGGCTGGAGAAGGGCGTTCGGGGGGACCACAACTCGTGGTCTGGAGCCGGAGAAAAGCCTCGCATGAGAAGGGAAGCGAGCACGACATCTCTAAGCCCGTGGGAAGCCCCCGCCTGCTCCGGCCGGGAGCCCCAGCCTGCTCCCCAGCCGCGGCACCGAGCCCGTCCCGTGGGCCGTCCCCGGGCACCGAGCCCGTCCCGTGGCCCGTCCCGTGTCCCGTTCCCTTGCCCGTCCCCGGACCGGCGCGGCCGCGGCAGCAGTGCGGAGAACACGGGAGAGCGGCAGCACCTAAGCACATCAATATTTCATAAAATGCCAGCAGCAACAGAGGGAGAGAGGGACCGGGAGCAGAGCAGAATATCGCACAGCTTTTTAGTGGTCTTTTTGTATTAGTGTCAGCTCTGCGGTGGTTTCAGACAGGAGAACTCTCCCTGGATGCTCCCAGAATGTCGGGATGCGGCCGCTGCAGTCACAGGACTCCGATGTTTTCAGAAGACTCGCAGGGCCCGTGGCACCGTCCCCGCTGGCCAAGGAGCGCAAGAGGTGATGTCTGCAGCTCTGCTGCTGGGCTCTGCTCTGCTGGGCTCTTTGCAGCCATCACCTCCAAGGAGCTCCTTTGGGCTAACCCCTGCTCTGGCTGACTCGGCACCGCCCAGACCTCCCGCCCATCTGCTGCTCTTGCCATGGCTGAGCCTGCACCCCTTTCCCGCTGCAGGAGGGAATCTGCAGGCTCCATATGTAGAGAAAAATAGGATGTATTCATGTAAATACAGGGAAAGCCTGGCACCAGACAGGGGAGCTCCGTGCCCAGAGCCTGGGTGCAGCATACCGAGCCGTGCTGTGCCGTGCCACAGACAGGGAGGAGCCCTGTTAAATTTCAGTACTGCCCAGACCCACTTGCTCCCCACAGTGCCCAGATGATGCCTCACATGGCCAGCCCAGCTGCAGGGCCAAGCAGGGGCACAGCAGCCATGCCCCCCAAGGCCCCCAGGGCTGGAGGGATGGGGGGACTCCCAGTGGCTTCAGCCCCAGCTTCAGCAGCGAGCCAGAGGCCGAGGGGGGCTGGGAAAGCGGGGGCACCTCGGTGCCAGCAGGAGCCTCCCCCGCCGCCGCCCCCAGCACGGCATCCGGGGCTCTCCCCGGCAGATGCTGGCACCGCAGCAGCCCAGAGGCCCTGCAGACAGCCCAGGGCAAAATTTTAAATTTGTCATCACGCTTCAACCTGAAATCTGAAAAAATGTAAAAAGAATGGCAGGATGTTGGTGTCTCCGAGACAACACAACCCCACGGCCGCTGCAGCTCCACGGCAGGGGCCAGTCCCAGCAGCGGGAGCCCACAGCAGCTCAGGGCCTGCCACACTGCCCAGAGGAGCCTTGCTGCTGAAACCAGCTCATGGCACAGAGCTGCAACGAGGATGAAGAAGGCCACTCACCTTGGGCCAAGGAAACACAGGAACATGGGCAGGTTTGAGGGGGAACATCTGCGCTGGGGGATTCAGGACTCCTTCCCATATGCCTGGCAGAGAAATCAGACCGTGTCACCAACAGCCTTTTAAAAACTACAGAGATCCAAATACTTGAGAAGGTTCCCAGTTTAAAGCCTCCCTGGGAACAATTTCTGGGGCAGCAGCAGCAGCAGCAGTGACAGCAGCACAGCAGCTCTGCGCTGGTATGTGGCACAGCTTAGCCAGCAGCATTCCAGCCAGGGAACAAGGGCTCTGGGGAGGACTGGCAGGACAGATGGGGAGCCAGGGCTGCAGTGGGGCCCCAGCTGCAGCCTTCTCTGGAAAACCTGGGTACCTGCTGCACCCACAGCCGTTCCTTTTGCAGGATTCCATCAGCAGATCCACTGGCGCTGCAGTGGGTGTGGGTTGGGATTCCCCCGCAGAGAATCCCGGTCTCCAGGGCTTGCACAGCCCCGCTCCCCGAGGAGCACGGCCAGCAGTACCCTCGCAGCTCCGGGAGCATGCACGGCTTCCCGAGGGGATTTACCGAGCCTCCACCTGCCCCCCTGAGCCCACCGGGAGGTCGGGAGGGTGTCCAGGCAAACGGAGAGTTGAGCCATTGGAATTCTCGGTTTCAATGAAACCCACGGAAGTGTGCATTCGTCAAAATGACTCGTGCTCTGCAGCTCACCGTCACCTAACAGCTCCTGAAGGAGCTGCAGGCTGAGAACGCCTGACGGGAATGTTTTGAGAACACAAAGGTGAGGGGGCTGGGGTACGGCAGCAGCTCCAGCCCCCCCGAACCTGGGAGAAGCCCTGCAGCTGCTCCCGCCTGCTGGCTTGACATCAATAAAGCATGGAGACGACCGGGGAACGCGGAGATAAAAGAGGATGAAAGACGCGTGGCAGACAGGCAGCCCCGCTGTGCGCGGAGGATTCGAGCACTCTGGGCAAACCCGTTCCAATGTCTGCCATCAGAAGCGCTGGTGAGGCGGGTGCGGAGGGGACCCGGGGAGGGACACCCGGCTCCGCTGCTGCCGGGGCAGAGCGCGCACGGAGCGGGGCACACAGGCTCCCGGGGCCAGCAGCCCCGATCCTCACCGCGGCAGCAGCCGCAGGCACAACACACCAACAAAGACCCCGCAGAACTCAGAGCGTGTGAAAGCCCCTGTGGCTCAGCACCGCCAAAAGGCCCCCAGCAACTCCTCACTGTCACGATCTTTTTATTGAGAGCAGGAGAGGAACGGGACATGTGGGACCACGGAGCCAGCTGCAAAGGCCTGGCGGACGGCCGCCGGCCCGTGCCCCGTGTGCCGGGAGCGCGTCCGTGCCCTCGGCCATGCGGGGCTTCCTCCGCGCTGCCGCTGCCCAGCGGTGCGTGATGCCCCGTCCGCGCCCGGTGCGGGCAGCGCTCCCCGCACGGCTCCCCCGGGCTGTCCCGGGCTCGCTGCCGAGCGTCCCCGGGAGCAGCCGCTCTCCCGTGCCCAGGGCGTGGGTCACGGCACCGGGACACGGCCGGCCGTGCTCCCGCTGCCCCGTTCTTCGTCCCGTTCCCGCGCGCCGGGCACCCCGCGCGGACCCGCCGGTGCCGGGGGCTGCGGACCCGGGCCCACCGCGGCCTGGGGGCCCTGCCCCGCACAGGGCCGAGCCCCCGCGCCCCTCGCAGCCCCCCGCATCGCCCGGACCCCGGGACCCCGCGGACCCCCGGACACACCGGACCCACAGATCCCCCCGGATGCACAGATCCCCGGACCCACAGATCCCCCTGTGTCCCCCGGACGCCCCAGAGCCCCCTCGGAGCCCCCCGGGTCCCTCAGAGCCCCCTCAGAGCCCCCGGGTCCCTCAGAGCCCCCCCGTGCGCACAGCGGCCCCTGGCGGCCGCCGGGTTCCCCCTTCCAGGATCGCTCATTGGCTCCGTGCCCCGTGACGTCACGAGGTGGGACATTCCCTATTTGGTTTCGGGGGGGCGCACCGCCGGGTGCTGGCGGTGATTGGCGCACGTGGTTCCGAGCGCTGATTGGATGCTGCTCCTCCCCTTCCCTCTACGGCTTGAGTCACTTCCGGTTCGCTCCCCGGGTCGCGCATCACGTGACCCCAGGCGCGAGAGGCGCGGGCCAATCGCGGCGCGCCCGGCTCCCCCCATTCAAAGCCGGCGGGCGCGGCGGCCAATGGCGGGGCGGGCTCGGCCCCGCGCGCGCTGACGGGCAGGCGTGCCGACCAATGGGGAGCGGCGGGGCCCGCGCGG
>NW_024531821.1:3508269-3669202 GCF_017590135.1 Pyrgilauda ruficollis
GGGCCGGCGGGAGCTCTCCCGCCTCCATTCCCGGCCCCGCGTGCGGCGGGACGGGCCCTGTTCCCGCTCGCCGGGCCGGGGCCGCTCCCGGGCGGGTCCGCTCGGAGCGCGGACGGAGCGTGTCCGCTGTGGCCCACCGTCTCATAACCGTGTGTTTTTCCGAGCCTGGCTCCTCGTGCGCCCCGGGGTGGGTGCAGTTGTGCCCGAGCCGCACGGCGCCGCTCTGGACGGTTCTGCCGCTCCCGAGGGCCGAGGCCTTTTGCAGAGCCCTGCCGAGCGCCGGGCGGCTCGGCGCGGGCCAGCCCTGCCGCGGACAGCGGGGCCCGCTGCAGGGCGCGGGGCGCTCCGGCGGGCGGGGGCCGGGGCACCGGGTGTGCTCGGGCAGCTCCGGCACACCAGGAAGGGCGCGCTTCCCTGTGGCTGCGTGCCCCATGCCAGCCCCGCGCACCCATTTCCGTGCGGGGAGATTCACAGTGAGGACCAGTAACCTTGAGCTGTGTAGCAGAACCTCTTCAAATAGCGGCACCGTTGCCTTTGCCCGCTCAAACGTGCCGTGTTCGGCGCGCCCTGTCGGTGCTGGCGGGGTGTCCCCGGGCGCTTGCCGCAGCCGGTTGCCCCTGGCAGCGGCAGTGACCGTGTTCCGTGTGCCTCTCTCCCCAGGATGGCTCAGCAGCAGGCGCTGCGGTTCCGCGGCCCCGCGCCGCCCCCCAGCGCGGTGCTGCGGGGCCCCCCGCCCCTCCTGCGGCCGCCCCCGCCCTTCGGCATGATGCGGGGCCCTCCTCCGCCCCCCCGGCCCCCCTTCGGCCGGCCCCCCTTCGACCCCAGCATGCCCCCGATGCCGCCGCCGGGGGGGATCCCCCCGCCCATGGGGCCTCCACACCTACAGGTAAGGAACTCCGCTGGGTGTTGAAGTGGGATTTAGGGATTTTTTTGTTTGTTTTCACACGTGGAAGTGGCCAGCTCTGGGCCCCTCAGTTTCAGGAAGGACATGGAGGTCTGGAGCGTGTCCACAGCAGGGCAGCAAAGCTGGTGGAGGGTCTAGAGCACAAGTGTGATGAGAGCAGCTGGGGCGTCCAGCGGGGCTCAGCCTGGACAAAAGGAGGCTCAGGGTGGTGCTGGAGTCCCATCCCTGGGGGTGTCCAGGGAACGATGGGCTGTGGCACTCGGTGCTCTAGGCTGGGTGACAGGGTGGGGATTGGGCACAGGGTGGACTCGAGGGGCTGGGAGGTCTTTTCCAACATAATTGATTCTGTGATTGTGTGGAAGTAGTACGAGCATGGACATGGAAATGGGTGAAGGAAACAGCAAGGCAAGATGAGAATGCAGGGCTCAGGTGTGGTGCAATACACCACTGCATACCTGTGGTGTGCAAATACAGCTCCTGCTCAGCTCCTCTGCTGCTAAACTGATGGATGGTTTAAGGTCTTGTGTCTGATTTTCTGAGGCCTGGACAGTTTGCAAGGGACAGCACCTTTGTGAGTGAGGAATGGATTGTTTCAATTGCCTTGTGCTGATATTTTATTGCTTTGTGTGTGCCTTCCCATTAGGGCAGTGTGAGCAGCGTGTGGGCCGTGGGCAGGCTGAGGAGCTGAATGGTACCACGTGCCATTATGCATTAGATCCACTATTTGTACTGGCAGTTTGAAGAACCAGCCAGAGTTACTTTGGATCCCAGGCCTGGCTGTGGGTGTCTGCTGCGTTAGATTTCCATCCACGCTGCTCCCAGCTGTCACGCAGGCCGTGAGCTCTGCAGCTCCTGAGCAGCACCAGCCGTGGCTGGGTGCCTGGGGCTGGCTCTGTGCTCTGCTCCACGCTCAGGGCCGGGCTTCCCTCTCTGCCCGGTGCCCAGCCAAGGGCAGACGTGATGGTGAGGGGCCCCTGGTCAGAATGGGGGAGCTGTGCTCAGGAGCTCAGTGCTGGGGCCCTGGCTGCACACCTGGCACTGACTGCCCACGTGGTGTTACTCCTGGACTGGGGAAGGGAGCTGTAGCAGGTGGAAGGTGGGCTGCTCCTCACTGGGCTCTTCGTACAGGTTGTGAGAGCAAGAAACAGGAAGCTCATGGTGGAGCAGGTGCAAGAGCTGTTGGGGAGGAACAAGGGAGGGAAGGCAGGCTGCAGTTGAGTTGAGGGCTTTTTTTGTTTGTGTAGAATGCATGCACTCTTGGCTTCCTTTTTAATAGTATTTAATGCAAATAATTGCTACTAGTTTGGTATGTGGATTTAAGGAGCAGTTGGAGCAGAAAGTTGGATCTCAGGAAAGCTCCCAACAGAAGCCAAGGACATGGCAGCACTGGCAGCTGCCAGGGGTGCAGCTGTGGGTGCAGGGAGACAGCTCAGGGCCCCTGTGTGCAGTTTGTCACTGAGCCACCCTCCCTGTGGCACGGGGAGTCCTGGTGTCCCAGCGCCAGGCAGCCACGGCGCGGGGTGAGCGTGGCACTCGAGGTGACATCCAGTTAGAGCTGGAGTGATGGGGACAGTTAGGGCAGGTGTAGGTGTTTGCAGAGCTAGCTAAAGAGCTCTGTGAGCTCTGTCATCTGTTTTTACGGGGAAGTGTTCACTGTACTTGTTGCGTATAGGGAATTTCAAACAGTCCAAGTAAATAAGTAAAATGAAAGAACTGAACGTACTTTGAATTACAAACAGGTGTTCAGGCTTTCAGGTAACTGTGTGCAGGACAGGTCAGGATTTCTTGTCATGCAATAATGAACATGTAATTTCATCTTACTTTTATTTTGATTGGCACTAGTTAGAATTTTAGTTAGTGGGAAGTTTAGGAGTGTAATGGATTTTAATTAAGCCCACTGCTCAGCTGTACTGACAAACTGGATGCTTAGTTGTAATTTAGTTTTTTTTAACATATCTTTCCTGGGAGGGTCGTTGGGTTTCTGGGGTGTTTGGTTCACAGATGGCGATGTCTGAGCAGCAGCTATTTGGGAACAGCTCTTCCATTCTTTCTCTTCCTTGCATTGAAATATTTTCTCCTTTTCAGGAGAGGGCTTTCGGACTTTGACCACATTTCTGTTCGTGCCACCTTTTTTAGGTGCCTGGATGTTTGTATCTCAGACGTGGTGGCTTCAGCTGTTCTGCCATGGGTGGGGGGCTGGCAGGAAGCACATTCCCTGAGCTGGGAGCACTGCATTGTTAGAGAAGCTTCCAGGCCTGGCACGGCTGTACTTACTGTTGGTGTAGTGTCTGTTGGTTCTCTAAGAAAGGAAAACTGCTTGATATTCTATTGTTGTTATCATTATCATCATTGTTGTTATTATATGCCTTTAGAGACCACCATTTATGCCTCCTCCCATGGGTAGCATGCCACCACCTCCTGGTATGATGTTCCCTCCAGGAATGCCGCCGGTCTCTGCGCCGGGAACACCAGCAATGCCCCCAGCTGAGGAGATCTGGGTAGAGAACAAAACTCCGGACGGGAAGGTGAGATGGGTGCCGTGGGCTGGGCCCCGGGCACGCCGGCGGGGTGGGGCCCTGGGCCAGGAGCCGCAGCGGCCGGGGTGACGGGGCCGCTCTCCCCAGGTCTATTTCTACAACGCACGCACGCGCGAGTCGGCGTGGAGCAAGCCGGACGGGGTCAAGGTCATCCAGCAGTCAGAGCTGACGCCCATGCTGGCGGCCCAGGCGCAGGCCGTGGGGGCCTCCACCCCCACCACCAGCAGCCCTGCATCTGCAGCATCTCCATCCACCTCCTCCAGCACGCAGTCCTCCACCACCTCCACCACCACCACGGCCACCTCAGTGTCCCAGACCAACTCCAGTGAGTACCTGGGCTGTGTCGGGCTCGCCGTGCTGGGAGCAGGTGGTGGGGTTACTGCATGGGGAATTGCTGCAGCAAAGCATGGGTATTCAGGACAAGTTGTTTCAGCATGGAGTGTGAATTTAAAGTACAGTGTTTAGTCCAGAAGAACCTTGCATGCAAACTTTTTTCTCCCCAGTCTCAAAGAATTCTTCAGGTCTTTGTATATTTTTCTTCTGCTGTTATCACATCATCTCAGAGCTATTACGCATCTATTTCCTTTTGACTATAGATAGAGCTAAATTGCTTTTTTAAAGCGTTTCACAAGAAGCGTTGATCTGAGGTAGGAGTTTAGTTGTGGCAATTTCCTCATTTTCTCCATAGCATCTGTTTCTGTAGGTTGGATCTCAGAGCTGCTGCTCTGTGAGCATTGGTTGATTACAGAATAGAGTTTCTTTGTTATTAGCATTATTCTTCTGCCTAAGCCTTCTCAGTTCCTATTTTCTAGAGTTCCACAAAGAGGAAAAAGAATGTCCTTGGAGCCATTTTTGTTTATTTATGACCTTTGAATGATATTCTGGAGATTACTGCTGCTTCCATGGACTGAGCCTTTGCTTGTAGGGGTTTTCCAAGTAAGGAAAGGGGACTGAAATGATGCAGCATGCACGTAAATGCATGGCTGTGCACACACCAGCGTGGTTTGCACTGCACTTTGGCATGTGTGTGCTGCCCAGGTGCCTCAGTGCACGTGGATAGAGGTGTGTGTTGGGCACTGTGGGTCTGTTTGCTGTGAGTGTGTCAGCAGCAAACAGGGAGTGAGGTCAGTCCCCGTGCCCAGAGCGAGGGGTGCAGGGCAAGGAGCAGCTCAGAGAGTGTCCTGTCTTGCATGCAGGGCTACAGGCAGCACTGGTGCTGAGCAGGAATCTGGCACTGGGACATTGGGCATTGTAGCTGCACTGGCTCAGAGGTGTGCACTGAGCCAGGCCAGAGAGTGCAGGAGGTGAGCTGTTCCAACTCCTGCTCTGGGGGTAGAGTTGCATTCTCTGGAATTCATCTTTTTCCTGTAACAGGTGAGACAAGTCAACTGAACTCACCATTTAACCTGAACTTCAGAATCTGTGTGTAAAAGGGAGTCACATTTAGGTAACCCTTCAATTTTGCTTTCATTAGGGCTGGAGGGAGGACACGTCACTAGAGCAGCAAAGAACTTATATTGCTCAAAGCATTTGAGGGCTTTTGTTTAATTTGAAGGGTAACTCAGAACGGTGTTAATTTGCTGTGTTGAACTGCTCTAATTGTTGTGCTGAGTACCAAGTCAGGTGGGAGGTCAGTGCCAGCTCCTGACCCATGGCAGGCTGGGGAGAGCTGCTTTGGGAGCAGCACTTCATGCACCTTCTCTGAAGTTGAATTTCCTGATGCTGAATGCTGACAATCTGTTCCACTTCTACCTGTTCTATCTGCTAAACTTTGTCTTTGCTTTCAAGAACTGTTACTGTTGGTGTCTGTGCCTAGGTGATGAAATTTTATGATTTAAAATAATTTTATAACTCTTAGACTTGGCCTGTAAAAAAACCCCTGGGACTTCTGGCTGAGCTTCATTCTTGCCTTGTACTGATTTGACCTAGGTCTTACAAATCACATACTGACTGTCTGCTCTGTTTCCCTAAATGAGGCACTGCTAAGAACTTTCATCCTTTCTGAAACGCTTATTGAAAGATCAAAAGTCTTTATTTAAATATGCTAATACTGGTTTGTTGTTTGGAATGTTTCTGGTAGTAATAGAAACTGCACGGTGTGCCCATTGGAATATGGCTGTAAATTATTATTTATTTAAAATTAAAAAGAAATTTTTTTTCTTTTTCCCTTCACCTCTGCACCAAATCTTAGAGAGTGAGTTTACAAGTTTAAACAGACTTGTCTCAAGTTCCTCTTGGCCTGTGCTGTGAGACTGTTTGCTCCCAATTAAAACAATTTGAAATTGAAACCGGTCATGCTGCAAGGATTATAGAACTGAATGCCAGTTGTGTGTTTTCCTGCTGGGAGGCACTGAAGACTAGCTAAGAAAGTTCTTGCGGCTCTTGAAGAAAAGTATTTTCCTTTTCCTTGCTTATTTACACATTTTTATTGATACTTTGCTGTTCTGCATAGTTTAAGGCAGACTGCTGTCATGCACGTGCTGCTGCTGTTAAAAGCAGAACGTGTGTTTGTGTAACACAAGGACAGCCTGTTGCCATTGGAAACTTGCTGTAATGTTCTGTTTCTGTGAACAGAATAGAACCTCATTCCAGCCTGCGTTTGTCCTTTGATACAGCCCTGCTTCTGCTGTAGGGACGTGTTAAGTGTAAAGAATGGGACAAATTGAAATTGGAAATTGACTTTCTTTGTGAATATTTAATGTTCCAGAGAAGGCAGAGTATTTTTTGTCCAGGAGTGTCTTCCTGCTGGTTATATCTGAGCATACCTGCCGGGAAACAGAGCGCAGTATGTTTGCAGCAGTATATTGCAGTGTCTAAGATACAAGGTGTTCTTTGTGTTTTTTTATCAGCACCTACCACACAAGACCAGACCCCGAGTTCGGGTGTTTCAGTTGCCACACCATCAGTCAGTGTTTCAACCTCTGCTCCTTCTGCTACACCTGTGCAGACTGTACCCCAGCCAGTCCCACAGACATTGCCTCCTGCAGTTCCTCATGCAGTACCTCAACCAACTGCAGCAATTCCTGCTTTTCCACCAGTAATGGTACCTCCATTTCGTGTCCCCCTTCCTGGCATGCCTATTCCACTTCCAGGTAAATTGGCAAACTGTAATTGTCTTGTCTGCTACATGTCCATGTTGTCAGTTGTTTGCACTCATGTGTCCACTGTGTACAGAACTTGCCTGGATCCTCTCCTCAGAGTATCTCTGAAAGAATTCAGGGTTAGCAGACAGACTTTTTAATTAACAAAGAATATGTATTTTTTTGACTTCTAGTTCTTTGCTATACTTGGCAGAAAACAGCTGCATTTAAACATGTAATGTTTAAATGAGAATATTGAGCACTATATTTTACTAATTGCATTATTGCTTTAATTTTTTTCTACTTACTTGATTTAGATCTGAAGTCTTGTGCATAAATATTCAGTAGGACATGGATGAGCAGGAAGAATTACCATGGAAATCATGACCCCAGTGATATCAGGTGTTCCCAGTTTTCTTAGGCTGCAGCCTTTGGGTAGGATGCTGAGTGTTGAGGTGTGACCTGAGGACCATAATGAGGCATTTAGGGTGCCAGGGTTTTGTTATTCACAGGCTTTAGGTTTAAAGAACCTGGAGCTGGCAGCACACTTCTTCTGGCTACATCATAATTTCTTAAATTTTAATGAAATATTTAAATACCCAAGGAAGGAATTTTAGGCTGGCGGAACGTTGGACTCGCAGTCTGTGGTTGTTGCAGAGGGCCTCCCAGGAGATCACTAATGACACTTAGCACTTACACACCACGTTCCATTTGCATGGATACCACTGAGTTCCTGTTCTGATACAAAATTGATGTGTTCCAGTGCACAGGAGCACTAAGCATACACCAGGAACCGATGGTCTTGTGTTGCAGAGGGAGGTAGGAGACTGCAGTTGTAATGGATCCAAGTTAGTTTCAGATTTAAAAAGACAAAAGAAGCAGCTCTGAGCAGCACCTTCATGTTTCTCACTCTTTGTACAAGCTGAGTGAGGTGACTTTGCTGCTGTCCTAGTGCAGCCACCAACTGGATGTGGAGGGAGGCCTTCACCTCCCCACTGAATTGCATGGATGAAAAGTAACCCTCCAGAGCACTCCTTTGGTGAGAGAAAAAAGCCTGAAAGCAGTTAAAGTGTTGACTAGAAGAGAGCGCCAGCTTTTAGCTGCCTCTGCTTTTAGAACAGTTTTCTAAAATGACTGGGCAAAGCTACTTTAATCTGTATTGGCCTGGAAAGGAAACTGCAGTCTAGTACTCTGGTTTAAACCAGGAGACAAATACTATTCTGAATGTGATATTCCAGGCTGAGCAACAAATGAATAAAGGGAAGGAGAAAGAAGTTTGTTTATTGGTTTGGAAGAATAATAGAAACAGTTCAGCCTTAAAGATGATTGGCTGAGTGCTCTCAATTGCCATTTCTAACCTTGCCAGCAAGGGACCAGCATGGAATCAAGGGCCCTTACATACTGTGAGGGATATGATCTATGCAGGTGTGACCTGTGGAGTAAAATGGGATGGTCAGGACAGTGTAGAAATGTGCCAGTGGAAATGGAGATCCTGGGTGTGTGCTCAGGCTGGGCTTTATTGTGAGCTCTCAGTCAAACAGTTTTGGGAGTGGTGCAGTACAGGAGCAAAGCCATAGGAACATCAATCATCTCCTGAAACTCATTTTTGGAAATTATTTTTTTCAGAACTTCCCTGGTAAGAGGTATTTGCTCTGACCAGTTTTTCCTGTGAGCTGGGCTGCAGGTGGGACCCATAGTGTGTAGGAAGAACACCTGGCAGCAAAGTGCTGCTTCCAGTAATGGGTCTGATTTGTCAGTTTGCTTAGTTACAGAATGAAATCTGTCAGCTAATTCTGACTTGAGTTGGTTGGGATGGTTTCTAAGCCCTGTAAAAGAAAAGGAAGACTGTAAAATATTTTACAATAACAAGAAACAGAAGAGAAGTCAAATTACTTCAAGACAGTATCAGGTGAAGTCAGAAGGTTGTATGAAGGTCAGGCTGTAGATGTTGGGGGCTTTCAACACCAGGTATGGTATCAGCCAGAGGATTTGGAGTCACAGGGACAGAGCTGAACAATACCAGTGTCAGGTGATTTCAAAGTTAATCTCTGTGTTAAACTGTAGTAAGAAGGAATAATGGAAGAGTTTGTTAGTGATATCCCATAATCTCAGATCTTAAAAAGTAAGTCTGCTTTCTCTCAATTCCTATGTTTTAAGTCAGTTTTATGTTTGGGAATGACCTTGGCAGCAGAAACAGCTTGGGTGTTTGCTCAGTCTAATCTGTGCTGCAGCATCCCTAACTCCAGCAATCCCCAGACAGTGTTATTGGTACTGACTCACGTTGGAGACATGCTGTAACTTCCTTAACAAAACGAATTTTCAGGTCCATTGTCAAGTATATAACATGACCACCCTTCCAGTCTAGACAGACACTTCAATCAGTGCTGTTTGAGTCAATGTTTTCATGTCTCAATTCAATACTTTTAAAAATAAAATTAGTTGCAATTCTCTCATTCAAATTATTTTTAGAAAACACTACAATTGTCTTCTCACAAATTTATTTCCAAATAAATTGGCAGTATTTATGTGTACTTTGCATACTTGATCTCTATTGACCAAAACCAGAAACTACTTTGGTTTAAACAGGGGTTTAATTTCACTTTCCATTGGAGCATTTCCCACCTCACATGCTGAATTTGAACTTTTGAAGGGAAGTGTTTAGTTTCTGAGCATCCAGACTGGACCAGCCAGAGAGCACTTCTACAGTTGCCTTCTACACCCAAAATGGAGGTTTTGGAAATGCATTCCCCTCAGCCTTGTCCGATTTCCCACTGATTTTGATCTGATCAAAGAGGATGAGCTGCTTGCCTTTTTGTGCCTTTTTGTATCATTTCTTACTCAGCTGGAGAGCAGACCAGTGCATGGTGCCACCTCTTTCAGGGCGAGTTTTGGCTTTTAAAGCATTTTCAGCTCATGCCATTCTTGATAATGAAAAACAAAGAAAATGCCCCTGGCCTAGTGCAGCTCTGTGTACCTCTGTCTGCAGCTTCATTGCTTTGATTTCTTTTACCCCTCTCTTTGACCTCAGCCTTGCTGCAGTGACCCTCCTACCCTCAGCTTTCCCTCTGGGTTCACTTGGCTGTCCTCCCTGCCCTGCTTTGCTGCTCTGACTAGTTCAGACCTGTCCTACCCTTACTCTGCTCTCTAACTGCAGCAGCAGACTGGGACCCTCAAAGTTTCGTTGTGCTGCTGCTCCCCACAGGTCTGTCCCAGCAGAGGCTGCCTGTGGAAGCAGCCCCATAGTGGGATATTTTCTTGTGCTGCTGCCCTACAAGGGGAGCTGCATTCCCCCTTGGATGAACTTAAACCCCTGAGTCTTCGCTGAAAAACATTTTTTCTTTTTAATGACATCCCAACAACTTGCTAAGCAGCTGGTTTAACATAGGCAGAGACTGTTGCTGCAGGTTAAAATTAGTTTTATATTTGATCTGGCATAAAATGTTGGAGCAAAAGTAATTCACATTTTCTTGCTGGAAGGCTTCTTCTCTGCCAGCTGCAAATGGCATTCCAAATTGTGGCAGGAAGTCCGTAGCAGCCCGTGGTAGCTGACGTCCCATGGCAGCTTTCCAACATGCTTCCTATCCGTTTTGCAGGTGTAGCAATGATGCAAATAGTCAGCTGCCCGTATGTAAAGACAGTCGCTACCACCAAGACCGGTAATTTCCAAACCCATCCTAGTTCGTTTTGTCTGTAAGTTGGCATGGTAGTGAATGTGGTTGTTTCTTTTATTTCTTTATTTGCTTCCCCACTTCAATGATTACATATACTTTATTTTCAAAACCAGTATAAATGAAATATCATATTTGGTCAGGAGATAACTTCCCCAAGTCACTGTTAGTGTCAGCTTATTCTGTACCCAAACTCCCGTACACTTTTCTGTAACCATTGAGTTCTGTAATGACTGTGACTCTCATGCCCATACTTAGTTCCTAGTTTCTTGTGTGGATTTTTGTTTTCCTGCTCCACATGTGCAGCGGCTGGCTGTGCTCGCATGTTGTGTGCGTGTCTGAGTGTGTCTGTGTGTCTGAGTGCGAACTTTCATATTTCAATTGTGGATTTACCAGTGGTCACTCGCTGAGAACACGTTGTGGCGGTGTGTAATGTGTGATTTCTGTTATTTAAAATGAGACTTTCTTAATGTTAAAGGCTCAAATTTATGATCTTGAAGTTCCAATCCTATCCAATTGGTTGTTTTAGAACTTTTCGTTCCAAATCTGTTCATTATCCTCAGTTTGTTGGGATGAGTGGAGAGATAATAGGATACTGCAGCATTCTGGCTTTCTTATCTTTGAATATTTACTTGCCATTTTGCTTTAGGATTTCAATAAAATGTTTTTTTTTTTCAATCAGTTCGCAGTATTAAACAAACCCCACAATCTGGTACTGTTTCATTGTCATCAGGTTTTATCCAAGGCTATGAATTAATGCCAGTGTTTAAGATATATCAGAGTTCTGTTCTATGTTCTATGGCTCAAATTCAATCCACTCTTGCCTTTTTTAAGAGCAATAGGAATATCTTGTACAATGGCAACATATTTAAGCTGTGGAGTAGACTTAACCCCAATTATTTGCTGCAGGCATTTGATAAAGACTTTTCTAAAAAATAGAGAACGTAGTTTTAGAATAGTAGAATAAATGTCTAAAAGCTAACAAGCTTTGTGCTTTGCAGAATTAAACAAATTAATTAAAATCCAATTTGCCTGGGAGTGGGCATTACTGATTGCAGAGCACAGGAGGGAAATTTGGTAACAACGCCTTGCTTTCCAACTGAACTTTGAAAACAATCCTGTTTCTTTCTATGGGTTGAATATTTGTGAGCTGAGTCAGTGACGTGCTAGGTGTTGGTCCGTAGGCCCTGCCTTGGCACTTACTGTCCCTTTCCCTGTTCCTTTTGTCCCTGTGCCCAGGAGTGCTGCCGGGCATGGCTCCCCCCATCGTGCCCATGATCCACCCGCAGGTGGCCATCGCCGCCTCCCCGGCCACGCTGGCCGGAGCCGCCGTCTCCGAGTGGACGGAGTACAAAACAGCAGATGGGAAGACCTACTACTACAACAACAGGACTCTGGAGTCCACGTGGGAAAAGCCCCAAGAACTGAAGGAGAAAGGTGCTTTGGGGTTTTTTTGCTACAGCTTTGTGCTGGGAATGTGGCTCAGCCCATCGGTGGTTGTGTTCGCCAGTGCGAGCGGGTGTATTGCTAATCCCTGATCTCCCTTAAACATATTTTGAAGTTGTGATTATAAGGATCCACACGAGTTGGTTTTCAGTCTGAAAGTTGCAGCGTGTTTCCCACTGTGCTGTAAGGGTGTTTGGTTCTAGAGTTGCTCCCAAATCTTGTGCCTAGGGCCAATGCATGTTCCTGTGCCAGTAGAAAGTGAGTAGCTCCCCTGCACCACATGTTGGAGAAGGTTCCAGTTGCAGACAGAAAGTGAGGGGAATTGAGGGGAAAAGCCAGCCATACTGAGGGCTGTAGGCCAGGACAAAATTAAGATCATTGTACTGAATTTCAGATCTTGAAAAACTAAATGTATAAATAGATTTGGAGTATGAAGTAAAATAATGTCACCTCCTGCTGTCCACAGCTCTACATTGTGTTCATGTAAATGCACGTTAGATCCATGGGTGGATGCAATTGCTCTTGTACCATAAATAAGGAGGAAGGGGCAAAAGTCCTGTGGCTCTTACTCAGTTCATGAAGTGTTTTAAGAAAGCAAATCCAAACAGTTGTGCCTTTTATTGTCTCCTGAATTTTTAGTTACAGGAAGTCTTTGTTTAGACAAATGCAGCACACTTACACTGTTGGTTCAATTAATGCCCATCTTCCTAAGGAATCAGGTTAAGTAATAGGTCTTTTTATTGAGATGAAAGTATCTGAGACAGCAAGTACTAATTTTGCTGAGAGAAGATTATATGTTTTATACTTCTTGTAAATTAAAAAAATTGTGTGCAGAGAAATCCCCAAGTGGTTCTGCCTTGATTTTTATTTGTTTTTGTCCACAGTATTTAAAATGTGAAAGCGGTCTTCCGTGTTGCACTGTTGGTTGAGAATTACTATTGGTTTAGCATTTCTGTTAGTACCCTTTAGTCAGCCTTTTAGTAAAATAGCTGCATCACAATTTTCATTTTCCAGTACCAAGTAGTATCTTGGCACAGGAGATAACTACGACTTCATAAGCAGACACTGTAAAGCCCAAGAGAAACAGAAAGTGGTGAGAATATATTGAAAATAAGCTTTGGGTTGGTGTTGTATTTGGAAAATTATACCAATAAAAAGAAATTTGTTATGGTTCCACAGTGGTTTCTTGATTATACTCAAGAAGACTCTTATCTTTATTTAGAAAAAATGGAGGAGAAGGTCAAAGAGCCAATTAAAGAACCCTCGGAGGAGCCTTTACCAATGGAGACAGAAGAAGAAGAGTCTAAAGAAGAACCTATAAAAGAACTGATAAAGGAGGTAAAGGACCTTGCACCCAAAGGCCAGTCTGAAATGTCACATCCCACAGCTCTGGCTGCATCTTAGCCCAGGCAGGTTGTCAGGAGCCATGGTTACTAACTCAAGTTCTTAAATTCCCGAGGGGATTTGAAAGCCTCTATTTTTGGATTCAGATCTTTCTTTCTTTTGTTAATTTCTTTTACATAAGGAAAAAAGAACTTTCAAAAGAAACCTACGTTTCTTCTGTTATATGTTAGTTAAGAAGTTAGTAAGAGCATGGGAGAGAGGTTAGCTTATTACACACATCTGGTGTTCTCTCACTGATTTTATGGTACTCAGAAAATGGAACTTGTCCTGAATGTTTGGAATATTTAATATTGAATAGTTTTTTTTCTCTAGTTATTTGCTTCATTATTTTTAGCAGTTTGACACAAAGCTCACATGTTCACCCTGTGCTGTAACTGCTAAGTTTAGGCTGTTAAAAACTGTTAAGTTTAGGAGCACGTGTCCTAGAAAGGGCCGTAGTGTTTTCAGTAAACAAAAGTAACTTTTCCTTTTGGAGGCATATTGCTGTGCTAAACAGCATAGTTTTTGAGGGTGCTAAAGCATGTTTAAAAGAAAATTAAAGTTTTTATCCTGATTTCTGTGAACTTCAATGTTGTTTAATGGGCAAAAACACAGAATTCAGTTACTGGGTTTTGCTGCCACTGCACCCTGTTTATTTCTGAGGTAGTTACCCGTTCTGATTTCTGCTACAGAGGTTATTTCAGGTTTTCACTGTTTCCTACTGTGTGTCTCACTATTAAACAAACTACTTTTGCGAATAAATGAAAATTCCTTTGTCAGAAAATGCACCCTTGCACCTGTATCCAGGCCCTCCTAGATTTCCATACAGATCTAGGAAGGTATTTAAGTAAGGTTTTGTCAAGGTCAAAAGTTAATTAAATGCTTAGAGGTTTTGGAATTTAGATTTTTGGAATAGCAGCTGCTGTTTTAATTCCAGTTCTTCTGTTCTAGGCATGGATGAAGTGTCATTGTGAGCTGCTTGTCAGCATGGTTTCAGTAAAACAAGTTAGTTACTGTGTAATAAATAATTAGCCAGCTGTCATTGCCTGATCCTCAAACTTGTTTTTTCCTTGAGGAGCCAAAAGAGGAAGAAATGACAGAGGAAGAGAAGGCTGCTCAGAAGGCCAAGCCAGTGGCCACCACCCCCATTCCAGGCACCCCGTGGTAGGTAGCTGCTGCTGCTGCTGGGCAGTTAGAACAAGTGACAGCGTGTGGGAGCGTGTTCTTAGTGTGCTGCGTTTTTAAAGTTTCAGTTTCAAATTCCAGTCACTGCATTTTCAAATCTGGCAGCAGAGAAAAGCAGCAGCTGGGGCTCAGAGCTGGGCAGTAGGGGTGTCTGGCAGGTGTGCAGTGCAGCCTGGGTCTGTGTGTGACCATGGAGCTCAGGCTGTGAGCGCCTGGCAGGGCCCCCGGGGGTGAAGGCAATCCCAGGTAACCCCAGGCCTCCTTTGCATCCCCAGGTGTGTGGTGTGGACTGGTGACGAGCGTGTGTTCTTCTACAACCCCACCACCCGGCTGTCCATGTGGGACCGGCCCGACGACCTCATTGGGAG
This sequence comes from Pyrgilauda ruficollis, assembly GCF_017590135.1. Classification (NCBI taxonomy): domain Eukaryota; kingdom Metazoa; phylum Chordata; class Aves; order Passeriformes; family Passeridae; genus Pyrgilauda; species Pyrgilauda ruficollis. Next base: position 3,522,841 of record NW_024531821.1, read on the forward strand.
AGCTGACGTGGACAAAATTATTCAGGAGCCTCCTCACAAAAAGGGAATGGATGAAGGAAAAAAACTCAGTAAGAGCAACTTATTCTCTTCTTAGGAAGCGTAAATACAACTTAACACTTTGCTTTCCAAAGCTTGTTTAAATAAGTGGCAGAAATGTAAGGATCTACTGAAAAGGTATATAAATGTGAAATGCAGATTGTGGAGTCTCTTGGCAAAAAGGTAGCCCACTGAAGAAAGTAGATACTAACAAGGTTAATTGTTCTGCTAAATGCCAACAGGTTGAAAAACCCCACAGTTTTTACTGACTTAAAAAAAAGGGATTATGTTTGTTCTATAAGAAAGACACCGGACAAGATTGATCATAATGTACGAACAGGCTCTCACAGAAGAGGAATTAATTTTGGGATCATCAGTTGGAATAGAGTTTGGAAATAGCTGCTGAGAGAGAGAACGTTCAAAAGGCTGCTGAGATGAGATTTCTCTCTGGCCTGAGTTCCAGGAAATGGTCCTGGCATGACATGTTGGCTTTGTAGTTGGAGGAGAGCAAAGTGCAGGTAATCAGGTAGATCCAAATGTGCTTCATTAGACTGTTAAGCCCAAGTTGTTTTCCCCTAAAAATAAGAGCTCAGTGTTCGTCATTTTAAATTTCAAGCTGGCTGAAGTCCTCTGGTCCTGTCCCCAAGTTCCCATAGTGTTACTCTGAAAGTGACTGAGAGCCACGTGTCGTCTCCCTTTGTCAGAACACAACTGCTGCCATGTTGTCCTTGGTTCGTGCGTGAGGTTTCATTCATAAGTGTAAAAATTTTCACCAATATAAAACCTAAAGTCTTATTAAAATCTCTTACAGTTAGAGAGGAGCATGAAGCTGCAGAGGAAGCAAATGAAGACGAGCCTATTAAAATAAAAAAGCGCAAGTAAGTTTTTGCTTTTTCAGTACCAAGGGATCTGTGTGGTAAAATAACTGAGGTTTGTTACTTGAGCCATGTATGTTGTGTCCAGCAGAGTAGAATTGGAATGGAGAGGGCTGGTGAAAAGAGTCATCAGCTTTCTGCTGCTCAGCAGATCAGGTATTTGATATTTTCCTGAGATTGCTGAAGCCTGTGCAGAGAGTAAATAGCTATGTTTTTGAAGTAATTTGAAATGGAAATAAATGGTGTAAGTTGGTGAATCCAAAGACTGTTTTGATTGTAGCGTGTCTTAAATAGCTTGCTTCTGTTGTTTGTTAATTTCTGGACATAAGACTTTGTTGTCAAAATATCTTGCCACCTATATTTTCAGTTGTTCCTCTGTTTTCACTGTTACAAATGTTTACAAGTTTGGCTTATGTCATTTGGTCTGGTTTGCCTTTTGGAAGTGATATATGAGATATACATGCTGTTTTAAAAGTGATTTTAGCATGTTATTTGTGGTTGTGTCATCTCAGGAATGATCATGGAGCTGTTAGCAGTAAGGGCTGGGGGTTTGTTTGGGATGAAGTGGATTTGCTCTTGTAAACCTAAATCAGCACACTTCTTCAGAAGCTTTTTGATGGGTGAGGTCTTGCCTGTGTCTCAGTGTTCTTGGTGTCACAACTGTGAGGTATTCCCAACCTGCACAAACTCCCTTAGTGCCTCATGGCCCAGCACAGAAGGTAGAAAATTAGTGCTGTTGATGTAAAATCTGCTGCCTGTCTGGTGAGACCTTTGAATACAGCCAGACTGTGCTGATTGCTCTGAAGCCATCTGTTGGCACTGAAGTTACTTTGAGTACCTCAGCTCCTGAGCTCTGGGTGGGAAACTGTTCATGTCCACCTCTGAGAGTGGCTTTCATGGACTGTAAGCCTGTTCTTCTGGTGTGGTTCAGGTTCTGACCTTCAGGGCTGGCATTTTACTTCTCAGCTTACGCTTGGTTTGTTTTTTTTCAGGAAAGATGATATCAAAGACATCGATTCCGAGAAGGAGGCTGCTATGGAGGCTGAGATTAAAGCTGCTCGAGAGAGAGCCATCGTCCCGCTGGAGGCTCGCATGAAGCAGTTCAAGGACATGCTGCTGGAAAGAGGGGTCAGAGACCTCTGTGTGTGTGTGAGGAGGGGGAGAGGCTCAGATCAGTGCTCTGTGTGTGAGTGAGTGAGAGAGGCTCAGATCAGAGCTGTGTGTGTGTGAGGAGAGAGGCTCAGATCAGAGCTGTGTGAGTGAGTGAGAGAGGCTCAGATCAGAGCTGTGTGAGTGAGTGAGAGAGGTTCAGATCAGAGCTGTGTGAGTGAGTGAGAGAGGTTCAGATCAGAGCTGTGTGTGTGAGGAGGGAGAGAGGGAGGCTCGTGCAGAGCTGTGAGTTCTTGGCAAATTGCAAACCTGCTGCACTTTGTGTACAGAAACAATCTCGTCTTTCCTCTGATCAATGAAAGGTCTTGATACAAACCTCCAGATTTCAAAGAAACTTACAATTACAGCAGAGATTTTGTAACAGAAATGATAGGGTCAAGACAGATAATTTCCTCCCCCCAGCTCTGTTTTTTCCCCAAATTAAGTAATTACATAAGTGGAAATTGCCATTGAAGATGAATAGGACACACAGACTGGACACATTGTTAATGTTTTTGGAAATGTTCCTACTGAGAAAAGCAGCAACTTCCACTCTAGTCTGTACAGTCTTACCCTTAAATGAGACTTTTTGCTTTTAGTTAACTAAAGAAATGTACTTGATGTCAATCAATTTTGATAAATTAAACTAGTTGAATGTAAATTTGGATAGTAACTGAAAAATGGAAGTGGTTCCAGCTGCCTATGGAACACAGGTTCTCAAGGCTTTCTTTCAATGTACATTTTATTTTTAATGTCACACAGCAGTAGAAAGTGTGTATTATCTTTTAGAAGTTTTCAGAGGAAATTGATGTTGAAACTTTCTACGACAGCCCCTAGTGATGAGAACTCCAGGATGAGTCTGGTTCCCTCACATCTTTGGTTTTCATCACATCTTCGTGTTTTCAAGGAAAACTGCACAACTTCTGTATAATTTATATATTCATCCTCATTTAATTAAAGGTCTCTGCCTTTTCAACATGGGAGAAAGAGCTGCACAAGATTGTTTTTGATCCTCGTTACTTGCTGCTCAACCCAAAAGAAAGGAAACAGGTAAAAAAGTTAAATTCACTTCCCATACAGACACAGCTACTGCAGGTTTATCTGAATCCTCAGTCTTTGTTCCTGCAAACCTTTCAGACTAATTAGTGCTGCAAGGGATTTTTGTTGTGATTAGGGTTTACCTGGAAATGAAAGAAACCTGCAAGGGAAAATGTTGATAGTTGCTTTATTTCCTGTGGTTGGGAGGTCTCATATTTTGACACAGTGGAAGTGGTATGGCACAGAACACTGCTGAAACCTGAATGAAATCGTGAGAGTCATCAGTGTCTTGTCAAAGTATTGGCATGATAAGTTATCTAGCTATTTTCTTTTAAAAAAGTGTTCGGGGGGAAATCTAAAGTGCATTTTTATTGTTCAGCAAATTCTCACTTCACCAGCTTTTCTTCAAGTGAATGTAGGGAAATGGAAAGCTTCAAGAACATGGGAAGTGTCTGAAACATGGGACCCAGGAAAATGTTAACTGGAATGTGTAAGGAGCTTCTTCCCAGGTCTCAGATGGTGTGTTAGGTACAGCACCCTGCATGTGCAGCAGCTTGGATCAATTCCAGTCTGAAATGCAAAGTGTCTCTAAGATTTCTGCCTCCTCTGTGTTGATTCTGTGGTGAGAGGAGAGGAAACAAGAGAGAAGGAAGGAAGTGGGATTTTCCCTCCCTTATCCCTAGAGCTTCTGTGTGTCACTTGTGTGTTTGCTGTGGGTGACTGGTGTTTCTGTAGGTGTTTGATCAGTATGTGAAAACCCGAGCAGAGGAAGAGCGCAAGGAGAAGAAAAATAAAATAATGCAGGCCAAGGAGGATTTCAAGAAAATGATGGAAGAAGCAAAGATTAATCCAAGGTAGGAGTTTCTTTGTGGTTCATGTGCATAAGCTCTACTAGGATGCAGCGTGTTGGGTGGTATTGGGTTGATTAATCTTTTCAAAATGGGCAAAGAGGAGAAAAATCATGAGATATTGTTGAAATCTTCCTTTCCTTGCTTGTATTCACCTAATCCATAAAAAAATAGAACTTGTGATTTACGTATTTCAAGTTGAAGAAATCCCCAGCATGCTCCCTGGATTGTGAGAAAGGCCTTGGATCCACCACAAGTTTCTTTAATAACCCTGTTTCTTCTTCATAAGTCTTTGAGAAGTACTAGGGAGGTTTCTTGGGTTTGGAGGGGGGCTGAAGGGATGTTTTTCTTGTTACAAACTATGTCATTGATGATATGATAAAATGTTCTGGTTGCTTTAATAGAGCACTGATTACATCCCCCTCTCATTCAGACCTCTGGCAGCAGTAAGAGTGAGGGGATGACAGTGAATGTACATTCAGGATTTCACTGCTGGCATTATTTGTTTCACAGCTTCTGCACACAGAGGTCATGAGATTCATGCTTATGTCACCAGATAAGCTCCAAACCGTCCTCTTTCAGCATCTCTTGGCTCATCTGGCATTAATTCTTTCCCAGTGAAATAACAGCTCATTTGTTTCACTCAGCTCAGTTTTTTTCAGTGACTCATTTTGGAAATTTGGTGACGGTGCTGTGGTAACTTTTGAATTGCTTCAGAGCTGACTAATAACTCAGTAGTAGCCTGGAAGGCTGGAGGCATGGAAATGCCTTAAGAAACAGTTATGTTAGCTTTAATATCCTCAGCTTTCAGCATATCTTCAGTATGTTGTGTTGGGACTGATTCTTTACCTGAGTATGGGCTGGGGTGGGAAGGAGAATTCCAGCTGAAGTACTGTCTTGTTTAATCTTATCCTTTGTCTTCTGGTTTCAGTGTTTGTCTAAAGATATTGCTGTACTTCTGTGAGTGCCAGACTGGTTTTTTATCATCTATCTCAGTCCAACATGCTCAAGAGTTTGTGTTCCACTTCACTTGAGCAGCTCTTGTTCTTCAATCTAGCTGTACATTCACTTTCTAATCCTTTTGAATAAGCTACCAAATTCTCTTCTTGTTTCAATTTACCCTACAGCAACAGTAGGCTGGATTTTCCAAGTCTAATTATTTCCATGCTGTGATGAAAACATTCGTATGATTATAAGTGTCTCACGTATTCTTGGGGCCAGATTTGCATCAGAGCTTGGAAAAAGCACAGTAGTGATTTTTTTCCGAGGTAAGTGGCAGTAATGTACCTACTGCACAGGTTGGAATCTGGCCCTGGAGGTGAGAGAACGGTCAGGGAAACGCTGTGGGATGAGGGGTTGAAAGCCCAGTGTTGCTGCCTCTGCCCAGAGTGTTTGAAGGGGTTTCAGCCCTGTGGTTTTAGCTCAGGCTCTGCAACGTGCACTGCAGGGGGAAGAGCTGGTGCAGCCAGTGTTCTGTGGGGACTCCTCTCAAAGGCTGGCTTTCTTGGTGACCTCTTAGCATGGTTTGGCTGCAAGTGAATGCACCTGAGATTTTCGGTTTCACAGCTGTGAAATACCTGGACAGACTGGTGGCTGAACTGCTAACCCACAGAAAAGAAGAGTTTTGTAGACAACTGAGATTTTTTTTTCGTTTCTTCTCCTTGGTTGTGCTGTAGTCTCTCTCCACACCTGCCCCTTCTGCAGGTGGCTGTATCTGAACAAACCAACCCACCCTTGTAAGTCTGACAAACACCTCTTGTGTGAGTGCTGACTCTTTTTATAGAGTTCATTGGTCGAGCAGCTCCATAGTGAGACCATAGGATTTGCCTTTTGGGTTTTTGTCAGTTGTGCTCTGGCATGTATTGCAGCAGAGGAAATGCCTCCCTGCTGAACCTGCCTCACAGCCCAGACAGCTCTGCCAAATGAGTTCACTTGCCATTTTGTTGCAGAACTACTTTTAGTGAATTTGCAGCCAAGCATGCTAAAGACTCGAGGTTCAAGGCAATTGAAAAGATGAAAGATCGAGAGGCCTTGTTTAATGAGTTTATCACAGCGGCAAGAAAGAAGGAGAAGGAAGACTCGAAGACCAGGGGAGAGAAGGTAAGGGGACTCTTGAGTTCCAGCAGTGTGAGTGCTGTGAGAGAGATGGGACAGAGCCAGTGCTTGGCTCCCCTGAGCCTTCCCCCAGACACGGGCCTGCACTTTCCTAGAGCTCTTACAGGCAGACACTTCGGGAGTGTCCCCCTGGTCTTTCTGAACAATTTCAAGTTTGCAGTTTACTGACTTTTAGAATATTTAGAACTGAGTTGTGTTTACCTGTGAAGCTGAGTTTGCTTAAACAACACTGGTTTCTTTAATTTACCCAAGCAGTAACATTATCTTCTTAACGGAAGTAATGCTTGATTTTAATTTTTTTTAATTAAGTTATTTTATCCTGGTGCATGAAAAGGCAAAGGAGTCCTACCCTGTTTGGCTGGAACCCCAGAGCTGGTCATTATCTCTGTTCCCTCACTGGGGCAGGCAGGACTTGCAATTCCCTGAGCATAGTCTCTTCAAGTTTCAAACAGTTCCCTCTCCATCTCAAAGCAGGCACTTAGGAAGGGACTTTTTAAGCTTTGAATGAGTAGATCTTATGTGTAAACTGCTGCTTATTAGATTTAAAGGTCAGCTTTAGAGATTACTGAGCTCCCAGTGTCACGTGCCTGCTGTGCCAGTGGTGGGGAGCAGCTCTCCCCCTGGGCAGGGACTTCAAACGGGGTCACCAAAACCTGGGGCCACTTCCTGCCATGTCCCTGTGTGTGTGTGAGTGGGAAGGTCACCTCTGAAGGCCAATCATTTTGGACATGTGGAGGTCTGCTATCTCCATTACATAGTGTGAAGTTATTGCAGGTTTCCCTACCTGGGATGCTTGCAGGAGAGAGAAATGCTGGGGGACAGGTCAGATTTGGGGACAGCTTCATTCTTTGAGAAGCTTTGCATATTTTTAAAATATGGGTGATCTGATAAAATTTCTGTACTTGATTTTCTCAAACGTTGCCTTATCACTGCTGTTTTCCATAAATGGTTGTGCTTTCAGAGGGGAGCTGATGTAGTTCAAGACTAGATTTTACATACTGCAGTTTGATTGTGAATATGGAATTTTAAAGCATTTTTGCAGCTTAATAGTGCAGTTGAAGACTTTAAAGAATGAATACTAGTTTTGTTGTTGCATGATTGTTCTAAAGTTGAAAAGTTAAAAGAAGAGATTGTATTTGTTTGCTTTAAATAATGTGTTTTTTTTCTCCAAAAGCCTTTTGTAACCATTTTATGTATTCTGTTTTATAACAAGTGGATAGACTTTACAGTTATGTGCTGTGCGGCCTGTCAATCAGTTCAGTCTGACAGCTGTCAATCACTGACACGCAAATATTATGGGATTCCCTAGTGAGGAAAGCATTGGTATCTCTGTGTGGTGACTTTAGCCTCCCGCAGTTCCGGTACTTTACATTTTTTTAGTTTTTTTCCTTGTGAAGTGATGAGACTTGTACCTGCAATGTGTTAACTGCCAAAAAAAAAAAAGACTTCTAAATACACCTGAAATGTTTTCAGCCTTATTTTCCTTTGATTTTGAAAGTGTTTAAAACATAAAAGAAAATTTAAGGCATTTAACCTGAAGCTTTCTCAGTCTGTCCAAAATCTGCTTAGGGAGAATCAACTTTACAGAAATCTTTAACGTAAGGGTTTTAGATTATATATATAATGTTTGATTTTGCCTTATTGGGTTATGGTTTATGGGATGGGGATAGAGCAGCCAGTTTCTCCAATGGCCAGTTTTATTATTTATTTATTATTACTTTATTATTTATTTATTTATTACTGTGCCTGATTTCAGTGAGTGAATCCCCTTTTCAGTGAGTGAATCCCATTTTCAGTGAGTGAATCCCATTTTCAGTGAGTGAATCCCATTTTCAGTGAGTACATTCCATGCCATCCCATGCTCTCGGATGGCAGAGAGGGGGTTAAGGAGGTCAGGGTGCCCCAGGTGCTCCTTGTGCCCTGTGCCCAGGGTGGGCTGTGTGAGCTGGGCAGGTGGCACAGCCTGCCTGGCTCTGGGGCTGCACCTCGTGCTGGTGCTGTCCCCAGGCCAGAGCAGCCGTGCCACCCCGTGCTCAGGTGAGTCCCTGTGTGCAGGTACACAGAGCTCTCTGTCCACAGCTGGCACCTGGAAATGTTACTCCTTGGTGAGGTGCTTCAGACTCAATTATTCGAGACATTTTCATCCTCTTTTTAAAATCTAAAATGAGCTGGCAGCGCCTGTGCTGTGTGCAGGGCACCCGAGTGGAGTGAAGCTGCCTCAGAGCCCCGAGGCCTGCAGTGCCATTGCTTTCCTGGGGAGGGAATTGGCTGTGCCCTCCTGTCTCCTGCCCGTCGGGAGCTGGCACGGCTGCAGCTGGTGCCACTGGCAGTGGGCAGGAGCTCCAGAGGGATTCAGGGACTGAGGGGGCTGTTGGTGCCACTGGCAGCTCCCACATCTTCTGCAGCCCGTGGTGGTGGCCTCAGTGAAGCTTTGTGTGGCACCTCATCCTCTGCAGTACACACACAGGTGATTTGTGCCAGAATTTGGGGACACCCTTACCTTAGAGACTTCTGTAGCAACAGCTGGGAACCGTTTGGTTTCTGAAAAATATTTCAAATGCCATGGCTTAGAAAGCTTCATATTTTGAAACTGCATGCATGTTTTATGATGTCTTGAAACAACATTCTTAATTTACAATGAATACAGTTTGCTTAGCATTTTGTTGAGCTCCTTTAAGATAAAGCAGTAGTGCTGTAGCTGTAGCACAACATCCCACTGGCACTAAAGGGCTGGTTTCTGATCTCTGCTTTACTGTCTTAGTCTCCTTTGGTATAGTAAAGAAAGCCTATAGAGCCTTTTATGTTTATATGTTAATATTTTGAAGAACTAAAAGTATTGGTGGGCAAGGTTGCAGAATGTTGGTGCTGATCTTCATTCCGTTCTTGCATTCTGTAACTAAGCACGTTTGGGAGGATGAGGATGTGCCAGGTCTCTGGCAAGCTGGAGCCTGCTCTGTCCATCTGCTCCCTTCCCTGAGGAACCTCAGTGTTCTGCAGCTAAACTGCTTCTCCTGGCCTCCCTGTTTCAAGGGATGGGGAGGGGAGATAAGCAGCAAGTAACAGCAGTCCTCCTCCTGGATTTGGGTTTTTAATCTGCGTGCCATGAAGCCGTGTGGTTTGGCGCGGCAGGGTCGGGGTGCTGTGGAGGCAGAGCCCTTTGCCCTGGGGCAGCCAGCCCCAGGAAGGTTTGTGACCCGAGAGCTAAAGGGCAGCAGGAGCTGGGAGATCATCGTCCCCAGAAACCAAGCTACCTGGTAAAGGCACAGTAGTTGCCCTTACTGCTGGTTCTGGGACTTTGGATGAAACATGTTGCCAGTTGTATTGAAATAAAACCTGCTATGATCCATCCTCTGCCAGCCCTGCTCTGCCAGCTCTGCTGCTACGGACAGAAACATGACATGCCATTTCCAGCTGACAAAGTAGACTAAAACATTTTCTTTCAACTTTTATGTAAATGTGCATGTCCGTCCTAAATATAATTTACTTAATTACCATATGTGGATAATGCTTTATTTGGTTAGATCCATTTTAAGACATCAGTCTTTGTTGGTAGATCCAAGCATTTACCTCTGCTAATTGTACAGCTGAGGGATGAATCCTTAAGCACCTGATTCCTCTAGAACCTTGTTTCAAGCTGCATGGCTTCTGGAGTACTGATAGGCAAAATGCTGTCATGCAGCATCAGTAACTTGTTAATTTGACATATATAAAAGCTAAAAAACAAGCTTAAATTGGAGTAAAAAAAGAGTGTATTGGTGGATCATTCTTTATAGAGTTCATCTTAGATGTAGCAGATGGTCTAAATGTATCTGTTTGGCAAAATTGTCTCAAGGAACAGTGCATTTGGGCTGCAGTTATGACTAAATTCAGAGTTTTGGTGATTGCTCTAAGTTGCAATGGTATGTAATGTTAATGTGATGCCTCTGATGAAGGTAAGTTGACTCCTTTTGTCATAAGAGCAAACTGTGGAATATTAAAGTGTATTTCTAAGTGTTGTCTTTCTGTTTCTGTCTGTCTAACAGATCAAAATGGACTTCTTTGAGCTGCTGGCAAACCACCACCTGGATAGTCAGTCTCGCTGGAGCAAAGTGAAGGACAAAGTGGAGACTGACCCACGGTACAAGGCGGTGGACAGCTCCTCACAGAGGGAGGACCTGTTCAAGCAGTACATCGAGAAAATAGCCAAGGTGGGCAGGGAGCCCTGGCAGCGTGGCTGTGTGCGTGCTGTGGGCAGGCTGACCTGTGCTGGAGGGAATTCCTTGCCAGAGTTACTGTGGGAGTACCCCAGAAGGGCAGCTGGGAACAGCTTTAGAAGTTCTGTCTCTGGTGGGATGTTTTTGGGTTCTGTGTGCGTGCACACGTGATATCTGGGAGAACTTGTGCCTCAAAGATTCCTATGAAATCACTGGTGGTAAAAATGGCTGTAAAACTGCAGCAGATACAGACACCACATTGATTACTTCCTCCTAGGATGGGCTGCATTTCCTTTGCTGTGATTTTCCCTGTCAGCTGAGCTTCCTTCAGGGATGTGTGCTCATACCCAGTTCCTTTAGTGCTGCTTCTTTCTTAATCCAATATTCCTGCCTTTCTCTTCGAGGCAGTTAATGGTTGGGAATGTAAAGCTGGGCCAACAAACAGTGATCCCTTTGGCCTCCCTTACTCAGAGTCTGTCACTGGACACAGCTCCTGGCAATAGTTGATCTCTGACTAAAATTTGTCTCTCCCCCACGTAAGCCCTGAAATGCTTCAGCGTGGCTCTTGAAGCAAAATTTTGTAATCCCTTGAAAGTCTTTTGTTCTGAGCTGCCTTTAGTTTGATAGCCCTTCCATTCTCTTTCTAACGAGAAGCGTTGCTTTTGCTGAGAAGAGTTTGTTGCTGGATTGCAGAATTTAGATTCTGAGAAGGAGAAGGAGCTGGAGCGGCAGGCGCGCATCGAGGCGAGCCTGCGGGAGCGCGAGCGGGAGGTGCAGAAAGCGCGCTCGGAGCAGACCAAGGAGATCGACCGCGAGCGCGAGCAGCACAAGCGGGAGGAGGCCATCCAGAACTTCAAAGCACTGCTCTCAGACATGGTGAGGCTCCTCAGCGCGGCCTTCAGCTGCTGGGTGCTCCCTGTCAAAGCCTTCTGGCATTTGGAGCTCAGCAAAGAGGTGAAATCCCGCTAAGAGTTTGGCCTTGCTTGGAAGGGGGCTGTGCATTTCGGGCTCTCATGCAGAGGGTGCTCTCCGGGCTGGAAACAGGCTCTGGAAACACTGGTGTCTCTGGAAATAATCATCTCTGAGGCTGCCTTTCCAAGCACTCTGGTGAACACAGAGTGGCGCGCACAGAGCAGGAAGGAGAGGAGGGTGCTTGGGTTTTCTGGTTTTGAGAATGCTCAGCGGGTCAGTGGGACATCTCCTCTGCTCCAAACCAGTGCAGAGGGATTCCTTCTGCTGCTGCCTGTTCTGTGTTTGTGTTTTAGGAAAAGACTGTTTGCTACAGTCTTTTCCTAAAAGCTGAGGGTTTCTCTTTTATTTCAACCTTAACTTCAAACAAGATGAAAAAATAAGCACATAATAACTGTCAGTGAACTGTGGAAAAGCTGGTTTAAAAAGGAATTGTGTTTGGCTCAGGTGCGTTCTTCAGACGTGTCCTGGTCCGACACCAGGAGGACTCTGCGCAAGGATCACCGCTGGGAGTCGGGCTCCCTGCTCGAGAGGGAGGAGAAGGAGAAGCTCTTCAATGAGCACATCGAGGCACTTACCAAAAAGAAGAGGGAACATTTCAGGCAACTTCTGGATGAAACTTCAGCGGTGAGAGCGGCTGAGGTTCAAGTTGACAATCTTGGCAGCCCACCGGGATTTCTCTTTCTCTGTCCCACAATCTGATTGGTTTGGTTTTCTTTCCAGGGCCTTTTTGCTTCATTGCTCTTTTTTCTCCTTCATAACAAAATTTGTGTCTTCTGTTTCCTTACCTGTTTATCTGGAGTTTTACTTTGATTGAACATACAGTTAATTTGCATATAAACTTCGAATCTGTGATCTTTTCACCTTCTTTTTATTTCTTCAGTACTGAGTTATTTGATACTCTTCACTCTCTGGCTCCTTCAGATATGCAGGGTGTTTGCCTTAATGGCAGTCAGTGTGGTCTTACCCAGTTCATCTGTTCTGATGTTCTGCTGAACCTGAATTTTTACTCTGCTCATGCTGTGGAATGCATCCCTGATTCTGTGCATTGGGGTTTTAGTGAGATTTCCTCTTTTTTAGTTCTGTGCCAACTTCAGGCAGCTTTCATTTAACCTGGAGGTTTTAAACCTAATTTTTAATGCATTAGTTATTTTAATTTAGAGGCAAGTTTTTTGCAGGTAATTTTTAACACAATATACATAATTGTACTAGAAAAAGACTTTGGAAAGTAAATTATATTTGGAGGACCTTGATCTGAAAATGCCATCTCAAAATATGAAAGAGTCACTATGTAAAATCAACTCGTTTTAAAAATAGAACTGTAACAGTATAAGTAATGAGAACCCAGCACTTCACAGCAAGTTCTTCAGTGGACTTGGGGTATATTTAAAGGCTTCAGAAGTTAGTAGTGTTTGCATTCCTTATTATTAGAGTCTAATTTACTTTTAATTTAACTATTTTTGCTTCTTTTGAAAGATAACCTTAACATCAACATGGAAGGAAGTGAAAAAAATCATTAAAGAAGATCCAAGGTGCATTAAGTTCTCTTCGAGCGACAGGGTGAGTGGTTTGCTTTGCTCTTGCCAGCTTCCAGCCTGGTGCAGGGTACAGGAGTGACTTGGGGGCTGCTGCAGTGGGTTCAGCTCTGTGTGGACACAGGTGTTAGTAGTTAAATATGATTTAAAAAAATTTAAAATGTAGAAGGTAAGGAAAAGTATAATTGACATGTAATTACTGCTGGTGTTCAGTTGCAGGAGGTGCTGGAGCTGCACCCAGTGACTGGTGTTTCTTTCCTCTTTCAGAAAAAGCAGAGGGAGTTTGAGGAGTACATCCGAGACAAATACATCACTGCCAAAGCCGACTTCCGGACGCTGCTCAAAGAGACCAAATTCATCACTTACAGGTGGGCCTGCCGTGCTGGCAGGGCGTGGCTGTTGTGCTGCTCTGCCATGCAAACAGCAGCAAACTGATGGCTGCTTTTTCCCAGCTGCTGTCTGTTACTGAAATCTTCAATGGTGCTTAATTAACACAGCACAAGTGTAGGCAAGGAGCCTGTGTTTTCTGTGCCCAGAGCCCTGCTAGGTGCCCAGTCCCAAGCTGATGTGACGTCCTTGTTGCTCAGAAGAGGGCCCAGTCCCTGCACCCTTGCCTGGCTGTGGCTCCCTGTGCTTCCTTAGGCTGGGCAGCTTCCCCGGGGCTCCCTGCCTGCTCCACGCTGCAGCGTGTTCTCTCGCTTGCTTTCAGATCCAAAAAGCTGATCCAGGAGTCCGACCAGCACCTGAAGGACGTGGAGAAGATCCTGCAGAACGACAAGCGGTACCTGGTGCTGGACTGCGTGCCCGAGGAGCGGCGCAAGCTCATCGTGTCCTACGTGGATGACCTGGACCGGCGCGGGCCGCCGCCGCCGCCCACCGCCTCCGAGCCCACGCGGAGAACCACCAAATAGGCACGGGATGCTCCTCAGCCACGGGTGTCTGGTAAATCCAAACGCTTGCATGAGCCATCTGTCAGGTTACACACATCCATTGCCGTGAATATATTCAGACATCTGAGGGGCAGAGGCAGAAGCAGCCTTAGTGAACATGAAATGATCTCTGGGGGGAAAACCGACAGCAAAAACTCACGTTAAGGATATTTATGAGTTAATTGGAGTATGAGTGACAAATCCCACGGTGTGGGCTGTCTGGTGGGTCTCGGGGTGGTGTGTGTGAGGTGTGGGTGTCTGGTACCTGGGGCTTTCCTCTCGGCAGTGTCCTCCAGGTGAGCCCCACGCGTGCCGGCGTTGTGGGTTGAGCGTGTCCTGCGTGTGCCACCAGCACACTGTCAGCTCTGCTAGCTTACACTGCTGATCACGGACAGCCCACTCTGGGAACACCAGTCCCAGTTCTCTGCTTCCACCCTTGGGAATGGAACTAAATCTGTTAGAGCCAGGCTTAGAGCTGAGTGGAGAACAGGGACTTGGAGACCAAACCAGGTTTATTCACAGGCTGCTCTGTTCCTGCCCCCAGCCATCGATTTGCAGCAGTCAGGTTGCTCTCCCAAGTGAAGTTCTGTCTAATGAGTTTTGCTCGAAGCTGGAAATCCCAGAGGTGACCGAGCAGGCCAGGACGGTTGTATAAACACATTTTTATTTACAATAAAGTGATCTTTACATACTTCTGGATTAGACTGTGCATACCCCTCTGGGCAATTCTTGTAAACTATACTCCTGTTTTGAATGTTAAACTTGTGTTTCTAAAGTTTAATTTTGAAATGTTGGGATTGTTCAGCTTATGTATTTGAACTACAATAAACCAACCCTTTTTATATATGGATTGTACAGGCCTAATCCCGATTTCTGTTGGATTTTGTTGGACTTGTGAATTTATGAGTAAAGCAAATGACTGAAGTGATACTGCCTACATTCTTGGCTGTGCTGGGCAGAACAGGGCCTGTGGCACTGAGCAGTGTGGGGTCAGCATGTGGGCCAGGGGGGTGAGCAGAATGATTTTCCAGTTTAGCCCTTTTGTCTGTTGCTTAGACATGAGCTGGCAGTGCTTGCAGAGCCAGTTTCTTTCTGCTGGTTGTGTTTACATGTGTCTCTTGCTCTTAGAGGAGCAGAGGCAGAAGTCCCTTCTTCCCTCATCCTGACAAGTGAATTCTTGTCAGCAGTTGGTGTTGGTGGCCAGGGCCAGGACTTGCAGGCAGCAAGAGAGAGGGGTTGTTTGACAAAGGCTGGGACAGTCTGGGGAGACGTGTGCCACTGACAGCAGAATGTGGAGCTCTGTGGTGCTCCTAGTGAGGGTGTACACCCAAAGTCGGGGGAGTGTCCCTCCCCTCTTGGTGTCTGCCCCTTCCACTGGTGTGAGGGTTCCCAAACCATCTGAAACCAGTGTCAGTCAAAGCCTGTGCTGGGACTGGAGTGGAGTAATTGCAGCTGACCAACACCAAAAGTGTGAGAGCCTGTGGGACACGTGGCTCCCACCTGGAAAGTAAAATCACAGCTGGCCAGGGAGGCTTGCAGAGCTGGGGGAGCCCTGGCTGGGCTGTGGGACAGTCTCCCCGAATGACAGCCAGGTCAGCTCATTCCAGGGCTCAGCTGCCAGGACAGAGCCCCCTGACTCCCCAGCACAGGGTGGGCACAGGGGGACCCTGCTGCCCTCTCCACATCTGACGTGGCCCATCTGCCCCTGCCAGCCAGCACGGTGCCCTCGTGTGTGCCATGGTCGTGTCTGGGACACAGGTGGTGCCCAGAGCAGGACGCTGTGCTGGGGGTCCTGTCCCTGTGCCCACTCCCTGGCTCTGCCAGCATCTGGATTTCCTCTTGTTCAGCACAGCCCAGTGGGAAGCTGTGTGTTTGTTAAGGCTGGTTTAGAATGTCATGAACTTGTTCATTAAATAAGATGGCTATTAATTTTAATTGATCTGGTTTATGGAGACCAGATGTTCATAAAAATTTATTTATTTGCTTATTCTGTGGATAAAAGGATCATGCCCATGTGCAGGGCTCCTGGCTGGGTGTGCTGCTGCTGGACCATGGAGCTGGTCCCCCCTGGCAGCCCAGGCAGAGTCCCCAGTTTCCCCAGAGGTAGGGGGACAGCCTGTGGAATCCTCATCCAGTGACACTGGGTTTAAGGGGTGCTGACATCTTCCCTAGCACCATTCCTATGGCAGCCCAGGAGATCCCCTGACCTGCCCTGCCCTCTGTGGCCAAGCACTCACAGCAGGGCAGAGCTTAAATCCAAGCAAGCTTAAGAAAGGGAAAGAAACTCTGCTGTTGAAAAAAGCTGAACTAAGTTCTGCCTTGTGGAGCAGCCAGATCCAGCAGCCCAGACAGTGCTGTACACGATGGAGCAGAGCCAGGGCTGGGTTCCTCCTGTTTCAGTTGATTAAAGTCCTGCAGCTAATGTGAAGGTAAATGAGTGTCCGAGGAACATGTCCCTGACTGCACAGTCCGTGCCCTGCAGCTGCTAATTAAGGGCTGCTGTTTGAATTCATCACCAGGAGCAGCCCAGAATTGGGGCAGGGACTGGGGAGGGGCTGGCAGCTCCTTCCAGGGCTGTACCCAGAACCGAGGTTCCTGTGCAGTGGGGACCTGCAAGTGCTGCCACGTTCCGCAGTGCCCCGCTGTCCCGCACCCTCGGGGGGACCCAGAATCCTCGGGGGCTTGGGGGTCCTCTGGTCACCCCCTGAGCTCAGCCCTGGCCCCTCAGCCCCGGAGCCGCGTCCCCGGCGCGCGGGAGGCACAACAGGCACCACACAGACACGTTTGGGACAACTTTACTTCTGACACCGCAGCGCAGCCTTTCTTACAGAACCAAAAAGGAGCATTTTCTTATAAAATGGTGCATTTACTCTTGCTATTTTATTTTACCATTTCATTTTTTAAAAAAGTTACTCCTGAAAGCCATCCCTTGGAATAAATCCATAAGCCAGTGCACTTTGTTCTTCCCTTGGAATGGCTCCTCTGAAAGTGGCGTGTGGGGGGCCCCTGCCTCCAGCCAGCTCCTGGTTTCCGTGCAGTCCGTGAGCTCTGTGGGTGTGTAGCAGTTCCTTTCCCTGGTCGGGCATGCCATGATCCTCACGGTGCCCGCAGAGAGGCTGTCCTGGGGGACACCTGGCCTTGGTGACTCGTAGATCCTGAAGGCCTTGGCTGCTGGGGGTGCCAGGTGCCCCCTCGGGAGGGATGGCAACAGGGTCACCCTTGTGGAGCCACTGCCGAAGTGATGGTGTTGAATTTTGTAATTGACTTCATTTGCTTCTTGCTGCAGGAGCAGTTTTCAGATTTACAGAAAATCCAGTCAATCTTTTTTTATTGAACAGTTGCTCAAGTAAAGAGGGACCTGACCCATCTGTAGAGTAGAAAGAGGCAGCCTCGCCATGCAAAGAGAAAGAGTTACCGGTTTTATTATTATTATCATTGTTATTATAATGTAGGACTGCAGACAGCCTCTCTCTGACACAGTCAGGGGCTAACAGCAATATACAGTTGGATTTTTTTTTAGGTCATAAATTAGCAACTTATACTTTATCTTTAAAAAATTGAATAAATAAATAAATTAATTAAAAAAGAGAGAGAGAGAAAGAGAGAGAGAGACAGTCAGTCACGACATGCAAGAGCTCACAACAGAATGAGAAAAATGACCAAAGCAAAGCCCAGAACTGCAGCAGAGCCCAGGGTTGGTTTGGTTTGCGATCAATGCAGGTCGGAAGCATCATTTATAAAGGTATTTCATATACCAAAGAAGGCACCACAGTATCTACAAAGCCAAATCCTCAGGAGGGTTCTGGGGCTGGGGGGGGCAACCTAGCTGGAGCAGACACATCTGGAGGTGCAGCACATACCCCCTGCCCCTTAAGCTTGTCCATTGCAAAACTGAACTTTTCCATTTTACGTTTGGTTTTGCTGTCTCTGTTGGTAAAACACAAAGTAATTGTAATAAAAAGACAAATGTGGAAAATGGCAAAGGGAGGCAACATTCCAATCTTCCACACAACAGGTGGAATGTTTCTGGGATCAGGTTTAAAGCAATTGGAGTGGGACCACTGCCACCAGAGCTGGCCAGAGCCCACGGTGTGTTACCCCATCAATCCCTTCCCCAGCTGACAGCCCCCTCCAGACAGAGGGCTGCTGCCACCCCAGCACTGCCTGGGGACATGCCTGGGGACAGGGGACGGCCAGGCCTGACATGCTCACACTGCCCTGTAGGAAGTCTCAGCTCTCCCTGTGTAAATCTGGTGTCTGGGGGTGCCCCCAGTGGCCCCTGGGCCAGAGCGCCCCAGCGCTCCTCTGCACAACCGCCATCTGCAGAGCAGGAACTGAACAGAGAACAGGAAGGAAAGGAAAACAAAGAAAGAAGGAAAGAAAGAAAAGGAACAGTTGAAACCTTGTGTTTACTGGTATCAGTACATGAGACTCCTAAAGAAGACCTGGTCCTCCTAGTTAACCTTGTCCTGAAATATGTACAGGTTGTTTGTGGCTGCCACAGCGATGATGTTCTCGGAGGGGTGCCAAGCTGTGTGCAGGATCTTTTTGCTAAAGTCCAGACTGTCCACACTGATCTCGTCTTTCCTGCGCTTTCCACCCACGCAGACCTTGCGGGGTTTGAGGATGGCACGGGGTTTGCTGTTCTCCCGCGACGCCTCCAGCGTCACATCGCGCTTGGTGTTGCGGTCGAACATGCGGAAGAAGTTGTTGTAGGAGCCAGTCATGATGACACTGCAACGGGGAAGGACAGATGATTTTCACACCTTTTCAGAGGCAAACTGCTGGTGACCAGAGCAAGACTGAACATTCAGAGGCATAATGAGATTTGGGTAAGCATTGGAATTTGTCTTAGGCCCTGTTGTGCTTTGTCAGCTCACTCTGATGGCTCAGACAAAAACCACAACAGCCCTGTCAGGGAGTCACACACTTCCTGCCACCTAGCTCAGTGTAAGTCACACCTGGATACTCATTATCCCCAGATTCTGGCAATCTGAAGCTAAACCCACCACCACCTTCCTCCAGCGGTGGGTGACAGAGAGGCAGAACTGATTCTGTCCGGGAGAGAGTGGGACCCTCAGCCATCCCCACTTGCGTACAGGCTACAGGTGTAGGTGGTCCCTGCTGCCCCTGTGCAGACCCCACAGCCAGCCAAAGGCCAGGAAGGGGCTGCCAAGGGGCCACGGGAGCCCTTGGGCCAAACCAAAGGGAGCATCCCGGGGCTGAAGGCAGCCACGGCGCACGTGCTCACCTGTCAGACCCGTTCCAGACGCACTCAAACTTGTCGAAGATGCAGTCGTTCTCGTAGAGCGAGCACAGCTTGCTCCGCAGGTAGTCGTGGACCTGCCGGTGGGAGGCACAGGATGAGCCCCCACGGTGGCCAGCACAGCCCAGGGACTGGCAGACTCAGCCTGGCTCACAGGGTGTGCCCCACGCTCGCCACAGCCGAGCTGGCAGCGTTGGGCACTGCCTGGCAGCCTGTGCCCTCCCACACCGCCGTTCTTCTCACCTCCAGCTGCTCTGCACGGCTTGGGCACCCCCAGGCAGTGCCAGGGGACATCCCCTGGCACAGGGTGACAGGACAGGGCTCCTGCTCTGCACAAGGCCTCCCACATGGCTCTCCCAGCATCTGAACTTGCTCTCCTCACCCACCTTCAGCCTGGGGACATGGTGCCAACCCACCAGGCAACCTGAGCCCACATTTAACCACTCTGCTTTCCACCATCTACAGGCATAAAGCTCCCACACAACAGGTGCATCCCCACCCCTCCTGCCACTGGCCCAGAGTGTGGCTCAGGAAGGAACTCAGCGGGTGCCCCACTGCTGCATGCCCCTGGCTGTGCCACACTCACCTGGTAGGTCTCAATGGGCCTGTTCTCCATGTTCAAGTCCCACACCTTGACAGTGAGGTAGTCCCGGGTCATGATGTACCTTCCACTGTGGCTGAATTTGACATCAGAGATTGAGGAGATGATCTCAGAAAAAAATGACCGGTTACTTGGGTCTTCGGGCTCTTCAAAAACTGTGCAGGAGGAAAGAACAAGCCCCAGCATTAGCTGAGGTGGGAGCTCCCTGATCTCAGGCCAGGGAACTGCCACCCTGTCCTGGCACCACAGGAAGCTTCTGGGAGAGAGCACTTGCATGATGCTGTACCCAGCACTCACATGTGCTTAGATTTATCACCCCCCCACCACGTCCTGGAGCTCCACTACAGTGGGAAAATGTCTGAAGTGCCCATATAAATGATCTCAACAATACAGAACAGGCACTGCCCACAGCAGGACACAGAGCTGTGGCCTTTCACCACTGGCAGAAACCTGGAGGTTTTTTCCATATAAAAAGCGATAGCAACAAGAAAAATCAAAGATCTCAGGCAGGCAGAAAGCAGCTGAACCCAGGACGTGTCTCTGTTGCTCACAGCAGGTCAGCCATGAGGCACTGGTCTCCCTGTGAGGGCTCTGTCCCTGGGTGCCTCTGGGAATGGGCAGTAGGGCCACGGCCACCAGCTCTGCTGTGTGGATCCTGCTCGGTCCCTGCACTGGCAGCAGCAGGGGCTCTGCTGGCACCGGGCTCCCAGCACACAGGCACGGCCATGACCAGGCTCCCAGCACACACACACAGAGGAGAAGCCAGGATGGGGGTCCCAGCACACACTGGTGCTGCCCAGTCCCTGAGCGGGTCTGCGAACCAAAGCCAGTGGCCGGGCAGGGGCTCGGGCCAGCTATTTTTGGGCTGAAGGCTTTTGTGTGGCTTTGCTCCTGCTGCAGAAGCAGATCTGGGCTGCTGAGCTCACGGAAAGGATTTCTGAGCACTAATTCCCTCTTACACAACAAACCTACTTTCTCTGGCACTGAGCAGGTGCTGCCCTGCCCGCAGCAGCTCCTTCTGGCAGCTCCCTCCTCCCGCAGCAGCCTTCCCAGCTCCCTCTCCTCGGGGACCCCGAGATGGCCCTGGAGGGGAGCGAGTGGCCACGGGGATCGCAGCCAGGGACACCAGGGGAGAAGGGAACGAGGCACTAGGGCAGACCCAAGCCCAGGTGGGCCTCCCCACTCCCTTTTTTGTGCTCTTTTAACCCGCGGGCGGCGGCGGCTCGCTCACACTTGGCGTGGCGGTCGCAGAGGGCCGCGGTGCGCATGTCGCACAGGCGGATGGTGCCCTTGCTGCTGCTGTACACGAACACGTTGCAGTGGTGCGGGTGGAACTCGGCCGCCGTGATCACCTCCGTCAGCTCCTCCATGTTGGCTGGTTTGATGTCCACGATGTCTGGCAGGGCCAGTCAAGGAGCCCACGCGGCCAGCCCAGCCCAGCCCAGCCCTGCTGATGTCTCTGGCACCGGCGCTTCTCCTCAGCCATGCAAACCGTGTGTTCCGGGCAGGCACCACCACCACAGGGCAAAGCACGGAGTGGGACCGGCCCACACCAGCAGGGGAAGGCCAACATCCAGCATGTCTTCTGCTAGGCTGGGAACCCCAGTTCTGGTACCAGCCTGAAGACCCTCTGTGGCACACGAGACCTGATCTGCCCACCCACGCCAGGCCTCAGTAAACGTCTTTTAGTGCAACATTGTGCCATGGTGAGTAGCCATACTGAAAACAGCAATGGCAGCAAAGCCCAGGGCACAACAACCAACAGAAAACCCCTATGTAAGTCCCTTGGGCCATGTGAACTCCCTGGGGTTTGTCACAGATTTGGTACTCCTCACCCTCATCCTTGCAAATAAGCAGGCACCACAGCCCTGCTCTCCTGCAGCTGCTCAGAGCTCCCATCGCCACATGCCTGTGACTGCTGAAATCCTCTCCATCTGCCTAAATCATGCCCCAGGGATTTCTCAGCAGGAAACACCATATAAATACCCTCAACGATTCGTGCCCTGTTTATTATTTCCGATGTGGCTGTTACAAGCGTGACTGTCACAACCTCATTTGTAGAGCAGTGACTGGCAGCCTGTCACCACTGCAGGGTGCACTGGGACCACACCATAACCGCTTCCATCTTCCCCAAGGCACCATTACTGCTTCTTCCCCAAGGCATCTGTCTCCTCCACCACCTGCAGACCACCCCCCCTCTGCCCGCCCCACCAGACCCTGCAGGCAAATTCAGGATGTGTCACCCACACATCGGGTGACAGCAGCAGCGGTGGCAATGCCAGCTGAGCCCCGTGCCGTGGAGGGAGCAGCTCCATGGGAGTGCTGGATGCCTCGTGTGGACACAGCCTGGCATCCCACCAGTGGCACAGGAGAGATGAGAGGGCAGTGCCTTGAGAACAACCCATGGGCCTGGGGACCCCCAGTGCTCTGCAGGCAGCAGTATTTCGTACCCCTGAACTCCTGCCAGCCTTGCAGAGGGTGAAGCTCCTGCAGCAGGGCACCACTACTGGTGTGGGGCTAAGGCACTGCCCACTTGTCCCCATCCCCACAGGCATGGGCACAGCCTGGCTGCTTCCCTTGGGGCTGCACCTCCCTGGGACCCAGGGCTGTTCCCAGAGCCACACACACCAAAGGATACTAAAACTTTGATTTGTGATTTCAAAATTCCACAGGTTTATCCTCAGGTCGTCCGCTGACATGTAGGTCTCATAGTCGCTGTTGACGGAGATGGAGTTGATGTGGTAGGTGTGTGCGTTGGCAAACACCCTCCGGGGAGTGGCCTCCACCATCAGGTCCATGGGCCGAAGCACGGGCACCTGCAGGGCGAGGAGAGAGCGTCAGCACCCACGGACAGGGTCCAGCCAGCCGCCCCAGGCCAGCACCTGGCAGGGGGGATGGCCTCACGGGGTCCCACTGAGCTCTGGCTGCCCGTGCTTCTATCCACTCACCCCTAACAGGCTCTCTCCAGGGAAACATAATGCCTTCCCACCTGTATGACAGAAGGACAAGCAGACCCAAAATCTAATTTTGAGAGAGGCTCCAGGATGGTTAGAGCACAGTGAAGCAGTGAGAGCCCAGTAAACCAGGCTCTGATCTTGCTGCAGCAACTGTTCCAGCTTTGAAACAAAAAAAAAAAACCAAAATGAAGAACCTCTTCTTCCTCATTTTGTCACTGTTGGCCAGGATCTGAAATTCCTGGAGCATTTCTGACAGAAATACCTTGCTTGACAGAGCCAGGTCAGCACGTTTTTTCTTTAAATGTTTTCGCATTTGTCTCACAGTGAAGTGATGGAGGTAAGAGATGAGAAGGGACAGGGAAGGACCAGGAACAGAGCTATGGGTGTTTGCCTTTAGCTAAATCAGCATAACCCAGTGGGGAGTGGGGAGATGCAGAGGGGATCACGTGTGTGAGGAGTGGGGTCAGTGATAACTTTGGACACAGAGAGTGTGCCAGCCCATGCTCCTGCTTGCCAGTGAGCTGTTTCCTCCAGCTGCTCCATTCCTTGTACAATGTGTGTGCTGCCTGAGGAGATTTTCCTTGGCTGCAGAGGTGGGGATGGGAGTGATGGGCAGTCAGGAATTTGCTGGGAGCAGATGGTGAGCTCGTTCCCCAACAGCAGCACAGGGACCCTGGCTCGGGACAGCCAAGGGGAGCAGCTGCCCAGCCAGGCCTCAGCCACAGTGGAGACACCAACAAATGGGGCAATGTGACAGCAACTGGAACTGGTTCTTGTGGTTTTTTGAAGCAGGCACAGGCCAAGTGAGCTTCTGCCTAACCCACCCAGATCAATCAACGCTGCCACAACAAGCCTGAACAGCAGAGACCTCCTTGTGCCCCCCTGCTCCAGCTCCAGAGCCCACCTCAGGACAGGCTCTGGTGTCACACACACCCATTTTTAAATGGCAATTCATTTTAACAAAGCTCATCAATGTGTCAAAGAAAATAAAACACTAATAAATTCAATTACTTTCTGTTTTCAGGAAGGGGGGCAATGCCAGTCACTTTTCATTTAAAACAAAGTAAATCTTAATTTTGATTCTGCTTTTAGCAGGTACCCCATGCCGAAGACCTGCCACTCACTCCAAGCACACATGACAGTTGTGCATGACACACATCCCCCTCTGGTGAGAGCTGCCCCGCTCCCCCAGCCCAGCCCCCTGCTCCACAGCAGCACGGCCGGAGCTCGGCGTGCTCCACAGGATTTGGTCAAGTGGGATTAGTCAAGCTGAAGCTCGGATTGACCCCAGCCTTGAGTCTCCGAGAAGGAAACTGTAATCCGGTCCCTGGCAAATCAGGGAGCAGGGAAGTGCTCAGGGATAAATCCAGTGAGTTTTCCACCTGCCCCAGTGGCTCAGCTCCTCCAGGCACACTCCCCAGAATTCAGTTCCAACCTCCATAAGTTATATTCTGTGACTGCCCAATGCCACCTCAAGCGTAGCATTTTGCAGACAAAATGAGCATCAAGCACTGTTTTCATGGCAGACTTCACAGTGCGAAGTGACAACTTCACGCTGCTCAGAATTTTGTCACATTTGACCTGCCCTGTGACATGCAGAAGGGACCTTCCTGCAGGAGGACAAAGCTGCTGCCTCACTGCTCGTCCACGCAGCTGATGGAGTTGCTGCCTCCATCTCTTGTCCCCGCCTTGTCACTGAAATGCTCTGCAGAACGTGTACAAGAAAAAGAGGCAAATCTCTCTGCTGAGGCAGAAAGGCAGCAGCAGCACAGCCGACCTCGCCAAGGCATCTCCATCACAGCCCCTCTGGGACTGCTGTCAGGGCAATCAGAGGCAGCGGGGCACAGCACAGCATCCCTGGGAAACTGCACGGGGGCCAAGAAATCTGAGTGCTTCCACAAAAATGGAGACACAAACCAGGATTTATCATGGAATTTGCTGGAACAGAGAGAGTGGAGTGGCAGCTCTTCAGAGAGGGCTCTGTGACAGCCTCAAACACGAGGAAAGAGGCACACACTGCACCCCCAGCAGCAGCACCGCCTGCAGCAAGCACCCACAGCACCCAGCACCTGCCCCCGGGGCAGGGCACACCCCAGACTGCCCTGCACTGGGAGTGACCAAAGCCAACACATCCTCTCTTTGGAAAGGTTTAAGCCCTAGACATCACTTGTGTTAATTATCTCCTAGCATGTCCCAAGGCACAGGTACAGCGAGTGGAACTCAGGAGCACACCAAGGTAGTTACACAAGGTCAGAGGGCTGCAGCTATTAGACTGGGGGTGATTCAAATCACCAGAGCTCTACTAATGACAGCAAACACCTCACTACACAGCCTGAGCAGAGTTAAATATCCTTTTTGCACTGTGTGGGTTAGAAATTCTTCAGAGGATGATGCTCATCAAGTGCATTTAAACCATTAAGCCAAATGGATGAGAAATTATGGCAGCAAGGTGCATTAAAACCCTTTTTTCACTTGTCTGTGGTTAAAAATTAAACCATAGATGGATGTGGCTTTAATTTAAAGCATACCCATCACAGGACAATTACATGTCAGATTAACACCAAGCTGCAGCAAAACAGTTACAGCTATTGTAAATATCTGTCTAAGTAAAATCACCAAAACATTAGATCAAAGGGGGCTGGTGGAAGACTCAATCTTCTGTCCTCAGGGAGCACAGGCACTTCACAGCAGACACCAGTAAGCATCACACCGAGCACTCAAAGCGTGTTTGACCTCCCGGCACCCCGCGCCTCGGCCGGCCGCTGGCCAGGGGCAGGAGGGGCAGCGCTGACCCCGGCGCAGTGGCAGACACCAAACAGCAGCTCCTCCAGCCACGCTGCACTGAGCTGCTGCCAGCAGCCCACGGGCTGAAAGCAAAACAGAGGCTGAAACTTTCAAGGCACGGAGTGGACTCCAACCCTGTTCGGTTCTCTGATATTTCAGTATGACTTTCTACAGGGGAGAAAGAAATCCCAGGGCCTTCCCTGTGTGTTTGAGCAGAGAAGGAAGCACCACCTGGGATAACATCCTTAACACTGCTGCCTTTCAAATCCTGCCTCCCAGCCTGCCAAGGGCTGACAGCCCCAGCTCTGACAGCCAGGCACTGAGCAAACCTCTCCAACGGGCTGTCAGGTATCACCATGTTAGGCTGGAAATGCTGCCTGAAACTTAACAGCAGATACACATCTACATGAAATAAATGCTCTCTTGCTGTGTAAAGAAAAACACTGCCAGTCACCAGGAACAACCCTGTACAGAGACAAGAATTAACTGCCTGCCCAGGGTTCTCAATGGCTTCATGCACAATGGAACTGGGACCCATAAAATGAGTCATAGTAATCATAGCACAATCATAGTAATAATTTCATATGTATAAATATAAAACCCACAAGTACTCAAAATGCAAATTCGGACAGGGTGTTAATAAATTACAAGCTGGTCTGGTCTGATTAAGGTCATGGCCAGGAGGAAAACTCATTTGGAGGAAGTACTTCTGCTCCTACAGCAGCAGCTACATTTGGGAATGCTCCAAGCTGGGAGAGCTTTGGCCCTGGCACCTCCTGGGATGGGCACAGCCCATGGGGCAGCATGGCACACTGTGGCACCAGACACGGAGCACATTGTGCCACCAGACACGGGACACGCTGCCCTGCATCAGCACAGCCCGGGCAGCTCCCTCGTCACTGCCAAGCCCCTGCACCAGTCACAGCACCGGGGGCTGCCTTCGGCACCAACCGAGCGCAGCACCACGGCACTGCAGATCCCACGGCAGGCCCCACGGCACCATGGCACTGCAGGCCCCATGGCATGATGGCACTGCAGATCCCACGGCAGGCTCCATGGCACACAGGGGACAGCAGCAGCAGTTTCCATCCCAGACCCCGCAGGGAATGACTCCTCAGCCACCACGGTCCCCCCACACTCACCCGCAGCACGGTGATCATGGAGGGGTCTCGGAGACGGCCATCCTCATCCTTGAGGTTGTATCCCTCCGGTCTCTTGTCCCGCTCGCTGACCTTCCATAGCTTCACAGTCTTGTCTGGGGGAGGAGAGAGGAGAGCATCAAGGTGGCTGCTCCCCGAGCCTTGACAGATGTGTCAAGGCTGGAAAACCTCCTGTGCCCCAGTGCCATTGCTGGCAGAGGTGACAGGGGTACCTGTGCCCCAGTGCCATTGCTGGCAGAGGTGACAGGGGTACCTGTGCCCCAGGGCCATTGCTGGCAGAGGTGACGAGGGTACCTGTGCCCCAGTGCCATTGCTGGCAGAGGTGACAGGGGTACCTGTGCCCACAGCAAGCTGCGGGTGCACAGCCCTGCGGAGGAGCACAGCTGTGCAGGGCACACCTCAGGGCCCTGAGGCTGACAGGGTGTCTGTACTCACCCAGAGTCACGCTGACCTTCTCCTCCCAGACCTGTGCAGAGCCCAGCTCTCACCAGGACTGCAGGCAGCTCCCACCCCAGCAGCTCCCTGTCTCCTCCCAGCATCCCACCCCCTGTGCCACAGAGCCCCTGCAGAAAGAACACCAGGAACACGTGGGGTAACTCTGAATAATGGTGTTTTCTTCGCTCCCTCCTGGCAGGGACTCCATCCATAGTTTATCATCACTTCCACCAGGTTTCATACAAAACCCCATCATCCATCTTCATTTTCTCTTTTACACAGCAACTCCAAAGCAGTGTAAATTAATTTTGTTTTTATTAACATGCTCTATTTTGGAGGGGGGGGAGGGTTCACTATAAAATGTTAGTGTAATAGTAAGAGCAAAAAGAAACAGTATAACACAGGAGTATTTCCAAACTAATTGTTTTGATAACCTGCCTGCATATGGAACACCACCCAAATGGAAGGGTAATATCCCTGTTAATCAAAAAACTATTTAAAAACTCAATTAACAGAACATTATGCTGTATAATTAATCTTCATTTCATTTCAATGATTCTCCCCCAAATGAGTTTAATAAGTCTTTGAATTTTATTACAATGATCAATAGAGTTAATTCTATAACACAAGGTAAGTTGGTTATGGAATATAATTAGACCCCTCCTTTTCCCCTGAAGTAATTAAGTCACATCCATCTTAAGGTCCCATTCATCCCAAGTAATATTCCTAGATCCTCATGACACTTATCAGAACATAACATGGAACTGCTGAGCCCAACGTGACTGCAAATTGAAACAAAACACCTGCAGTTTGTCTTAAAAAAAATAAATAAATCCCAGGATCCTGAGAATAAAAACCATAAGTTGTTGTCAGGGCAGAAGCCTCCCTCTCTCCCTCAAAGGGAGGGGCTGCTGTGAAATACACCTGGTGCACAGGGATGGAGCTCTGCCAGACCCACTGCCCCAAGACACCCGTGTGACCCTGCAGGGAGAGTTTTCAGCCACTATTTCCCCGAATCAAGGGCACAGAGAAGAGCAGGCCGGGCGGTGGAGCGCAGGGCTGGGCGGCGGGCAGCGTGCCACGTACCGTTGGTGGAGAGCAGGAAGTAGGCCGCGTTCTGCTGCGGCAGCCATCGGATCTTGTTGATCTTCTCCTCGATCTCCAGGCTCTTCAGGTAATCGAACTCGGGCTCGTGGCTCTGGAAGGTGCTGTAGACATTGTACTCTCCGCGGCGGTGGGGCTGGTTCTTGCTCTGCGAGGGACGGGAGCTGGCTCAGGGCGCTGTGGCAGCGAGCGCAGGGCCGGGCGCCCGGCACGGCCTCCGCGACACCGCGGCTCGGCCAGCTCCGTGGGGAGGGAGCGGGAACCAGAGGGAATGGAGCAGAAACACAGCAAGCATGGAGCGGCAATGGACAGGGAATGGAACGGGAACGCAGTGGGAATGGGTGAGAAATGGAGAGGGAATGGAGGGGAAACAGAGGGAACGCAGAGGGAATGGATGCCACCCCAGCCTGGCCCCAGTGACAGCCGGGAGCGAGTGCCAGCTCCTGGCTGTGCTGAACCCAGCCACAGGAGAGCTGCTGGCAGCAGCGGCAGCCACAGGATGGGCAGCCTTGGTCTGGGTGGGTGGCTGGAGCCCCACGTGTCCCCTCGAACAGGAGCTGCGTGGATACATTCAGAACTATGCTGGAGGCTTAAAGTTCAGGAAAAGCAGTAGAATAATGAAATGAGAGGAAAAGGAGAAATTGACCAGTGCTGGAAAGGCTGATGAGGTGTCTGCACATGTGATGGTCAACCACTGAGCTCTCTTCAGAGTATGTAGAAACAATTTTAAAGCCTTAACTTTGACATAAATTTAAAACCATCATTGGACCATGACCTGTCTCATGCCCAAGTCTGATGCCTTCCTTCCAGAGCAGCTGAGGACAGGTCCCACTGACTCAGAGCAGAGCAGCTAACTGGCACAGCTTTGGAAATGGTGGGGGCCATCCCAGGTGGCAGGAGCTGGCACAGCTCCCCCAGCCAGGCTGGCAGGGTGCCCGCCAGCGCAGGGCCATGCTGAGGGCTGAACACACGCTCCTCCAGCAGGCACAACCTCCAGCTTCCAACAAAGCATTTGCTAGCACTTCCTGAGCAAAGTTTTGGAAGGGAAACTTAATTGTTGCATCCATCTACACTGGTGGATGGCAGAATTTTGGTGGCATGATGAGTTTTGGGGTGGTGTCATCACCAAGGTGGGCACTCGTCACACACTCAGATGTGCTGCCTGGTCCCTGTTACACATGGAGCAGAGGGATGCAGGCAATGTGATGTTTGGAAGGTGTTTGGCAGGAGGAAATCTGGCCCTGCTGATGTTAACAGCTACTTTTCAGCTTGTAGTATGCCAGGAGAGCCCTGAGCTTAGGAGTGACACAGGCAGATTAGGGAACAGCAGGACGCTTCACTTAAAAGGATAAAATGGGCATTTTGCATTCACTGGCACTTACCTCCTGCTCACGTTGAAATATTACAACCCGGCCCCCCTTGTCCCCTGTTGCCAGTAACTCTCCAGTGTGGTTGAACTCAACTGTGGAGATGATGTCAGCTGGTAAAGAGAAGACAAAGACAATTTAAGTAACTGCAGCCTGACTTCCACAGGCATCCAGGGAGCACCATGCCCTGTACAGCGACGTGCCTCGTTGGTACCCTGCGGCATCTCCATAAATCCCTGTTTTTCTATCATCTTTAACACTGAACGGGCTCAGCACTATGCTGCCATGGCCCCTGCCCTGGCCTGTGCCCCAGCCCCGGTTCCAGTGGGATTTCCAGGTACTGTGCCTGTGCTCAATGCAGCCTGAGGACTGCTGTCAGCAGCAGGGGCCCAGGGCTGGGCAGCACAGCGTGGCACGGCACAGCATGGCACAGCACGCTCCCCTCATGCCTTGGGGAGCTGCCCTCACCGTTTGGGGTGACACAATCAATTCCTGACACCTGGGGACGGCTTGGTGCTGAGGGTGCCCCCAGCATCTCATCTCAGCAGCTGGCTGATGGGCAGAGCTGGCTCCCTCCTGGCCCTTGTGCCACCCTGTGCCTGGCTGGTGGTTTGCCTTCACCCTCAGAGGAGAGGGAGCAGACAGGTTAACCTCACCTTTGTCCTCTCTCCCTGAGCTTCTCAGGTGGAACAGCTCAGGTGACTACATCCACATTGCTGCTCTCCTCTGCACACTGCTCAACCTACCATCGCCTACCAAGGTAAATTAAAGTGGTGCCTTTCAGCCCTCCCTCAGCTGAAAAGGCCCTGCACTGACACCGCTCCCCTTCCCCACAAACCAGGGTCCTGGGCTCGGTGGCAGGAGAAGCCAGGGGACACACAGAGACCTGTAAGTGCAAACGCTTTAATCTGCAGTGTTTACCCTCCAGGCAGCGCAGGGGGAGCTGCTAATGATTGGATTTATTTGGCCTATTTTTAGAAGAATGTCAGAGGTTAATTCCACAGCAATTACTGCCCAACTGGTGCTCACCCACTGCCTGGGGAGCCACTCTCCAGCAGCACGAAGAAGCTGGGGAACTGGGAGAATGACTGCAGCCCTGGAGCCTCAGCACTGGGGCAGGACTCTGCGACGAACACTTGGCCATAACAGCTGCCAGCTCAGCTCACTCCTGCCATCTGCATTCCCAAATTCCCTGCCCTTCTCACGCCTGCAGCCCAGGGCTCAGGGCAGCCCTGGTGCTGGCCACGGCTGCAAACAGTGGCTGTGCTCACAGGCCATGGCACTGCCCGGGCTGTGGCCACCAGCACTCAGAGCCCTCTGAGCACTGCTCTGCTTCCTCCTGTGCGTTAGCTCTGGTGCGTGCCAGCAGAGAAAGCCTCAGAAACATATAACCTGAGCTGTGCCTCTCCCTCCCCAAGAGTTTTCTCCCAGATACAGACTAGAAAGCTACCTGAGCAAACGAGAAAAGACAAAATGCATCAACTGGCCCAAGCTCCTGGTGCAGCTCAGAATACCCCTGCGGGTCTGTCCTCCAGGATGCCAGCCCAGACAGCATCCCCCAAACCCACACCCCCTGCTGCAGCACCACCCAGACAGGGCACCTGAGAGTCCCCTCACACACCCACAGGCTGCCCCCAAACAACACCTCTGTGCCCCAGGCAGCGTCCCAGCTGAGCAAGGGACTTCTGTGTTCGGCCCAAGCCTGGCCCAGCAGCTCCAGCTCAGCCCTGGCTCACACAGGGGTTTCATTGCTGCAGCAGGTGAGCCCACCCTGGAGAGCATCACTGCGGAGCCACGGGCTGAGCCTGGTGTCCCCAGGTGTCACACGGATGATGCTGGGAGCAGGCTGGGAGCAGCTGCTCCAGCACAGCCAGGGGACTCAGTGGCTCTGGCTGGGCACTGCTAACGTGCACCTCATAATGAGACATGCTGCTTCCTTCTGAAATTACTCAATTGAAAATGTACCTGTTTTGCTCTATTTAATCCTCTCCATTACCAGCTGCCGGTTTTAGGTCATTCCCTTTTCAATGAATTAAAAATAACTTTGTGTGCTGCAGTGAGGAGTTTTTCAGACATGATCTAATGCACCAGCCTGTGAGCAGGACTGTGGTCTGAGACACCAGGGCCAGGCACCACAGACACCCTCGTGCCACCCCAGCCCAGCCCCCCATTTACACTGCACCCACAGACAAGGGGGTTTCATGTCCACACGTCCCCCAGACCTGAGGTGTACTCATGCCCATTATCAGGACTTCAGACAAGAACACCAATACCGCCTGGCTAACTACACCTTTCATATTTTAAAAAAATACCCTAAATATTAAAAAACCCCTCTTCTGAGTAGAAGCATCCAACCCAAGCCCAAACCCACGCCAGCTGGCAGAAGCATCATTCCCCCAGCACCCATGGTCTGGGCACTGGCTCTTTCCCCTCGTGTGTCTGGGCAGAAACAGCAGCCTGGCACACAAGAACATCCAGAGGGCAGCTGGGGCAGTCCCACCGAGGAACCAGCTCAGGATCAGAGAGTGACACCAGCTCCTTTCCAAAGGTGTCTGAACAAACCAGGGGTCTGCACACCCCACCTGCACCCTCGAGAGACACGACAGGGTGGCTGCTAATGAAAATGCACAGGTATTCGTGTTGAGATGATCAATAATTTATGCCCATTTCTCCTAAGGTTCCTTCAGCAGTTTTGTGACAACAGAAAGGAAAAAACCTTGCCTCTTTTTTGCTTTTTCCTTTCCTTCATCACCTCCTACACACTCAGTGCCCCAATGCGGGAATTTAAAGCAAACAGTTTCCATGGAGACCCAGCCCGCCGTCCTCGCTCCCCTCCCATCCTCCCTTCCCTCGGCATCTCTGTGCCTTCATGCTCTCATGCTAAAAATATCCAAGATGGGATTTGATTTCCGCCGTAGCGATACAGTTTTATCAGAAAAATGGGAAATTTACAACACACCCCCCTCCCCCTCTCCCAGCGTGGAGGAAGGCATGCTCTCTGCCAGGAACAGGGAATGAATGTTCTTAAAAAGAAAGAAGATAAACTGGGGAAGCTGCAGTCGGTGCTGAGCCCTGGATCCCTGGAGCAGCCTGATCTGCAGCAGGGAGCTGCCCACGCAGCCACCCCTCTTCTGCCCACTAGGGCAGGGGCCTGGCTGTCCCATCCCTGCTCCTAGAGCATCCCAAGCACCCTGTCCTCGCTCCCAGAGCATTCCAGGCACATCATCCCTGCTCCTGGCACACCCCACCTGCTCCAGCAGCTCCATGCAAAGGGCCCTGGTCCGTCCTGTCCTGGGGAGGCCACGGGACACCACACCTGTCCCAACACCTGTGCCAGGAGCACGTGGCCCCAGTGCACACAGGATGACACCCCTGTGAGGCCAGGCCACAGCAGTGCAGCCCCTCCGTGGTGCAGGGACATCCCTGGAGTCAAACCCAGCGGGCAGAGGGTGCCCCCAGCCCTGCAGGGGCTCTGCCCACTGCCTGCTGTCCCAGTGCAGCATGCCTCCTTGGGCTAGGAAGTGAGAGGCAGGTCTGTGACCACACACAATCACGGAATCATTTAGGTGGGAAAGCCCTCTAAAATCGAATCCAACCATTCCCCCAGCACTGTCAAGGTCACCACTAACCCATGTCCCCAAGTGCCACATCTACTCATCTGTTACATCCCTCCAGGGATGGTGACTCCATCACTGCAGCCTGTGCCAAGGCTGGTCAGCCCTTTCAGGGAAGAAATTTTTCCTAATATCCAAACTAAACTTCCCTTCTGGTGCAACCAGAAGCCGTTCCCTCTCCTCCTGTCCCTGTTCCCTGGAGCACAGCCCGATGCCTCGGCTGTCCCCTCCTGGCAGGAGCTGTGCAGAGCCACAAGGTCCCCCTGAGCCTCCTCTTCTCCAGGCTGAGCCCCTTTCCAGCTCCCTCAGCTGCTCCTCATCAGCCTTGTGCTCCTGACCCTTCACAGCCTCAGTGCTCTGCCACAGCCCAGGCCCAGGAGCTGTCCTGATGACACCATCGAGCCAATTCCTTCCCCAGACACAACTCTGCGTTTTGGGGCAGCCCCTGCCCTCCCTGCCCGCTCAGCTCTGCCCCAGGTGCCAGGGGACAGGAGGGGTGTGGGGGTCTGGGGACCGTGGCTCTGGATGCTCTGCTCTCTTTACTGTGCATAAATCACTTGGTGGACAGCACCACGCACAAAGCCTCCAACTGCAGATGATAATAAATTGGGAAGCACCATAAATAACAGCAAACCAGGCTGCCAAAGGAAGGATTTAGGTCATTCAAATCCCAGGCTATGAGTTGCCAAATCGAGTTTAATACTGATAAGTGTGGGGTAATAACTCACCACAAGCACATCCCTCATCCCGCACTGGACCCCCCAAGGGAGTGGGGGCTGCAGGGCTTTGCCAAGGAGACAGAGATGTGGCCCCTGGCTGGGAGCACTACCAAGCCAAGGCACAGTGGCCACTCCCTATCATCTGCTACATCCCTCCAGGGATGGTGACTCCATCACTGCAGCCTGTGCCAAGGCTGGTCAGCCCTTTCAGGGAAGAAATTTTTCCTAATATCCAAACTAAACTTCCCTTCTGGTGCAACCAGAAGCCGTTCCCTCTCCTCCTGTCCCTGTTCCCTGGAGCACAGCCCGATGCCTCGGCTGTCCCCTCCTGGCAGGAGCTGTGCAGAGCCACAAGGTCCCCCTGAGCCTCCTCTTCTCCAGGCTGAGCCCCTTTCCAGCTCCCTCAGCTGCTCCTCATCAGCCTTGTGCTCCTGACCCTTCACAGCCTCAGTGCTCTGCCACAGCCCAGGCCCAGGAGCTGTCCTGATGACACCATCGAGCCAATTCCTTCCCCAGACACAACTCTGCGTTTTGGGGCAGCCCCTGCCCTCCCTGCCCGCTCAGCTCTGCCCCAGGTGCCAGGGGACAGGAGGGGTGTGGGGGTCTGGGGACCGTGGCTCTGGATGCTCTGCTCTCTTTACTGTGCATAAATCACTTGGTGGACAGCACCACGCACAAAGCCTCCAACTGCAGATGATAATAAATTGGGAAGCACCATAAATAACAGCAAACCAGGCTGCCAAAGGAAGGATTTAGGTCATTCAAATCCCAGGCTATGAGTTGCCAAATCGAGTTTAATACTGATAAGTGTGGGGTAATAACTCACCACAAGCACATCCCTCATCCCGCACTGGACCCCCCAAGGGAGTGGGGGCTGCAGGGCTTTGCCAAGGAGACAGAGATGTGGCCCCTGGCTGGGAGCACTACCAAGCCATGGCACAGTGGCCACTCCCTGCTCTGCCTGCCCAGGAGGGAGAAAGCAAGTGGGACAGCAATGGGTCCTGTTAACTGGGGACAAAACCCACATCTGAAACCACTCAGGATGAAGACAGCAAAGAGGTAATGAAAAATTAAGAGGCTTATGGAGGCAACGTCTGGTAATGGGAGAGCCAGAGCACAGGTCCACCCACAGATCCCCTGTGGAGGTCTCAGTGCATCCCACCTTCTCTGCATCCCACCATGCCACGGCAGGAGACGGACCCTGAGCTCAGAAAGGGGTTTTGAGAAGGACACAAACATCAGAATTACAACTGACTAACGCAGCCCAATCCTCAGCCTCTCAAGGAGGACTCCCAGGTCTGACCCTTGGTGACAGGCTGAGGGTCTTGCTTTGCTCAGAAAATGGTGAGACTCTACATTTCACTGTTTAAAAGAGACCTCTTTGGTCTCCCTTTCTGTCTGCCTCTCTTAAAACAAACACAAGAGCTGGCACAGTGTTTACTCTGAAAGGCATTGCCATCAGTGCTGAGGAATTCACCTCCATGGCAGGGCTTTTTGTGCAGTTTGATGGGAGCTGTGGCCCCACCAGTGCTCAGGCCTGGACACTGAAGGCACCCTGAAGGAGCCAGGAGCTTCTGTGCCCTGTGTCAGGCCAGATCTAACCCAGCACAGCCAGCAGCTGCAGCAGAGCTGCACCCTCAGCCCCCAGCCCAGCGGGCAGAGCAAGGGGCTCATTCAAAGACTGGAACGCAACTCCCTTCCCTGCCCATGAAAAAGTGTCAGGAACTAAACCAGGGGGGACTTCAGGGCCCCTCAGGTACAGAGATGGCAGGCTAAAGAGGAAGAAAGCCTGGGCAAGGCCGTGGAGCTGAAGGGCACAAGGAACCAGCATCCAAGTCCCACCAGAGCAGGGCTAGGTTCCATGTGCAGGGTAGTGTGGGGAGCTGGGCCATCAATCCTGCCCCAAACTGAGTGGTCCACGGCAGGAGGGAGGGCAGAGGACAGCAGAGGTTAAACTGCAATCTAACGGCATGCAAAATCACATGTGATTGATCGGCATTGATTATCCCCTGCTGAGGTGAATCACAGCCTGGGAAACAGAAATCAATTCCACTGCATTAACCCCAGTAAGGATCTGGAGCATCAGCAAAACGCCCTGAAACACCACAGCTTGCTGACACCACAAAGTGAAGCACAGCAAGCCATGGCATGGCCCAGCATGGCCTGGCATGGCACGGCATGGCATGGCACGGCACGGCATGGCATGGCACGGCACGGCATGGCCCGGCATGGCATGGCATGGCATGGCATGGCATGGCATGGCACGGCACGGCATGGCCCGGCATGGCATGGCATGGCATGGCATGGCACGGCACGGCATGGCACGGCACGGCACGGCACCAGCCCGACCCCTTCATCCCAGCCAGGCCAGGGCTGTGGTGAGCGAGGGATGGGCTCAGTGGAAAGCACCATGCCCGAAGAGCTCCCAGCCGGGGGCAGGTCTGTCCCTCTGCCCACCGTGAGTCCTGCTCCTGCAGGGATGGGGCTGGAGTCACAGGGAGTCACGGGGAGCTCACACGGGACCCCCAGCAGCTCGGGCAGGGCTGGACCCTGCTCCTCATCACGGCAACATGATGCTGCAGAGCTGCCAACAGCTGCTCCTCTTCCCCAGAATGGAATAACACTCCTAGACTGAGCAGCTAAAAATACTGGCACATTCCAAATTTCTGTGCCCTTGTTACAGCAAAGAGGAATTTCGTGCTACCCAACCTCGACGAAAGAAACTCCCAGCTGGCAGCAACCCTCGTGTCACTCAGCGTGCCCCACCAAGGCACCCATTTCAGAATGCCAGCGTGCAAGAATGTGAATTTACACCACTCCACCATCCTGGCCAGGTGTAATTTACTGGAACTGATGGAAAGGAGAGTTCAGGAGGAAATAACATCATGGAAGGGTTCAGCACAGAGACTCCCAGGGAGCAGGGGCTCTCACAGCCCCAGGGGCTCTCAATCTCTTGCTCTTTTAGGGCGAGGACATGAAAGGAGGGGATGTGATGGGTTGGGCCACTGACAGGAGCAGAACGATAGAACAGAAAGGGAAGGGAAGGGCAGCTTTCAGGCAGAGCCACAGCTCAGCCCATCTGAGCAGGTGAAGAGAGTGAAGCAGAGCAGGAGAGCTGCCTTTGGCCCAGCTGCCCTGGCCCCACACAGCACCCATGCCTGCACACCAGTCCTGGCTGTGCACACAACACAAAACTCTTCTATCTGCATCACGATGAACAACCCATTAGCTCTTGGATTAACGGCAATTTTTAATTGGTCAGGCTGTGAACACCTTATTAAGCTGTTACACATCACACCTGTGGTGGCAGAACAGCACGTAAATCAAGACAATTAGCCTGGGACCCGAGAATCTCCCCACCCGTGCCAATAACCCCACCACCAGCCCCAGCACGGCCAGCTCTGGGTGGGGTGGGAGAGGCTCACAGGTGCTGCCCCAGTGAACAGTCCAGGCTGAGCCAGGACAGACCCTCTGCATGTACACCTGAGATAACCACCAACCACGGTCTACAGGCAACTTCTTCTAAGAAATCCCAGAATATTCTGAGTTGAAAGGGATCTGCAAGGATCACTGAGTCTGTGACTGTCCCATACAGAGACTGAACTCACAACCTTGGCATTATTTGCACCATGCTCTAACCAACAGAGCTATTCTTAGGGGCTTAAAAGCAAACTGAGAGTTGGGCAGTTACTGAAACCCAGAGTTTCCTGAATGATTTTTTTTCTCTGTTTACTATTCTTTTCTACATTATTCATCTTGCAAGCACACACGGGCTCATCAGGGCAGCCCTCTGTGACTCCCTGGTGTTCCCAGAGCTGGGCTCAGAGGACAGCACTGGGGCAGTGGCTCAGGCTGGCAGCAGCCTGCCCTCCTGCCCATGCCCCCCCTGCCCTGTGCTTGGCTGCTCCTTGCACTCACTGCCTGTGCTGGCTCACACTGCCAGAGCATTCCAGGCAACTCATCCGACTGCTCTGTCCCTTGGCTCACTGCAGGATTTATGCTGCATCCCTGTGCCAAGAGGCTTAGCTGCACAGCAGACACAACCTCCTCAAAATGGCTGATTTGGGCTTAGGAATAGTGATGGAAAATCCAAGTCCATCTGCAAAAATACACCCTTAAAAAAAAAAAAAAGATTTTGTAAAAAGCAGCTGAGCATTGATCAAGTCTTCCACCCCTTCCACATTAAAACCTTTAAAAATTCCAATGATTTCTGCCACAGAACTGTCAGGGCACTTCTCATGCTTGGGCATAAAGGCATAAGCAACCCAAAAAGTGGCCTGGTTCCAAAATACCTTCTGAAAACCTATGATTTCCAGGGACATCACTGGTTGCTGAAAACCTGAACATCTGACACAGGGAGATACTCACAGATGGTAACAGTACTGAGCTCTTACTGCTTACGAGATCTTTATCTGCAGCAGGAACACAAAAGCTGCTTTTCTCAAAAGGTGACGCTGTGCTGAACACTGCAGCAGCAGGTCTGACCCTCAGCACACACCTGAGTCCTGGGACAAACGCAGGAAACTCAGCTGCAGCCCTGCATTGCTCCTCTGACAGACACGGGCATGGATGCTTTCCAACACACTTCATGTGCCATGCAGTCTGTCTTTCTGGTCATCCTGCTGCAGCCATCTGTTAGCTGATCAGCAAAAACTATTGACTGTTGAAAAATTTTAATTAGAAGTACCCAAATGTCAGCTAAGTGAGTAAAATTCAGAAGCAGCAATCTTTGCTCTCATGTAGAGCAGCTATTTTCAGCTTACAGCCCAATTTTGTTGCCATCTTGCTCTGATGTCATTCTCTGTCACATTATTCCACTTTGGTGCCCCTGGAACAAGCCCCTTGGCTGAGCAGGGGAGGCACAACAGGCACCTGCTGCAACAGGAGCTTCTCACAGACACCTGGCACTGGCTTCCACGGAGGATCCCAAATCACACTGAACATGGAGTGGGACTCCAGTGATGGGTGCCCGAGGGCAAACCTGGCACAGGGTGACTGAGTGAGCTGCCTGCAGGTGGGCCAGCCCGGGAGGCAGCACCGAGACACAAACACAGGTGGGTCAGCAGGGAGACACCGTGCGTCTGGCACACGAAGGGGAATGGGGGAGGCAAATGGGGAATGTGGCTGATGGAATATGAACACCTTCTGCACGGGAGACTGACCCTTCTCTGCCATAACCACCTCTCCACAGCGAGCACCCGCAGGGTCCATGCCCATCAGAGTTGTGGCATTTGAAAAAATGTTCTTAACGCTCCAATTCCAACGGGAAAGCAAACACACCAACGCTGTGCAGACAGTCCCTGGCATTTGTTGCACAGGTTTGAATTTAATCAGCCAAAGATGGCTTAATGCAACATCTGGGGCTGTGCTGAGTAGATGGCAGCACAGTGGGACTGGGGCAGGCAGAGCACTGGGCAGAGCCCTGGGCTGTGCCACCCCCACCTCAGTACCCATGTCTGGGCAGACAGGATATTTCAAACTGGCATCAGCCACCACAGTGCTCCACCAGCAGCACTCCCCTGCCTCGGCCCCAGTCAAGTCCCAGCGCCCACAGACCCCTCTCTGGGAGGTGGCACAGCCTGTTAGCACACCTCGTGCCACTCAGGGCCCTCCCTCCGGGACGTGCCCCATTCCCAGAGTGCCAAAGACACCCGTGGCAGGTGGCCACTGCCAGGTTCTGCCCCCACATGTGGCTCAGTGCCACTGCCTGCCACTGTCAGCACTCCTTGCTGGGGCACCAACCCCTCACAAGGCTCTGCAAGAGCTCACGGTGACCCAGAGCCCCTGTGGGGCCAGACCACAGCACATTCTTTATGTGCTCCCTCTAAAACTCATCACAAACTAAATTTTCTGCCGACTTTCACATTGCTTCCCATGGAAGACAGATGTCTGTGCCATCATTTTCAATCTGCTCCTGGAAGAGCTTGTCTCAAGACATTTTCCTTGCAGTATTTTAATTAAACTTTCTTTCTTTCAATTTAGTTGGGTTCATTAAGTGATGTCCTGAGCCGCTGAAATGAATTGCTTAAAAGTGATTTGTGCAGCAGCTTGAAGGAGCAGATTGCAGCTACAAATGAGCCTGTCTTTGAACTTTACAAGTTTTGCCACTTGGGGTGCAGGAAGCACCCAAGTGCCTCCAGTCCCTGGGGAAGGCCCAAGGTCTCTGTGGGCAAGGCAGCATTCCCGGCTCCTGCTGGTAAGTTACAGAGAGTGAAAACCACTTGTTTATAAACTGCAAGTGTAAATAACAAATATTTCTGCTTGAAAAGTAACAAATTTCATATATACAGCTATCTTTAGTGGAAACAAAACCCTTGTTTGTTACAGGGAATAAATTCAGGGATGTTAGAGGCTTCCAAATAGAAGCATGGACATTCACTAGATCCAGTGAAAACCCTCTTCCCGTCAGATGGGATTTAATTACGTTGATTCTGACAGGGAATTAAAAGTCTTTGCTGGAAGCTCTTTTTCTGGTGTCAGGGCTGTATCATTGAAACTAAACACGGTGCTTCCCCAGGCAGGATCAGTGGAAAATATTTTTGACCAAACTGTTGGGCTGAGATAATCTTGACATTGTTCATCCACCACAGTGCAGGGACCAGAGTCAGAGCTGAACCTGGCTGCTCCCAGCAGGGTCTTATCATCACCACAGCCACACACCAAAATCAGCTAGAGTGCATGGAAAAGTGATTAGCCTGTTCTGAACTAGTGGCAGATGCAGAGGCACACAGAGGCCAGGCAGGGGCAGGGAGCTGTCCCTTGCCCAGGCATGGCAGTCCTGCCAGCAGCTCCACGAGCAGCTCCACAGCCAGAGCAGCTCTGGGGAACACCCAGCTCTCAGGCCACCAAGGCTCCTGTTGAGCAGTTTGTGATTCTGCCACCCATCTGCTGTCACGGGCTGTCACTGGTTCTGCTTCCAGTGACTGCCTGCCCGGCCTTCCTACCCATGTGCAAGGGGAATGGGGCTCTCAGCTTTTGCCCTGGAGCACAGCAGCTCCCAGCAGGCTGCAGCATCAGCAGAGCACACAGCTAGCACAGGACAGCACTCGAATGAAGCTCTGGTTTGTCATGAAGATTGTGACTCCACTTTAACCACAGGTGAATGGTGTGACACCAAGGCATAACAATCCTGAATACAAGGCTGTTTCTGACATGAGAGGAGTGGGTGAGTGTGAAAATTACCTGGATGCAGCAGGAGAAGGGTTAGTGAGTGATTCTGCAGCACACATGGTCAACACCCAATAGACATAACTACACAACATCCAGCAACTTCCACTGAAAAGCTGCAGTGGTAAACAGTATGCTGTCTTGCA
Organism: Pyrgilauda ruficollis; assembly: GCF_017590135.1. Lineage (NCBI taxonomy): Eukaryota > Metazoa > Chordata > Aves > Passeriformes > Passeridae > Pyrgilauda > Pyrgilauda ruficollis. Next base: position 3,563,848 of record NW_024531821.1, read on the forward strand.
GACCTCAGCTTCTAAAAATGAGGTGGGACCTGGGTACTTCATCTCTTTTCCTCCTCATGGGTCAGTGAGAAAGCAGGTTACAGGATGTTACCTGACATCAGGCAACACTGCTTCTATACGCCATCCATGTCTGCCCGATACTCATCCAAAGACAAGGCACTGGGCTCCCCTCTCTGCTCCTGCCTGCTGAGGCTCCCCAGGAGAGAATCACATTGATCTCAGCTCCTCAGTCACACACAGCTTTAGCTCAGAGCCCCCCACCCAAACACAGCATCACCCGACACACACCAGCCCCCAGGGGCTCCGAATGTCACTGCCAGCCCGGCGCTGTCCTGGAGGGACTGGGGACAGCCTCGGCTGCCAAGGGGGTCAGCACCACGAACACTTGCCCACGCCACCGCGGGCGGCACGAACCGAGCAGCACCCAAACACCGCGCGCAGGCCGGGCAGGCGGAGCAGAGTTCCAGGGACAGTGACTCGCTGCCCATGCAACACCCTCCTGACACGGGTACCCCGCATCAGCCTCGCCTGCACGAGGGAAGGGAGAGCTGGGGAACGTGAGATGGTCTGACACCCCAGGGCAAGGCTGGGGCACATCAGCCACTGCCGCTGCTCCATCCCAGGGACGGGGAGCACTGCCAGGGCACAAGGAGCAGCAGCACTTCCACAAAACAGCACCGCAGCAAGGGACCCAGCACGGATGCAGCCCCTGCCATGTGCCCAGGTGTATGCTGCGGGTAGGGGTGTGGATTTTAACAGCTCTGCTGGAAAGCTGCTTCCCATCTGATCGAAATCTAGGCATTATTTAATTCAGAACAGAAAACAAACTGCACCGTGGGCTGTGAGCAAGTTTGGGCTTCATTCAGAAGGGGAAAAAGTGAAAATGCTAATTAACCCCAGTTGTTGGAATAACGCCCTCCAGAAACATTATTCAGAATGGGTCACAAATCATAAAATAATAATAATAAAAAAGCCACAATTCTCTGGGGACATTAAGCGATTACAGAGAGTTGTTATTTGGCTGATTTTCACACTTCATTAGCATGTGCATAATTTAACAAGTGAACGTGCTGAGGGCTGGCAAGACATAAGAGCCACTTTCTTGAAACACCAACTGTAAATTGGGACACCACAGTTAGGGGGCTTCTTTTAAATCATGATGGAAAAGCAACGGACATCAATTCCAAGCCTTCAGCAGAAGAAATGGAAGTTCAGGGACCACAGGCCAAGCAGAGAGGTGCTATGGGAAGGTAGCTGCCCCTTTGGACATGGCCCAGAGAGCCCAGCTTCACATGGCTGGGAGCCACCTCAAAGCCATTTAACACAGAATTAGGTAAATCTGGATAAAAACAGCACAGTGGATCTGTGACCTTCTACTGCTCCCACCTGTCTCACCACAGAGCAGTGGGGACGGCACTGAAGCAGAGGCTGGGCAGACTCTGGGAGTCACCATCAGAACAGGCAACCTTCCAGCACGCTCATTCCCCTTCCAGCAGGGAGAAACGAGGGCAGGAACAAAGGCGATTTCTCAGCACCAAGATGGCCCCATCACACGGAAGGGGCAATGCCAAGACAAACCAGAGCAGTGCCAGACGATGACCAGACAAAGCAAAGCAGACACACCAAAGCAGACACACCAAAGCAGACACACCAAAGCAGGCACACCAAAGCAGGCACACCAAAGCAGACACACCAAAGCAGACACACCAAAGCAGACAATCCAAAGCAGACAATCCAAAGCAGGCACACCAAAGCAGACACTCCAAAGCAGACAATCCAAAGCAGACACACCAAAGCAGGCACACCAAAGCAGACACACCAAAGCAGACACTCCAAAGCAGACACTCCAAAGCAGACACAGCAAAGCAGACACACCAAAGCAGACACACCAGACCCGGGCCCAGGCTGCTGCCGGTCCTCGCTGGCACGGCGGTGGCCGAGAGCCACGGGCACCTCGCTCCAGGGCTGACACTGTGGGACTGAAGGCTCCACAGCCAGCAGCCACGGGCCAGGACAGCCCGGAGCAGCAGCCCAGGGCACGGGCTGTCCCTCGCAGGGCTCCCGCAGCCCCCAGCCAGGCTGGGCACTCACAGCAAGCACCGTGTCCAGCACAAGGACACCTCTGAGCTGCAGGCAAAGGGATGGTTCAGGTGAGGGAGAGACGAGACCTTTGCAAGGGAAAAAAAAAATCTCTTGCTCTTTTTCCACACAGTATGTGGCAGCCACATTTCTAACCGCTGTTCCAGATTGTAATTTCCCCATATTTTAACAGAGATTCTGTTTATGAAACTGCAAGAGGATTTAGTACTTATGAATAATGCCATGAGGTCTGGGAGATGTTTCTTTACATGATTAACTGACCACAGGCCATTTGTTTTACAACAAAGAGGCTCAACGATCCGTGCACACTGATTTATTCAGCCCCCATCTGATGCAGTGGCTGACATCTTCCTGGTACCCATATCTGCACAGTGATGGGGGGAATGCAGACTCTGCCCAGTGCTCTGCACGTCCACCAGCTGGGGCAGAAGTGATGGGCAGGAACCCCAGACCATGCTGGGGGAACCCAGCTGGCACACCAGGCTTCACAGTGAAGCAGGCTGGGGTTCTGCTTCTGAGTTCTCCCTGACACTCTCCTCACTGGGGCATTGCTGCATGTCTCACCCACATTTCTGATTTCAGATACGATATTTGCTGCAAAGATAACAGGTATTACAAAATAAACTAGGGGAATCGATATCAGCCCTGTCATATCGGGCACCACTGACACTGTTTGCTGAGGAAATACTGCTGCACTGGAACTGTGTGAGAACTGGCAAGTGGATTTCACTCTGAATAAAAGTGGAACTGACAAATGAACTGTAATTGTCCAAACTGAACAGCTGATGGCAAGTACCTGGCATCCTCCGGGTACCACATACTTTCTCTCCAGAAGCACTCCTGCCTTCCAGGAAAGGATCCTGGAAATGTTACCTTCCTTCTGAATTTGGCTCTTAATAATGGAACACAAAATGATATGGCTACAGAAGAAGCCTGAGCTTCTCCATCCAATGAAACACAGCAATGCCCGGTTGACTCTTAATGTTGTTTTGTTTTGCTGTACATAAATAATGAGGAGTGAGGATGCAGTACTTTGAAGTTGAACTTTGGGGTACGAGCAAAGCTACAGTGAGAGTAATAAATTATGCAAAACTATTTGTGCTTGGAATGGTAATGTTTCAAGATGATGCAAACAGGCACTTTTTAAACCTCTTCTAAAAACCCCAAGAAGCCTTGGGACCAAACCATATGGTTTAAGTCAGCGGCCTATAGCAAGCTTAACGCTTCTGCCAGCCAGCAAGGATTTGGGCAATTACTTTATTAATGTGTTTATGTAAACAAAGAGAAAAAAAGTTGGGGAAAGTCTCATCCATTTCTCTCTGCCAAACTTATTGAGCATCATCAAACAGAGAAAATGCAAATGTGAAAAACTTTAAAACCCAACAGAGCCCCAGCCAGCCCCAGCACCCTGACAAGGAGAACTGGTGGTCCCATCACATACACAGGGCTGAGTGGTGTCTTACCAGAGCCATGAGGAACGGGCAGAATGGTCCCTTCCAACCTCAAGAGTCTATGGAACCTCAAGCAGAAAACTACCACATCACATATAGTTTATTATTATATATCCCTGACTCAGGACAAGGAATATCTAATTATCCTAATTGCTTCTGCTTTGGGAATGGGCCCTTTACACTTGGATCAAGGTGCCTATAAACAGCAACATTTCTGCCTGCTCAGGCTGCGGGTCAGGTTTTATATGCTCTGAGAAGATTAACTTTATTCTTAGTGAAGAATTTAATTACAGGAAGCGATTAGCCAAGTGCTCCCAGTCAATACAGATGCAGTACAAGCTGTGCAGGAGTGGGCACCTTTGCTCCTGTGCAGGAAGTCCAGAAACAGTGACATTATTGCAAAGCCATTTGGGTTTAAGTGACACCAGCCAGACCTGGATCTCCACAGGCCAATTACAACATGCTGAGCAAAGCAACATTCAGCAGGGCTGGGAAACCAGTAAAAAGACAGCAGGAGAATGAAAGTTCATTTTAAATGCAGGAATACACCAGTTTATAGGCTTGTATTCTAACTGCAACACTGCACAAATCAATGGCTTTTGAAAAGTAAAAGAAACACAGAAAACTGCTTGCAAACTCTGCTAGTCAGAAAACAGCGCTTGCTGATAAATGTAACTGTTTTCTCTGTCTTTTGGAGGACAGGACAAAAGAATGCCTTGAATATTTGCCATCTCCTGTAACCCTTTCCACAGCACGTTAATAACTGCAGCTATTCACTAAGCAAGAAAAAACTGTAATTAAATATACCTAAAATAGCCTTCCAGCCTCCAAACAGCACTGCCAAGGACTAACAAAGCTGAATCCAGCGAGGCAGGAAGCTGTTAGCACGCTGAGCACCGCCGGGGACAGCTCGCTCAGGTGATGCCATGGTGTGCTCTTCTGCTGCTAACTACCACCCACAGCTCCCCAGGCCTGCCTGTGCACTGAGAACCCACTGGCTGGACCCACCACTCACCAGACCACCAGCCCAGGAGCTGCTGCCTGAGCCTGACACACAGGTTTCCCAGGGGGCTGGTTTCATTTGAAGGCCTGAGAGTGCATATGCAGAGAAAAAACCCTTTTTCTGGCAAAGCCCAGTCCTCTGATTTCATCACCTCATCAATAACTTTGCACATTGTCAGAAACAGATGGCAGGGAAAGAAAGAGGTTTGGTGAGGCAGCAGCTATCAGGAGATCAAGAACCAAGTGCCTCCCAAGTCTGGAATTCAGCTGTACACCTGTACCTCAAAGCAGAGCACAGCTCCTCCCTGGAGCAGGAAAATCACTCCCAGCCAGGGGAGAGAAAACCACATCTTCCTCAGCCTGGCAGAGGGGTGCTCTGATGCCCTGCTTGGAAGTGAAACCACATCTTCCTCAGCCTGGCAGAGGGGTGCTCTGATGCCCTGCTTGGAAGTGAAACCACATCTTCCTCAGCCTGGCAGAGGGGTGCTCTGATGCCCTGCTTGGAAGTGAAACCACATCTTCCTCAGCCTGGCAGAGGGGTGCTCTGGTGCCCTGCTTGGAGAGGAGAGCTGCCCTGGCCACGCTCACTGTTGTGCCCCGAGCTCACCCCACTCTGCAGACACGCCGGGGAAGTCAGGCAAGGAGCTTTGCCCATCCCCAGCAGATGCTGACACCCAGCCTGACACGGACAGACACATCCTGCACGTGGGAACACGAGCATTCCTGCTGGGATGCATCCCTCCAGAACGTGCAAGGCGTGGTAAAATTAATCTGAAACAGCCTCACAGCTTCCTTTCTCAAGAGAAAGCAGAGCTCTCTTCATTAAAGAAACAAAGCCTTTTAGAACAGCACTCTAAAGCCCCTCTGGCTGCCCAGGCTGCTTGGGTCCCTGGCAAAGGCAAACACACCAGACAGGAGCACAATTTGGAGCAGGTTCTGTTCTGAAACAGCCTCACAGCTTCCTTTCTCAAGAGAAAGCAGAGCTCTCTTCATTAAAGAAACAAAGCCTTTTAGAACAGCACTCTAAAGCCCCTCTGGCTGCCCAGGCTGCTTGGGTCCCTGGCAAAGGCAAACACACCAGACAGGAGCACAATTTGGAGCAGGTTCTGTGCAGAATCCTTGTCTCTGAAGGAGGGCTCTGGCTCACCTGCACCGCTCTCCTGCTGCTCCCACATCAGCAGGTCCGTGCCTGCACCACCCACCTGCCCCAGGAGGAGCTGGGGAGGGGCAGGGGGAGTGGGAGGAAAAACAGTCATGACTCCAAGCCCAGCAAGCAGAACGTTCACTAGAGGCACTGACAAGTGTGTGTGTGTGTGTGTGTCTGTCTGTCTGTCTGTGTGTGTCTGTATCTGTGTCTGTGTGAGTTTGTGTGTGTGTGTGTGTTTCTCTGTCTCTGTGTGTGTGTATGTGTGTGTGTCTGTGTGAGTTTGTGTATGTGTGTCTGTGTGTGTCTGTGTGTTTGTATCTTTTCCCCTGAGACATTTAATAAGCAAATAACAGCTGTACTCCAGTTCTTTAGTCCTGCCCAATTATCAGATCTGTAATCAGCATGCTAGAGAGAACAGGTTATGGGACTGTTTTTGTGGTGATAAAACCATTGCAGGACCTTACCTTAAATGACAGCTATTTGTCTGAGAAAGGACAAAATACAGGATGAGGTAGGGTATATTTTAATTGATAATCATGTATCGATTGCCCTCAAGGTTCCCTGTTTGTGATATGTACAGTACTTGTGTGAACTGTGTTGTATTACACACCAGTGTTTGTGGCCAAGCCCTCTTATCAAGACACGTACACGTTTTTGGGCAGAGCAGGGCATTAGTCCTTAAAACCATATTGTTTAGAGGGTAAATCAATGTGCCCAGTGTTAGCATGGCAGCCTGGCACACAAACGATGACACCCATCCGCTGCCTGAAGCTGAGGATAAATAACACAATGAAGGTAAGATTAAGCAAGCAGTCAGAGTGATTCACCAACCGGATTAGTAAAACAGAAAAATCCACGAGGCTTCCCATGACCTCCCACAGGCCTTTGTTTTCCATGGAGCTGAGAGTGCATAATTTCCAGCGGACAGTGCAAAACAATGCAATGTAGCTTCATGGAGTGAGGGGCAGTCTGAGGCATAACTCCACTGCTGCCTCTGGTCAGTAGGGCCCATCCCTCAGTCACATCCCACTTCTGTTTTCAGACAGAAAGGAGGACTGGAGCCTGCAGAAAGGAAGATTTTTGGATGGCGTGCTGGCTGCAAGTGAAGCCCCTCTGCCAGGGATTTCAGGTTCTAGCTTGACTTAATTGTGCACGTGTGTTTTTCCTCCCTCTGAGTTTTAGCACTCTGGTTTGAGTTCAGCCAGATCTAGCAAAATAGAGCAGCCTTGACAGTAACTGTGTTTCATGAAGAAGGTTCTCTACAGAGAGAGGGAACACCATTAATGCCTTCACTAACTGAACTCTAAGCTCTACCATGAGTAGTGGACATCCAGAAGGAGGGAATCCAACCAATGGATCTCAATCCATAAGAAAGTGTATGGGAATGGCTCTTCACCTTTGAACTTGCCTCTCACATTCCAAGCTGAAATGGTGGTTGGATGATCAAGATCCACAGCAGAGAAAAGAGGCATGAAGAAGTGGAAGAAAAGGGAAAAGACAACACATAGAGAGCAGCCAGTGGGAATTATGAATTTCTAGCCCTTGTAAAATCAGGAAAACAATGGAAGCCAGAACTGTATCTGTATTCAGATCTTACAGGCTTTAGCATAGCTAGAGATTATAGAAGAAAAAGCAGACAAATATTGCTTTCCCTATTTCATGAGGTAGATGAGAGGTGAGAAGTGAATAAAGCATGATTGCCAGTAATAACAAAGTCATTGGAACCACTGATAAGGTAATTTCATGTAAACTGTGACCCAAGACAAACTAAGACTTAAAATGAGACTGGTTTACTTTACCTGTGGCCAAGAACTAGAGGGGCAACTAAAGCACATTTCAGAGCAGGGATATCTGATATTTTCATGTAACTTTGGAAGGATTTTTGAATTCCTTAGGTGCAAGACAGGATCATTTGTTGTACTTGTGACTTCAGCATGAAGGAATTATTCTTGAGAAAAACAGATACATTCTCCAGAAATGCTTTTGAAAAGTGGGGACAAAATCTGGGGAAAGGATTAAATTCATGGCAGATACTTGAGCAGAGAAGGCAACAAGCACTACAAGAAATCTAGGAATGAGTCCAGAGGTAGTCTTACTCTTCTGTTACAGAATCACTGCTCAGAGCAAAAAAGGAGAATATTTGGGGTACAAGAAGACAGGAAGTGAAAGGCGTCATATAAACTTTCTTCTGATGAGAAGTAAAAGAGTTAGAAGGAAAAAGACAATACACAAAGGGGGTAGGGATATACTGCAGGAGGGCTGATGCAGTATGTCTGGAGACACTCTTTGTGCCGCCACTGGAGCAGGGGATTTTTTGTCAGGTTAGAAACTGGCAGGTGAACATTCTGTTTTCTCTTTCTTTTTCTTTCTTTCTTTCTTTCTTTCTTTCTTTCTTTCTTTCTTTCTTTCTTTCTTTCTTTCTTTCTTTCTTTCTTTCTCCACATCTTCCTCAGCCTGGCAGAGGGGTGCTGTGATGCCCTGCTTGGAAGTGAAACCACATCTTCCTCAGCCTGGCAGAGGGGTGCTGTGATGCCCTGCTTGGAAGTGAAACCACATCTTCCTCAGCCTGGCAGAGGGGTGCTGTGATGCCCTGCTTGGAAGTGAAACCACATCTTCCTCAGCCTGGCAGAGGGGTGCTGTGATGCCCTGCTTGGAAGTGAAACCACATCTTCCTCAGCCTGGCAGAGGGGTGCTGTGATGCCCTGCTTGGAAGTGAAACCACATCTTCCTCAGCCTGGCAGAGGGGTGCTGTGATGCCCTGCTTGGAAGTGAAACCACATCTTCCTCAGCCTGGCAGAGGGGTGCTGTGATGCCCTGCTTGGAAGTGAAACCACATCTTCCTCAGCCTGGCAGAGGGGTGCTGTGATGCCCTGCTTGGAAGTGAAACCACATCTTCCTCAGCCTGGCAGAGGGGTGCTGTGATGCCCTGCTTGGAAGTGAAACCACATCTTCCTCAGCCTGGCAGAGGGGTGCTGTGATGCCCTGCTTGGAAGTGAAACCACATCTTCCTCAGCCTGGCAGAGGGGTGCTGTGATGCCCTGCTTGGAAGTGAAACCACATCTTCCTCAGCCTGGCAGAGGGGTGCTGTGATGCCCTGCTTGGAAGTGAAACCACATCTTCCTCAGCCTGGCAGAGGGGTGCTGTGATGCCCTGCTTGGAAGTGAAACCACATCTTCCTCAGCCTGGCAGAGGGGTGCTGTGATGCCCTGCTTGGAAGTGAAACCACATCTTCCTCAGCCTGGCAGAGGGGTGCTGTGATGCCCTGCTTGGAAGTGAAACCACATCTTCCTCAGCCTGGCAGAGGGGTGCTGTGATGCCCTGCTTGGAAGTGAAACCACATCTTCCTCAGCCTGGCAGAGGGGTGCTGTGATGCCCTGCTTGGAAGTGAAACCACATCTTCCTCAGCCTGGCAGAGGGGTGCTGTGATGCCCTGCTTGGAAGTGAAACCACATCTTCCTCAGCCTGGCAGAGGGGTGCTGTGATGCCCTGCTTGGAAGTGAAACCACATCTTCCTCAGCCTGGCAGAGGGGTGCTGTGATGCCCTGCTTGGAAGTGAAACCACATCTTCCTCAGCCTGGCAGAGGGGTGCTGTGATGCCCTGCTTGGAAGTGAAACCACATCTTCCTCAGCCTGGCAGAGGGGTGCTGTGATGCCCTGCTTGGAAGTGAAACCACATCTTCCTCAGCCTGGCAGAGGGGTGCTGTGATGCCCTGCTTGGAAGTGAAACCACATCTTCCTCAGCCTGGCAGAGGGGTGCTGTGATGCCCTGCTTGGAAGTGAAACCACATCTTCCTCAGCCTGGCAGAGGGGTGCTGTGATGCCCTGCTTGGAAGTGAAACCACATCTTCCTCAGCCTGGCAGAGGGGTGCTGTGATGCCCTGCTTGGAAGTGAAACCACATCTTCCTCAGCCTGGCAGAGGGGTGCTGTGATGCCCTGCTTGGAAGTGAAACCACATCTTCCTCAGCCTGGCAGAGGGGTGCTGTGATGCCCTGCTTGGAAGTGAAACCACATCTTCCTCAGCCTGGCAGAGGGGTGCTGTGATGCCCTGCTTGGAAGTGAAACCACATCTTCCTCAGCCTGGCAGAGGGGTGCTGTGATGCCCTGCTTGGAAGTGAAACCACATCTTCCTCAGCCTGGCAGAGGGGTGCTGTGATGCCCTGCTTGGAAGTGAAACCACATCTTCCTCAGCCTGGCAGAGGGGTGCTGTGATGCCCTGCTTGGAAGTGAAACCACATCTTCCTCAGCCTGGCAGAGGGGTGCTGTGATGCCCTGCTTGGAAGTGAAACCACATCTTCCTCAGCCTGGCAGAGGGGTGCTGTGATGCCCTGCTTGGAAGTGAAACCACATCTTCCTCAGCCTGGCAGAGGGGTGCTGTGATGCCCTGCTTGGAAGTGAAACCACATCTTCCTCAGCCTGGCAGAGGGGTGCTGTGATGCCCTGCTTGGAAGTGAAACCACATCTTCCTCAGCCTGGCAGAGGGGTGCTGTGATGCCCTGCTTGGAAGTGAAACCACATCTTCCTCAGCCTGGCAGAGGGGTGCTGTGATGCCCTGCTTGGAAGTGAAACCACATCTTCCTCAGCCTGGCAGAGGGGTGCTGTGATGCCCTGCTTGGAAGTGAAACCACATCTTCCTCAGCCTGGCAGAGGGGTGCTGTGATGCCCTGCTTGGAAGTGAAACCACATCTTCCTCAGCCTGGCAGAGGGGTGCTGTGATGCCCTGCTTGGAAGTGAAACCACATCTTCCTCAGCCTGGCAGAGGGGTGCTGTGATGCCCTGCTTGGAAGTGAAACCACATCTTCCTCAGCCTGGCAGAGGGGTGCTCTGGTGCCCTGCTTGGAGAGGAGAGCTGCCCTGGCCACGCTCACTGTTGTGCCCCGAGCTCACCCCACTCTGCAGACACGCCGGGGAAGTCAGGCAAGGAGCTTTGCCCATCCCCAGCAGATGCTGACACCCAGCCTGACACGGACAGACACATCCTGCACGTGGGAACACGAGCATTCCTGCTGGGATGCATCCCTCCAGAACGTGCAAGGCGTGGTAAAATTAATCTGAAACAGCCTCACAGCTTCCTTTCTCAAGAGAAAGCAGAGCTCTCTTCATTAAAGAAACAAAGCCTTTTAGAACAGCACTCCAAAGCCCCTCTGGTTGCCCAGGCTGCTTGGGTCCCTGGCAAAGGCAAACACACCAGACAGGAGCACAATTTGGAGCAGGTTCTGGCAGTTCTGTGCAGAATCCTTGTCTCTGAAGGAGGGCTCTGGCTCACCTGCACCGCTCTCCTGCTGCTCCCACATCAGCAGGTCCGTGCCTGCACCACCCACCTGCCCCAGGAGGAGCTGGGGAGGGGCAGGGGGAGTGGGAGGAAAAACAGTCATGACTCCAAGCCCAGCAAGCAGAACGTTCACTAGAGGCACTGACAAGTGTGTGTGTGTGTGTGTGTCTGTCTGTCTGTCTGTCTGTGTGTGTCTGTATCTGTGTCTGTGTGAGTTTGTGTGTGTGTGTGTGTTTCTCTGTCTCTGTGTGTGTGTATGTGTGTGTGTCTGTGTGAGTTTGTGTATGTGTGTATGTGTGTCTGTGTGTGTCTGTATGTGTGTGTGTGTGTCTCTGTGTGTTTGTGTGTGTCTGTGTCTGTCTCTGTGAGTTTGTGTGTGTGTGTCTGTGAGTGTGTCTCTTTGTGTGTGTGTGTCTGTGTGAGTTTCTGTGTGTATGTGTCTGTGTGTCTGTGTGTGTGTGTGTGTGTGTATGTGTGTCTGTGTCTCTGTGTCTGTGTCCTTCCACAGGCAGAACAACCCGTCAGGAAGGGGGAGATGGGCCTGCCTGCCTGAGGGAGAGCCTGGTGCAAAGAGGAGCCTTGCACTGTGGCTGGTTTTGGCTGCTCAAGGAGATGGTGGGATAGCTGGTAAGTCAAATGCCTCAAAAGACAACATCCTTCTGCAACACAGACATGCAGAAGCACAGTCCTCCCATCCCTGTAAACCACACAGGACGCTGGGACACACAGCCAGAGATGTCAGGGAAGGATCCCAAAGCACCACGGCTGTGTCCACCAGCAGCCAGGGCAAGGGAACATGTGGGTTGGGATCTGCAGGCCATGACACTCCCAGGCAGCCCTCACATGGAAACTGACAGCAGCATTTGGCCCTGAGGGACTAACTTAGAGCAGGGCTAATTGTATTAAGGACCACACAGCGTATTGCTTTATTTGTAATGAGTTTCAGGCTTCAGAAGCTGAGAATCCCATCTGCAAGAACAGACTGTTGCAGGATTCATCTATTAATAGCCACTGGTACACACTTCCAGCTGAGGGACACAAGGAGGGAGGAGACAACCAGATGGAGATAATGCATTAGGGTGACACAAAGCCAAAAAAAGGATGATCCACTTCCCCACATCCTCACACACATCTCAGGCTTGCAGCAGGGAGCAAACAAAGTGTCACATGTGATTAACTCATAAACATCCCAATTAGAAAGTTCTTACATTCGATCAAATGTCCAAATATGACAAGACTTGGGTGTCCTCCCCAGAGCCCCATGCAAACGAGGAAACACAGCAGACTTCAGCTCCAGAGCCAGACCCATGCCCAGCCTGGCACCTGTAAGGTCCTGCTTATGAAGTGCTTTGAGAGCTGCTAGTGAAGGTGTGTTGGATCAGAACCAAGAGCTACTCTTCTCCCTTCTAGGCTACACCCAGACTGAATTCTCAAGTGCCTGACTCAGGCTGACCTCCAAACCAGCCTGTCAGCAGGAACTGTTGCCAGTGATGGCAACGATGAGGAACTCTGACCATCTAAAGATCCGTGGGAGACATGGATGTGGCCTCACTGTCACCAGAAACAGCCCCAGCTACAAGGTAATCTCTGCACAGCATCATCTTCACAATCTTGGGTGAATTTGACCATTCAGTGCCACACGTTCTGATCTCTGGCTTTGTTTTTATGCCCAATGTTTTTCTCCCTGATGACTTCCATCAAAAAGCCAATACCCTGTTATAGCTGGAGTTGCTCCATCAGTAACACCTTGCTGCTGCACTTTGCAGGACTCCTAATGAAAAATATTACATCAAGTTGCCAAATGACAGTGTGAAACAGGATCCACAGCCAGATCTCTGCTGCAGGAGAGCTTGTACTGAGCCCTGCAGGGGCAGAGGGGCTTCCCTCAGGTACCCCCAGGACGCCAGCAGCATGACTGCCCATCAGCACTGGGTTTTCTCCACCACCACAACACACTTGCTAGCAAGAGGCTGGAGCTCTCCAGAGTGACTGTGCCTCTGGAATGCTTTCCACCAACACAAAGAGCACAGCAAAAGCACAGCTCACAGCTCAGAGCATTGCTGAGCAAAGCCAGCAGAGCTCCTGGGACTCACAGGCAGCACCAGGGGCTGGCAGGGTAGCCATGACCTACAGATGGAAATCATGCTGGCTCTGGTGCCTGCAGAGCCCCCAGAGCAGAGCCCTCACCTAAGGCCAGGGTGGAGAAACACCATCACCAAAATTTAGCCAGAAATCAACAGTTTGTCACTGCTGAGAGGTGCAGGTCCCTGTTTGCTCTGGTGCCTTCAAACAGAGCAATTTGTAGAAGAAAACTGCTGCAGAGACGCTTGCAAAGATTCTGAAGGGACTCTGGCTTCTGCCAAGACATCAGGCAAACAACCAGACTGCCCCAGGATGCCTGCACGACTCGCATCCTCCAGCTGAGAGTGCTACCCGAACAGACCTTCCCGAGCAGAGGCAATCACAGGCAGACATCTGGCACACCATTCCTGCTAGCCAGAAATTTTCAATGGGGAGCCAGTTACAAAGCAACACTGCTCATGCTGTTATTATAATTAAGAATCCGTCAGCCTGCTGAAACGAAGGCCAAGTTTATTTAGGGATTGTGAGGGAGGGCTCTCCAAAACAGCCTCTCTAATTCTCCCTCTTCCATTCCCCAGATCCCACAGAGATGTGTGTTTCCAGGGACAACTTGCCAGCTGAGGCTGGAGCAACCTCCACCACTGCTGACATCTGACCTCCAGCAGCAGACCCCATCCCCTGCTCCGAGACAGCGTGCAAGGGTCCCCCTCCTCCCTGCAGGGTTCCATGGAACTAGAGCAGCAGGCACGGCCCATCCGCAGGCAGGTGCAGGTGGGTGAGCCTCCCCTGCTGCTCCTCCTGCCCCAGGGGCCGTGCCATGCACCTGCCTGCGCTGTAGCACAGCTGCAGGCAGCCAGGGCACAGCCAGAACGCGCTCTGGGGCTGGCTGAGCGTCGCTGGGCACTGCTGTGGCACCGTGGCTCCATCCCCAGGGTGCCAGGGCAGGCTGAGAGCAGGGCAGCACCACAAGGGTGCTGACTGCGGAGCCACACCAGCTCAGCTCACACGTCAAATCACAGCTGAGACACTTCTCTCTTGCCATCAGCTTGCTATCAGCTGATGAGGGCCCAGATATCAAGAATGAAAACACCAAGATGAAACTTTAAAAGCCATTGGTGTTCCAAAGTCTACAGCACCTTGAGAGTGAGCACATTTAGGGAGCCCTGCTTGTGTGGCTGTGTTGGGCTGGTTCACTGAAGCCACAGCTGAACCAGAGGCCATTCTGGGGTCCAGGGCTTCCCCCACTGTTGTACATCTCAGCGAGCTCGTTGTCAGCATTTGGAGAGGTTCAGCTTTGATACCCCTTGCACTAAAATGAGTTGCAGATCAAACCAGGCAGTCAACAGAATTTTTAAATTAAACTACAAAATTATTTAAAATCCCCTTTGAGGACGTTATCACAGGGTTAACACCCACTCTTGGCTTCAGATAATACAGCGGCAATAAATGGTAATGTGCTCTATGAAACATGATTTATTTTTGCTGAGCAGGCTTGGCATTATAAATCTCAGCACTCTTAACATTTAAAGTTGTTATTCTAATGACAAAATAGACATGAGGGAGATAACAGTCTTTATCTCCATTAATGTTTTATTGTTGTTCAGAGAATATGGATATGGACTGATCCAAGCATAGGGAAATCACAGCAATTTGTTTGCACATTGGGGAAGCTGAGATAATGGTTGTGTTTTATGACCACACCAGGGAATCAGCTGAAACGCAGGACAGAGCAGATCAAAATGAGGGATTAATCAGCTACTTTGGTTTCTGGTTTACATTCCAGTTACATTTCCATTCCCAGGACCTGCCTTAGAGATGGCCCAACAGCTGACTCGTGGCACCCAAGGAAGTGAGGAAACAGGCTTTGAAGGAAACAAAAAGGCTGCACAACAGTTCTATGCAATGCAGACAAGCAGCACTGCCATGGAGGCAGGATCCTCCTGGATATTCAGCTGCCTGGAAGCGACTCTGCTCTCCCTGAGCCCAGCTGTGGGGGCCCTGCAGCTTCCTGCAGAGCCACAACACAGAGCTCCTGAGCTGCCTGGCACTTTACCTCCTTCCCAAGGCACACACCACACCTCAGAGAACCACAACACCCTCTGTAAGCTGAACCCGAAACAGCGAGCTGCAGCTGCAGTGAGGGCTGTGCTGCTGGAGGCTTAAGCAGATAAAAGCTGAAAACCAAAACAACAGAAACCTCAGACAAACCACAGAGCCACTTGTCCCATCCTGGGACCCCCTGGGCAGGACAGGGTGACCCTCTCCCCTCAAGAAATCAGGTGCAAAATGCAACAGGGAAAAACAACCAGTGCTGCCCTCAATGAGGACATTGACTCCAACAGCTCAATCACACCTTTTCTGGGAGGATGGCAGGGAGGTGAGCTGGGGACAGCATTCCTGACAGCACACAAACACACCAATGTGCACACATCTGGCCTCCAGTGCCCAAATGCTGGGGCAGGTGGCCACGGTGGCATCTCAGCCTTTCCCAGAGCACTGGGGTCAGACCCAGGGCAGTTCCAGGTTTGCTGTGCCTCAAGTGCCCCTCTACAGGGCAGGGGGTCATGGGCATTTGGGCGGGCTGCAAAGAGCTCAGGTGCTCCCACTGCCCAGGGCTCCACTGCCCGGCAGCCACAGCAGCTCTGCACAGGGATGCTGAGCTGAGCAGCCTGGGCGTCTTTTGGTCAGCTCCAGGCGGACCGGCTGTGCAGGAGCTGCACCAGCACTGGCTGCCCGGAGCCCCGGTGCCAGCCTGGGCTGCCTGGGCACTGCCCGTGGTGCCCAGAGCTGGGGATCACTTGGTACTGCTCCCCATGCCCAGAGCCCGGTGCCCAGAGCTGGGATCACCCGGCACTGCTCCCCGTGCCCAGAGCCGGGATCACTCTGCACTGCTCCCCATGCCCAGAGCCCGGTGCCCAGAGCTGGGATCACTCTGCACTGCTCCCCATGCCCAGAGCTGGGACCACTCTGCACTGCCCGCGGTGCCCAGAGCCGCACGCTCCCCGCCGTGCCGAGCCCGCTCCAGCCCTGCCCGCGGCGGGGGCTTTGTGCCCGCTCAGCACATCGCAGCGCGGCCGCTCAGCCGCCAGGGGAGGAGCAGGGAGCAGCGCCGCTGTTTTTGCGCTGCCTGCTCGGCATCCTGCGCGGCGAGCAGCCTCCCCCGCGCCCGGCCGGCACCCTCTCACAGCCGCACGGGGGGCACCGACGCACGCAGCAGCATTCCGAGCGATCCAGCAGCTCGCACCATATTCTCAAAGGATTTTTTCCACAAGCATTTATTCCCCCAGCCAATCACTAACAAGCAAGTCTGGACTCAATAATCTTGGAGGTCTTTTTCAACCCTAATGACTGCATGATTCTGTGCCTGCTGGCAGGGGTACACCCCTGCTCCAGCTTGCAGAGCTAGGCAGGCTGATGATTACCTCGTCTGCCACGGCATTAAGCCCTCCCACCTACTGACCTTCAGGCACCAGATCTCACCAGCTCTTTTGGGAGGAGGCGTCAGGGGTTTGGCAAAGCCCTGCAGACCCTGTTCCCAGGAGCAGCCACAGGAGCAGCCTGCTGGTCAGATGAGGAGCACATCCCACCCAGAGTCCTGTCTCCAACAGACAACAGGTGATGCACAAACAGCAACCATGCAACCTTCCCACTAATATTCTCCTGCCCTCTGCAATGTTCAGCTCAGGGGGCTCATCAACCAGAGGTGGTCTCTCTACATTTAGTAAATCTTGACCACTCCACTAAGGCCCTCAATTCCATTTCAAAACCTGCTGACAGGGCTGTCCTGGCTGGCAGCCCAAGGATCACCTGCAAGCACCCACAGCACAGCTCGGGGTCCTGGGCTTGAGGGCCTGACCAGTGCTGGGTTCTGACCGGCTGCAGCTGGTCCCCAGAACACGCAGACCCCACAGCAACAGGGACCAGGGTAACTCCAGGCTGTAGGGCCAGAGCCCTCTGCGTGCTCTTGGTGCCTGCTGGGAGTGACCCACCTTTCCCCAGCACTGGAGAGGCAACAGCTTGGTTCTTGCACAGAACTGAGGAGACAGAGACAGATGCAAGCCACCACCAGTGACCAGGCTCCCTTCTCACAGTCCATCTGCAGTGGGTCAGTCACATCATTACCTGCTCCCAGTAATCTCTAGCTTACAGAGTCCCTAGGCACATCTATTCCCTCATTAATCTGGAGATTAAAGCATCCCCAAATCGGCTTTGATGCAGAGCATTGCAAACAGTTGAGTTATGCTGTGCTTCTGCAGCAATCCCGAATTAGACAGAGTATGGGATGGACCCCAAGTCTGTGGGTCCTTCCCACCTGGGGGAGCACGGGCTCAGGAACAGGAAGGGATGTCTAAGCACAGCACACATGTATAAATAAAAAGCAGAAAGGATGTGACTGTTTTGTAACTGAAGTACTCATGTGATAAAACAACTTCACAGAGGTTCCCAGATTAATTAAATCTCAACCCAGATGATCTCCAAATAACAACTTGCATCATTTGCAGCAACAGAAATACCCAACAGCTCTTGCCCTAACCCAGCACTGGGAATTGCTTCACTTGGTGCTTTCCTGGAGACTACATGCAGGTTCTTAAAAAAGCAACTGCCATACCACAGAGAGCTCGAGGCAAACTTCCCTGGCATCAGGGCAGAGAGGCACTGGCATCCTTCCTGCAGCACGATGGCAGGGCAGGGACACAGGCAGGGTGGGAATGACTGAGATGCTGACAGGGAGCTACAGAGGGCGTAACAAGATTAAAGCAGGAAAAGGAAATAAAGGCTTAGTGATAGATTTCACAACAGCAAAACCTACTCCGTTTGGGAAACACTCCCTCAGGAGATTAAAGACTTGCAGGGGCATTAGCCAGACCCAGGGAAAGGGTGCAGGGAGCAGCCATGCAGTGGCCCAGGAGTGGCTGCAAGGTGCATGACTGTCCTGCCCAGCAGGGTCAGCCCTGGCATGTCCCCAAGGCCACGCAGCTCCAGCAGGGTCACTCCGGCTGGCAGGGGAGAGAGTCCCTCGGCAGAGCCAGTGGGAAACACAGACATCCCTCAGGGGATGCCAGGACGGTCCCACACCATGGCCGTGGGACATGAGTACTCCCAAGGATCCTGCTCCAACAGCACAACCACCTGGCCATGGCCACTCCCCGGGAAGCCCAGGTGAGACCACTGCTCCTCCTCCCATTGCCATGCTGGAAATCGTGGCTGCCAGAGCGGGACCATGCCGGTGCTGCCCACAGCCTTTGCTGGGCCTGGGACGGGAGCACTGTGCCAACGACCAAAGCACACACCCCAAAATGCACACCCCACTCAGAGACTCCTGCCAGTGCCTCCCCAGAGCAGTCCCGGGGGTGCAGGCACCCATCACACCCTGGAAGAGTTCCTGTCTGTGGCATCACGCTGGCAGGAAGGGCAGGAAGGGCCCTTAAGGCCACATCTCCAACAAGCACAGCTAAAAGTGGAAGCTGCTCCAATGGTTGTATTCAAATGCCTCAATTTGTCCTACTTTTGTCTGGGCACTCAGCAGAATTGCCAATGAAGACAGACTTAAGCAAAACAATAACAAATCAAGCACATTTTCCGGACATTTTGCATGTGAGATCTGCCGTTCTGCAGCAGTGCTCTGAGATCTGAGCTGGCATTGCCCTGGAACCCACTCGCCCTGCTCGCTGTGCCCGGCAGACCTTGTGCCACAGCTGGGGCCGTGGCTGCACCTCAGCGCCTCCCTGGCAGCACGAGTCGAATTCGTACAAGGGCCCCGTTTCTTCTCAGCAGTACTCTGAGCTGCACGAGAACAAGGCATTCAAATGTGCACTTGTGAAACACCATCCTCACCCCACATTTGCATGAAAATACCAGACCTATTTAAGTGACAACGACACTTCACTAAAGCAAATTACATAACCGGCTATTTCCCTCAGCTGACACACCAGAGACACCTTCATTTCCAAAGCAAGTCTGCACTTGCTGCACAGCGTTTGGAAGGATTTTCTTCTTTTTAAACCAGATACCACAGCGTTTTAGGCATATGCTGCTTTCACATGTAGAAAAAATAAAACTCAATTATCTAAAATTTTTATCTTAGCAGAATCTACCATTTCAAAGTGCAGTCAGCCTCCCTCTAGCAGAACCACTGCACAGAGTAAGGACAGCACGAAGGGAATAAAATCTCCCAGCTGACACACAGCCATTAAATCCCCTCCTGTACTTCCCCCTGCCCTGCCACCGCAGCAGGGATCACGCCGGCTGATTTGGTCATCTGCTGCACAAACGCTTCTGTCTGTTCCATTTCTGCCGAGAGGATTGCTATGGTTCCCTAGTACGACGCACAAGGTCCTTCTGAAAATGCCAGCATACAGCCACAGATTACAGACAGACTGGATCTTGCCACTGAAAATCCCCAGCCTCCCCAGGCTCACCGGCAGAAATCACTGCGGGCTCATCTCAACCCTCCACCCTTCCCCACTGGGGAACCTGAGCTCTCAGCAGGTCACAACAAGGTAGCACAGCCTCATTTTACACTTGCTGGCTGTTGCAGCTGCCTTTTAGAATGCAGCAACAGCAAAATCATCCTTCAGAGAGCACAGCACCTGGTGATGCGAGCCAGACAACTGGGAGGTATGGGAGCTCAGTCCCACCCTGGCCACAGGACCCTCCTGGAGGCACCGGCCCACACCACCCCTCACAGGTCCATCACTCAGCCCCAGGGCAGGCCTGCCCACCCCGCCCCACAGGGCACGGGCACCTGGCCCCACGGCACGTCCTGCTGACCCCAGGCACAGCGTGCAGCTCCCAGGCAGAGCAGCAGAGCCAGGGATGCCCAGGACAAGCCCTCCCAGCACCTGGGGGCTGTCACGCTGAGCGCTCCCATTCCAGCTACACACAGGCAACACAAACAACCATTTATTTGGCTCATCAGGTATTCAACGCTTTCCATTACTATATCAAGCCAAAGATTTTCCACTAGATAAATCCTCCTTTAGCCATGTGACAAAATTCCCAAAGTCTGGCTTCCTCTAAGTCTCATAAAGATGACACAGTAAGTGAAAGCCTCTTTGGCTACTAATTAAGCTATGAATAAGCCTGCTCAGACTCTGGTATGGAGTCTGGTTTTTGAAGCCTCATTGAAGGTGTCAGTGCTACCAGAAAGGGTGGGGGCTCCGTTTTGCTTTACATCAGCTGCACTTTCCTCCTGAAGCGAGAGAGCAAAGGGACGTTGTGACAGAGCTGATGTGAAGTTGACAGCTCTTCAGCTACCAGGGAAGATAGCAGAGGCAACAGCAGCTCCATCCCCATCCCTCCTTCACCCCTCGCTGCTGGAGCTGCCTTTGTGGTGGCTGCAGCAGCATGTGCAGGCTGAGCTCATGTTCTGGTGCCTGAACCGAACATGGCCACACCATCTTCCCTGCTCTTGAGCTATTATGGGAAACCACTTTCAAATGCACCATGAGCCTCACCAGGGCTGTGACATTATCCATGTGCAACAGCCTTGGCATCTCCTTGCATCTGCAACGCACCAGCCAGGATGCACTTCACTACACCTTCCCGAAGCGGCTTGTAGTGAAAATAACCCCAAAACAACTGCTCCATTGACGAGATCTGCGCCAGCGTTTGCCGTATTCCCGCACCCACAGCGCGGCTCCAGCCACCTGCAGCACCGCGAACGCCCTCAGGGGCTGAGGGAGCCGACGTGGAGCCGCGGCCGCCGCCCGCATCCCTCCGGCTCCGGCGAGCCCCGCATCGCTGCGGCCCCGCGGGCCCCGCTCCAGCGGGGAAGGGCTTGCGGGAGGGTCGGGACCCCCCTTTCTCCCGGAGCCGGAGGAGCGAAGGCGCGGGAGCTCCTGGAGGGGCCCGGCGGGGCTGGGCGGCTGCGTCCCGAGCGCTGCTGCGGCGGCTCTCGCTCGGCGCCCCGGCTCCGCCGAGGGACCGGCCCGGCCCGGGGAGCCCACCCAGCGACACCCGGCGCTGCTGAGTCACCGCAGCGGCTTCGCCGCGCCCGCACCGAGCCCCGGGGCCGCGGGGAGCTGAGCGGCCGGGCCGGGGCAGCGGCGCCGGTCCCGGGACAGCCGCGGAGCGACGCGCGGCGCTGCGGGCGGGGGCCGGGGCCGCTGCGGGGCGGCCTCACCTGCTGCGGGCGGGCCGGGGGCTGCGGGCCGGGCTCACCTTCCGTGGCATAGCTGTGGTCTCGCAGGAAACTGCTGCTGATCTTACGGGTCTCAGCGTCCTCCTCCATTGACGGCGGGCAGGCGGGCGCGGGGCGTCAGCAGCCGCAGCCGCGGATCCATCATCCCCCCCCGCGCCCTGCTCCGCGGCGGCGGCCGCCAAATGCGGCGGGGGGGGCGCAGGGGCGGCGGTGCCCGGTGGCTCCTCCCATACGGCACCGACCGGCACCGCGCGGGCGGGCGGAGCGCGGCGCGGCCCCGGCCCCAGCCCTGGCACCGGCCCCACCCCGGCACCGGCACCGGCCCGAACACGGTCCTGCTCCGAGACGCACCTGCCCCAGGAACGCTCCCACCCCGGGATGCTCCCACCCCGGGAGAGGCTCCCGCCCGGGGATGCTCCCACCCCGGGGGATGCTCCCACCCCTGGATGCTCCCACCCCGGGAGAGGCTCCCACCCGGGGATGCTCCCACCCCGGGAGAGGTTCCCGCCGGGGTATGCTCCCACCCCTGGAGAGGCTCCTGCCAGGGGGGATGCTCCTGCCCTGGAACGCGCCCTCCTGCCTGGGGATGTTGCTGCCCCGGGACGCTCCTGCCGCGGGGTGCTGGCATACCTGGTGACGCACCTGCCCCGGGGACACTGCTGACCGGGGATTGCTCCTTCCTGCCCGGGGCGTCACTGCCTCTGCTGGACCACTGCCCATGGGGAAGCTCCTGCAGCCTTCAGGCAGAAGGACTGCTGCTCCCTGACCTCCCTGCACAAACACAAGACCGCAGGCGAGGGCTGGCAGCAGACCCTTTTTTGGCAGAGCCAGAGCATGCGAACGCTGGCAGTCCCGGGACAGGAGATGCAGTGAGGGCCATGGAGGTGGCCGTGCCAGCTGTGCTAAGGAGGTGTGTGCCCACGGGCAGTTGGTTCAGGCTCACCCTGTCTTGACTTTGGAAGGGGGTAGGAATGGTCAGTGACTTATGACCACAAAGGTCGATGTGAATGGGAGGATTGGTGACATCCAGAGAAGAAAATGAACCCAAGGGCTATAGGGGAAGGGAGGGCTTTCCTGTTCAGGGCACATCTCTGAAAGCACAGGCTGTATTCTGGACTCATCATCTGGCGTGCACCAAAGGGAAACAATTGCCCACTGGAAGGGTTTTGTGTCTTAGCAGAGTCCAGGAAGAAGCCTTGGCACTGTCTGAGCCACTGACAGACACAGGGAGGAAACTCTCAGAGGAAAAGTTCCCTCAACTCCAGCACCTGAAGCTGGCAGTAAAATCCAACCGCAGCATCAGGGCACAAGAAATCCCCAGCCAGGCAGCAAAGCACACACTGGGCAGCAGTGAGAGGACAGCACTACTCCCCACTCTTACCTCTGACCCACAGTGTCCCTTCTGCCCCCCTCCTCCACTACTCAGCTGCTGAAGGGAAACGGGTGCACAGACCCAGCCTGGGGTCTGACCCGGGCCTGCACCCCACTGCTCCCCACTGCTGTCACCTAGCACTGTCCTGGTTCACCCTGCACAGGAACATCATCAGTGCTGGGCACTGGCCGGGCGCAGCAGAGAGCTGGCACATGTGGGCACAGGCCTGTGGCACCTTCCCGCTGTGTGCCCACCCACCCAGCACCCCTCGAGACCCCCACACCATGGAGGAACTGCAGAGCTTGGCGTGCCACTGCACAGGAGCTGCTTGGCAGCCCAGGGCCACCTCAGCAGAGTGTAATTGTTACTGGAACAGGAGGATGCAGAGGGAATGGACAAAGATGGTGGATAACATTGTAAATACAGTGCTGCACTGCAGCTTGATTTCCTCTCCCAACTGTAGTATCATAATTAAAATCTCATTGGGAAGGTGCAAGATTTATTATTATTCTGCTGAGATTCACTGCCTGCTTGGGGGCTGCTTATTCTGGGGGAAGCACAGGAGAGAGCACCTCTGAGCAAGAGGGCTCAAGGACTCCAGTACATCCAGTATGTACATCATCTTTTGGACAGCATGTCCCACACCCGTGCTGCACCCAGCACACCCCACAGCAGCACCCCAGTGCTGCACAAGCACAGCAGCACCCCCAGCACCCCCAGCACCCCCACAGCAGCACCCCAGTGCTGCACAACCACAGCAGCACCTCCAGCACCCCCAGCACACCAGTGCTGCACAACCACAGCAGCACCTCCAGCACCCCCAGCACCCCAGTGCTGCACAACCACAGCAGCACCTCCAGCACCTCCAGCACCCCCACAGCAGCACACCAGTGCTGCACAACCACAGCAGCATCCCCAGCACCCCCAGCACCCCCACAGCAGCACACCTGTGCCACACCAGCACCGCACATCCCTTGGAGGAGTGTGCAGACACTCTCAGACGAGAGGCAAGAGAGGGAGAGCTTGTTCTACCCACTGTGACCTTATGAGGAAAGGTGAATTCCCGGGCCCACAGCTGCCTGCCTCCCCAGGATGTTTTCTGACACGCTGTCACATAGAGGCTGATACAAGACATTGTAAAACTGCACCTTGGAGAACTCTGGCACTTACTCGTATGCATATATAACTTCAGGATTTGTCAGTCAACCACATCATGTCACAGGCCACTCATTAATACAGGGATTACTAATGTGACAAGCCAGAAGCATTCATCAGACAGGCATAAGCCTGAAGTCTCTATGTCCAAGCCTTCACTGAATTATACTGGAATGTGATTTACTTGCTATAATCACCACGTACACGTTTAAGTCAAGAAAACACCTTGTATTTGAGGCTGAGGTTGCTCTTGGCTGCAGTGGGTGGAAGCCACAGGCTAGTCTGAATTCACTCCCTGTGGAAAGGCACAGGACCTGGCTATGGCTTTGCAGCACAGCAAAGATATGCTGACCAAAGCTCTCCTGCAGGCCAAACACAGCCACAGCACTAACATCATGCTCCAGAAATAATTTTTATGTTGCTGGCAGCTCCTCGTGCATGCAACAGCCCAGGGGAGCAGACCCCAGCACAGCACAGGACTGGAGTGCTGCTGGCTCCTGCCTGTGCAGTCCTGTCTCCGAGGGAAGGACACGGACCTCCCGCAGGAAAAGAGAGACAGAGAAAGGCTGAAGCTGCACCACAACACTGTCCCCAGGAAATCCCTCTCTGTCTACAAGCTACACTCACCTGCAGGTGTCCTGTAAGAGGCAAGAGCAGCTTCAGACAAGAAAAATAAAGACAGGTTTTGAATAAGCAATTGCTACCATATTACCTCCTCCCACCAGACCCCAGATGCCAAACCTCAGGCCAAAGGCAATGCCCAGCTGAGTAACAAGCCCCTGCAATGCCCATGAATATCAAAAACAACCAGGGACCTCCTTCCCTTCCTTTTCAGTAGACACGTCTTCAGCGTATTTTCATTTTAACAAGTGCCAAGGCCCTTCTCCTTTATTAAGTAGCAAAAATCATTCCCCCGTTGTGCATGAACTATACTTACGTATTCATAAGTTCTGCAAAGTTTTTCAATGCACTGTATCATTTAAACAGATCCAGAAGCAACCTGTTTGTTATGCAACACGCATAGGAGCTGCATCATGAAATCCATTTATTCTCAGCTTTTTAAAACCCAGGAACAAGCCTTTACAATAACTAAAAGCATTAGCTGTCCTAAGCAGGAATCCATTTGCAGATTAAATTTGCCAAAGGTCGGCTTGTAGCTGTCACAGTTTCCCAAACCCCCAGGTGTCTGCCATGTTCTGTACTTTGACATCTCCTGAAGAGCCAGGACACTTTCCACTCCAATGATTTTTGTTTCAATTAGAGAGGCTGAAGAGTTCCATGCTCAGCTTTCTGTGGGATCTAAACAGTGTGTGAAGAATAATTGAATCAAACTTCCAATTTTATGCTCAGTACAGAACTTCCTTCACAGCATTTATTTTACTCTCCCATCCACGAGCACTCAATCTATTTTCCTAATTACTCTTTGAACAATACCCTCATCGTTTAACCATTACATGTAGATAACAAAATTGCTTTTAAACTTGTAAGAATTATTTCTGTTGGTTAACTGGTGGTTAGCTCAGTGCCCCCAGAGCTGTGGACAGTGCCAGAGGTCAGCCTGTGTGTAGAAGCACTGGTGACAGCACCTGCCCCTGGCACAGGGACAGGCTGGCAGTGAGAGCCCCAGGGCTCTGCCTGCCACAGGACTGTGAGCAGCACAGCAACCTGAAGCTGCATGTAGACACTTCCCCCTCTCTGTCCCTTCCCCAGGGTGGAAGGATACCTGCTCCTGGGACTGCTCCAGGGACATGCTCTCACTCTGCAGCACCTCAGCCTTGCAGACTGATCAAACTGTGCACCAACACAGGTGGTGGCCACGTCCACCTGCACTGAGCAGCTCAGAGATGCTTTGAGTGAAAGCCCATCTCTGCTAAGGAAGGGAAACCAGGCCTTTCATGAACCCCTCAACATCTCACATCAGAGCCAGCACCTGGTGATCTGGCTGAAGGTCATGGCACACAATAGGCATTGTGAGAAGGAGAGCACTTAAAGCCCTTGTACAATTTCTCCCATCATGTCCAGTGCTCCAAGTCCTTCAGCTCACAGATTCCAGTAGAGACAGCACTTTAGCTTCACAAATCTGAAGAGCTAATTATGCAGCAAAAATGGGTAATTATACTCCTATTCTCCACACATAACTTGTGTCAGCCACCTGGGCTTGTGGCTGGCTGGCCCATACTTAAGGGACAACTCCAAAGGGAAAAAGCTGACTCAGGGCAGAGCCCCCCACCCTGCAGGAAGCCAGAGCTTCTCACCATCCCCTGTGCTGAACACACCCACAGCACAGGTGCAGCTCCCTGGGATGGCCAGAGACACCAGGTCAGGGATCTTGGTCTCCAGAGGACCACAGACGATGAGTCCTTCACAGCCAGTTTATAAATATTGCCCCAGAGGGACTGATGCTCCTGTCTCCCAGCCTAGGAAGCCTGGGCACGGCTCAGGAAGGGCAGCAGCTTGCAGCAGCCAGCAAAGACATTCCCACCCACCATGAAGGGACGTGCACAGAGGGTGGACCTCTCTGGATGAACGCCCTCACGGTCAATGCCTCATGCAGGACCATCCCCTGACAGTGTGCTGGGCTGCTGCGTGGTCCCCAGGGAATGCCTACAAGCCCACACATGTCAGTATCCTCACTGAGCCCCTGTGCACCCTCTGCTGTCCTCTGGAGCCCAACCTTTGTGCTCCTGCAGCGCAGCAGGAGATGACTGATTTCGCTGCACTAAGTCATCTGTTTTTCACATTTTCTCCTGTAAGTCACATAAGCAAGCTGGGGAAGCCTACATCTGTGATGAAGTCCCTATCATATGAACCTTAATTAGCATGACTTGAGGAAGGCAAATAATTTATCAGATTAAACCAAGATCAAGAGAATTGGGAAGCCAGGTTGTATGCAGAGGACAAGCTGCAGCCCTCTTCTTCCCATGTGGTGGAGAGCAAGAGTTGGGACCTTGGGGCAGAAAAGGGAAGAATCAGTTCATTGAATGCAAAGTAGGTGAAGACTTCTGCTCCCCAAAGGTCAAATGATGAATAGATCTCCAGGCCTTGACCCCTGCCGTGCATTACAGGAGCTGGTACAAGCTGCACATGATGAACAGCGTGCCAGCAACGAGCACTGCCACACACCAGCCTGGCTCGGGGAACAGCTGCTCCCCAGGGGCTTTCCCTCCTGCCTTCAATTACACCAACCAGCTCCTGCTGCATTTTAGCAGCTTTCTTCAGATGCAGTCTTCCCCTTCTAAGCATTTTATGCCAGGCTTTAGAAAAGCCCAGACATCTTCCCGCTCCTCAGATTTCTGCTATAATGCAACAGCTGCACAGCAACAATATAATGCACCTGTGCAACAGCAACATAAACATGGTGCTTCCAGGAAAAACTTGCTATGAATTATTTCTTATTCTATTCTACAGATGATCCAGCCATAACATGCTTATTACCTCTACATCATTACTAAGTTATACTATTGCTAAATACGCTGCAGAACACATACAATACACCAAGAATGGAATGAGGCACAGAATATTTCATGAGGGTCTGAGACATCAATGTCTTTTAAAGGATACAGTGTGAACAGTTTGTCACATGTTCCTCACATCAGAGATATAATTAGCTTAAATACTTACACAGTAAATAGGATTTGCCACTTCTGCAGATTAAGGCCACATGCTTCAGCATTGGAGCATCTGAACCAGGGTAGCACAGTCTACACTAAGGAAGAAGTTTTTTCTTGAAAACAGCTGCTCTGAGCCACGCTGCAGTCGAGGCTTGTCCACGTCAGTGTTTTGTCAGCTCTGGGTTTGGGTTTTACCTGGAGTGACAAACTGCACCACAGGTGCCAGTGGAAGGCCAGAACTGACACTGGCTGGGTGTCTGGAGTGCAGCACATCGCAGGGCATGGGTGCAGGAGCCCTGGGAGCCCTGGGCACCGGGCACAGCCCTGGGCACCGGGCACAGCCCTGGGCACGGGGCACAGCCCTGGCACCGGGCACAGCCCTGGCACCGGGCACACAACGGGAGCTGGGCTCCACGGGGACACGGGGACATTGCTCATGAGAGAGCCAGGGAGCAAGCCTCAGCCTGAGCTACTACATCAAGCACAGAATGAGAAATAAAGGCAGTATTCTGCTTCTTGGATTTTCCTCCTTTATTTTCAGCTGGGGAAGAAAATCAGTGTGTTAATTTGGCTATTTCCTATGGAAATACAGCTCTCAAAATGTTTTTATTAGGTTGGGTCACCCTATGGGAGGGAATATGTGAACTCACACGTGCACTGGAGTGGAACAGCTACAGCTGCTTGTGGTCAGCTGGCTGCACACCAGCCCCAGCCCAGCCAGAGCCTCCCCAAGGCACCAGGGGTCCCCAAGCCTTCCCCACGCTGCGCCTCCAAACGTGTCAGGCACCAGGACAAAGGCAAAACCAGCTCCACAGGGCAAAGACAGAGTCACACCCCGCGGTAATAAAAACAAACAAACAAACAAAAAACCCTGTAACCTTTAAAACTATTACACAAACAACAGTTTGCCAACTGTTAATCCATCAGCTGATGATCAGAAGAACCAACAAAAGAGAAACAGGGATCAATCAGTCTGAGTACTGAAAAAGCAAACTTTGTCATGTAATGTATTTACATTGGACACTCAGATGCTTCCCTACTTATCTTGGGATATTATTTGCAAGAATGACTATTTAGCATTTATTGTGTTAAATTAGCAATTAATATGCAAAATTTCATATGGCCTCAAAGGTGGATTTTATTTGAAAAAATGTTCACCAATGAAACATCAACACATCCAGGTCACTGTGAATTGTATTTCCTAAACTGCAATTACTTCACAGCCTTCAGTTAATTGAATATGTCCCACATCAAAAAGTAATGGAATCATGCTATAAATTAAAATAGGGCTACCCATGTCTTGCAACACAAACACAGTAAGTTTCAGAGCATTGGGAACCTGAGGCTGGGTTTACTATCTTATAAAAATCATTCTGCTTGTTCTCACATGTCCCCCAGCAGCAGCAGAGTGAAGCCCACACAGACACAGCCTGGCCAGCCTTACAAAATGGAAAGCAAGAAGGCCAATCAGTCAGAGTTAACTCCCCAAAGGAAAGGAAACTGTGTGTCCGGCAGAGCAGCCAGACCTGCACAGGGATTAGCTGAAGTTCCACAACTGTCAGAAGGATGGATGGTGACCCAAAATCAGCCTGGTGGAAAGTGCAAAATGGGATACAGCAAAATACAGCTGCTGCTGCAATGCTGAGAG
Organism: Pyrgilauda ruficollis; assembly: GCF_017590135.1. Lineage (NCBI taxonomy): Eukaryota > Metazoa > Chordata > Aves > Passeriformes > Passeridae > Pyrgilauda > Pyrgilauda ruficollis. The sequence continues at coordinate 3,592,829 of NW_024531821.1, forward strand.
CTGGGGAGCCAAGAGAGCCTGTCAGGAGTGATCAACTCACCTGCTGTTTCCACATTAACAGGAACTTGCCAATTTTTAGTGGTACTTCATAAAGCAAGCCAACATGAGCGAAGGGCCTGCCCCAGTAACCGTGCTTCCCCCGTGGTGCCCTGGCAGAGGGTCCCCATGTGTGGGCAGCACCCCAGGACAAACCAGCCTGGAACCCAGCAAAGCACGGCACAGTCACCTGGCTCACGCATGCTCTGGTTAACCAGAACGTGTTCTAAGCACGAAACTATTCTGGTATTTTCTGGGGGCAATACCAAGGGGTCCTCACAAGGTGCTGTGACTCCCTGCGGGGTCTGTGGCTGGGAGCAGGGCAGTCCTGCCCTGGTGGCAGCAGCCCGGGCACTGCGGGGGCACCGAGCCTGCAGCGGCCGGGCACGCCTGGAGCACGGGCTGGGGGCTGCAGGAGCTGCAGGAGCTGCAGGGAGGCTGCCCTGCTCTCCCCTCACAGCCTCACCTGCCATTATACTGCACATTACAGCAGATCGCCCCACAAAACACAGACCCCAAGAAGGGAACGTGTCAGCTTAAACTGAGTTTGTGTTCTAAGCTCATGCATTGCCAGAGGGTCAGGGAGTGTTACACTAATCCTGTTCAATGTTTCTGATGTGCACATGGTCCTAAATCCAGTTATTTGCACTACTCCTCCGTGACTCAGAGCCACAAACAGGGAGTGGCCAACGACAGCAACCAGAGCAGCTCCAGCCTTTCAGCTCCAGCTCTGCCCTGCCCAGCCCTGCCCTCCACCTCACCCCAGGTCAGCCATTCATCCTCTGGGATCACCTGAAATTCAGCATTCCAGTGTGACCCATCACTCCTGGGGTCCTCCAGGTGTCTCCAGCAAAAAACGGCAGCTGGGAAAGGTGGCACTGGGGCTGGCCCGGGTCCCCATCCCTGTTCCCTGGGACCTGCTGGTCCCCTCACAGGTAGCAGAGGGGGCTGCTTCATGACAAAACTAAAATATGCCTCCTTTTTGAAGTCCCAGTGCGAGGGCCAGGTGCATCTTTGGGGAGCCCTGCCTGGCACTGCCAGCCTCCCACCGCTTCCAGGAAAGCCGACCTCCTTCCTCCAGGCTGCTCTTCAGCCTCGGAGCAGGGACAGCTCCCAGGAACAGCCGTGGCTGCAGGGACAGAAACTTTCTCTTCTGTGTGGTGTACAGCCTTCCTACTTGTTTACACTGATGCCCACGTTTGGAGATCTCCAGCAGGGAAGGCGGGATGATAGTGTCACACGAGGACAGAAATGGGCTGGAAGAACGCTGCACTGGCAGGGTGAATACAGAGGATGGCCTAGGACATCAGCCAGGTCTAGGCTTTCCTTACACTAAGGAAAACATAACAAAACATAAACAAAACATAAACCCAATTGTGCTACCTAAGAATCTTCATGAAGTACAGCTTAGGGGAGGGGGAAAAGAAAAACAAGAGACACCATGGGGAGCCTTAAAAGTTTGCCTGAGTTCTCAGAATGCCAATGCTGTAAAACTAATATTTGTATGTCACTGATATCTACATATAATCTACCTCATGTCATTTGAAAAAATAAACCTGGAAAACTGTTACTTAATAAAAGATATCATGTCTTATTAACGTTCATATAGTAATTATGAAAATCACATATCCATCTGTTACGCAGTCAGCAAACAAGACAAACGACTGTGTTATGTTAAACAGATTATAAAATGCCTGGGGGAAGGAGATCTAATAGCCCCAACCCAGCCATGAATCAAGCAGCAGCACGGGCTCCAGCACACTGGAACACACTCGTGCCTTTCCCAAGGCTTTTTCCTGAATTACATATAACATCATCAGCAATGAGGTCAGTATGACATAAGGCATACAAGTCTACATTGAAATGTGATGATGTGATCATTAAGATTTTATTGTCCTTTAAATGAAAATTACTTCCTCAAACAGACAACTACTCTCCCAAAGATGAGAGTGGAACAATATGCAAAGTAGCTTTAAATCCAATTGCCCTCGTAAACATAGGAATACAGCTGCTTTAGTCCAATTGAATAAACAAAACTGTCTCAATTCCTGATATGTTTGTGAGTGGTTTCTGAACATTGAAAGGGAGAAACACCCGTGCATGAAGAGTAATTGAATCATCCCACGAGCACTGTCAATCCAGCCGTGTGCTCCGTGGACACCCAGTGCAGTCCGTGGAATGCTGCACACCCACCCTTCACACCCGGTCCATGCAGCGTGTGGCAGCCTTGCCTCGATGGCTGACTGAGAACAAGCACTTGTGCTCACTGCAAAGAGGCAGCTGAACAGTGTATTCCAGTGAGGACACACAAATTAGCAACTCCCTGTCGCTGGCAGCAGCACACAGAGCACAGCCTCGGCAGGATGCCTGGGCAGAAGGCAGAGCACCCCGCTCCCCACAGGAGCCACAGGCATTCCCCTGCAACTCCCTCGACCCCAGCCCTTCCCACACTTGGCTCGCTCAGCCCTTCCACTCCAGCCTGCCTTAACTTACAAGGAAAATCACTTTTCATCCTGCTGACTGCAGAGTCTGTTTTAGATCTATCCACCACCAGCATACACATCTTTTGCCAATGGGCTTTGATAAAGATGCTCTGGTGCTTGATTTCCTGAGACCCAAATTTATGGGAACAGAATGTCAAAGATGCAACAGCAAGGTTCCCCTCACTCCTGCCCTCCAAAAATAGGTGTCAGAAAAATATGGGTATGACAGTCCATCAAAAACATTCTCCGTGGCCTTCACAGACTCACACGTGAAAATTCATCAGTGTGAATTTTATGGCTTTTAAGTTTCAACAACATGGGGATTGAGGGCAAGCACAGCAAACATGAAATATCTTTCCTCTCAAGGACAACTACCCTTGAGAAATTACAAAGCCAGCACAAAAAGGAGAAGAAGATTTCAGGGCAGCCTAAGCAGCGGGGACTGTAATTCTGCAGGCAATGCCTTTGCTGTGCATGTGCTCGCAGTCAGGACACAGAACCCTCAGAAAAACATGGCCCCGCTCACCCCACACGGGGCCAAGCTCTGCTTCTTGCTCTGCACCAGGTGTCCTGGGGCCTGGACCCGCTCGTGCCCCAGGAATTGTCACTGCCATCCTTCACCTTGTGAAAATGAGCACCTCCCAGCAGCTCTTGGCTTTCCCCAACCACGAGCTGCAGAGCTCCAGATCTCAGCTGGTAACTGTCCTGAAGCCCCCCAGGGCCCCATCCTGGGGACACGGGCTGCCCCACCATGGGGAGCAGCAGTGCAGCCACTGCTCCCAGCCACACGAGCTCCCACTCTCCCCAAGCCCCCACAGCCGTGATGGGGACTGGCTGTGCCCTGGCCAGGTGCTGAGCTCACCTGCCTGCCTGCTGAGCCTGCTGCCCTGCTCCTCTGGCTCTGCCTCTGGACACACAGCCCCCTCCCTCAGGATGCCCCCACCCCAGAGAGCACGGGGAGGATGTCCCCCTGCCCGCGTTCCCACAGGGCTGGTGCCTCTGAGATCCCAAGCCCAGAGCTGGACTGGCCAAGCAAGTGGCTGAAGCAGTGCAGGAGAGCGGCTCTGACGGCCAGACACACTCACTCCCCATGCAGGCTCTTACAGCCCTGTTTCCAGAAGAAACCAAGCCAAAAGTTGCACTGTTGTGCAACACTGCACAGAAAGTAAAATAGCAGCCAGCAGCACTGGAAACGAGCAGGGACAAAACTGCTGATGAAACCCACAGGAGCTGATAAGAACTCACTAATGTAATTGCTTAATTATACTGCTGAGTGTGCATTGCCAGGACAGGAGGTGGCCGCAGCCAGCTGACCGCTCCCAGATCACACACTGCAAGAGGAAACAGAGAAAACACAGTGCTGAGCTGTACACTGGAAACTGTATTACTAAGTGACATGAACTTGCATTTGAAAGGAACTGCTGATTGTGAATAAATCCGCCATATGGCTTTACAAAGCTGAGTGTTTATTTCCCAAATATAGCCAAATCAGCCTCTGACAGCCTGGTTTTCTTTTATAATCCATGTCAGAAAATTATTTAGAGTGTAGTATCAAGCACGGTTTGTGGAGTGACTGGTGTAACACAAGGAGTTCACAGTAAGAGCAGCATCTCATGTACAGCAAGTACACCTGCACAGCTCCACCACAACAACATATTTAAGGAATTTCAGATTTTCCTTTTTGGGGACCTTGTTTAGCAAAGCTGCCTGCAGAGGAAAAAACAGTTAAATCTCAAACTGTTGGGTTTTTTAATGTTTTCATTGAGTCCCATGTGTGGCCCTGTGACCCTTCATGTGGTGAGCTGTGACAGTCCGGGGTGGGCTTGGTAGAGATGGCACCCAAAACCCAAGGGGCTGCAGGCTGTCGCTGGGTGTTTCCCATCTGGTCTACCGAGCCAGGACAGCAGCTAAACACGTCTGTGGGTCTGACCAGAGACACTGAGCTGTGCCCGTGATGCTGGGCAGAATGGGCACCCTTGGCTCTGGCCCTGGGTAGGAGAGCAGTTTCAGCAATTCCACCGACATGCAAAGCTGCCTGTGGCACGGGCAGCAGAGACAATTTCCCTGTTCCTTCCTGTTGGTAGGTCACCCTGACCACACCACACTCACCATCCTGCCTTCCCCACAAGTGCTCAAAACAACTCCATCTAAAGGCAGCCACAGCCCGAGATCTGCTCTGAAGCTCAGCCCCCGCCAGCTGCTCTTCCCTCTCGCTCTGAAGCATTTCCCTGCAACCTCCATCAGGTCCCTTCCGAGTGGGAGGGATGACAGAAGGCACCTTTGTGCTGATTTAAGCACTAACTAAATATAGACAACAGGGGAACGCTGGGAAGCTACAGCTGAACCCATCTGTAGTGAGGAAAACACAGTCACAGAATGGAAACATCTCCAGAGATATCTTGGAAATGTGCTTATAATTCAGCTTATGCTTTTGTTGGAGCCGTTCGACATGGAAAATTGCAGGAAGTCTGAGCTCCAGGAAGCCTGTAGAGGCCGATGGTCACACAGGAACTGGAACAGAGGGAGAGGTGTGGGGAGCAGCATCCCGACACAAACGGGGGCAGAAGAAAAATAATGTTTTAAAATCCTCCAAAGCCAGCATGGAGCACTCACAACTAAAACTATTTTTGAGAAAAAAAATCCCTCAGCGACATTTCGTGTCTTAAAGCCGAGCGCTCGTCTCGCAGGTCAGCGCCGGTCGGGGCCACTCCGAGCATCCCCGCAGCGCTGTCAGACCGGAGGGGTCAGACCGGAGGGGTCAGACCCCGCGGAGAGAGACGAAAGGACGGAGCCAGAGCGGTCGGTGCCCGCAGCAGCCGGCGTGCACCCGGACGCGCCGCTGCCGCCCTGCCCGCAGGACCCCGCGGCGGAGGCTGTCGGCGCCCCCCGGCACCGGGACCGCCAACGGCACCGGGACCCCGCGGGCACCGCCAGGTGTATCTTTGAGCGGAGCTTTGAGTCCCTGCTCTGTCCAGCAGACATCTCGCCACAGGCGGAGCTTGTCTCCTGCAAACAAGTAATATCTAAATTGGTTTTTTTTCAGATAAAATCTGCAGCTTCGAGGCCTGGGGACAAAGCTTAAGCACAGATCACACACAACGCCCCCAAGCAGTTATTTAAGCAGACCACAAACATCTCTTGTGACCCTCTCCTGGCAGAGCTAATCGAGAGCCACCATTTCAACTGCATTTAATCAAAACTTCCAACAGTCCAACCTCAAAGATTGAGAAAGCTCAATCTTAACTCAGTGTTCTCCTCCATCAGCCTTACACTAATGGCCTCTCTTCATGTAATTATAGACTTTTAATTACACCCTAACCGTATTTGCATGCTTTCACAATCACACCGTTCCTCTAATTCACACACCATCCTGTAGAATTAGGACTGCTGTAAGCTTAATTTCTGTGGATTTCCCTCCAGAGTCATAAGGACTTGCGTGAAGCTCACAGCTGCTGGTGCCTGATTAACTCAGGTTGGAGCCATTGGAATGACTCACCAGGAAAATAAACCCACTTGTGGTCAACACAGCAAGAACAAAACTGACAATCTGGTGGTAAGTGTAATAGTCATTATAAAAAGAAAGGCAAAGTCTCCAAACCAGAAAATTGACTATTTTAGGTTCACTCCAGGCAAAGGATTTTGTGTGAGGGCTCTCCTGCACGTGGACAGGGGTTTGCTCTGAGCCAGGACTGAGGGCAGCGGAGGAGCCTGTGGGGCCCCAGGCAGCTGGTCCCTTCAGCACTCCATCCCACCTCCAGGCTGGCACCAGGGACAGGAGCTTTGAGGCACATTTGAAACAGTTCCCAAGAAGAACCTTCCTTCCTGTTGTTAACTGGCCTGTCCTACTGATCCCACTGAAACCTGACCACACTTTCTGTGGTTACCCATGGAGGAGTCTGCTGTCTGGAGCACACGAAGAAATAATTATTACCTTTTACATGCATCACTCAAAAGTATTTAAAAGGCCAAAAGCCTAGCCTAGAGGTGCCCCTAAGGTAAAGAACTTAGTTTTAAGGTGCCTCTGGGTGAGCTTTCATCTTAAAGACCCCGACAAAGCTAACCATCTAGCTTAAGGGCACCTTTGAGCTAAGCTTTAGTATCAGCTCTAACATAAGTGACTGAACATCCTGGCTTTCATGTCACCTCCACTGGAACCTCCTAAAATGCTGGTTCAGAGCCTAGAGAAATTGAGAGATGTGAAAAACCAGGAAATTGTAAAAGGCTTCAGAGAAAACAAACAGAGTTACCTCAGGGCTACTGAAATGCAGGCATCACTCTGCTCTTTGGAGCATTTGTGAGCCAGAGTACTATTACACAAATATTCTGGAAATTATCATAACTTCCAAACAGGAAAAGACACAGGAGGGACTCAAGAGATGACAGAGGAGTTGCTGTGACTTATCAAGCAGCAGAGATCAGAATTCTCCTGTGCTGCTCTCTTGACATTCGGTGTGTAATTTGGAAGCTCATGTAATTTCTGAAGATCAAATGTAAATTCTGCTGCAGGGCAGAGTTGGACTGCTGGCGGGAGGAGAGCTCCCCACGGTCAGCCGAGCTCATCATGGCCAGCCGAGCCCCCTTCTCCAGCCGAGCCCCCTCTGACAGCCGAGCCCCCTTCTCCAGCCGAGACCCCTTCTCCAGCCGAGCCCCCTTCTCATCCGAGCCCCCTCTCCCAGCCGAGCCCCCTCTCCCTCCCAGGCCCCCCTCCCCCCCGACCCGCGGGCTCGGGGCTGGGCAGCGGGCACTGGGCCGGCACCAAGCCAACAGGCACCATCGTCCTGCGCCCTCGGGACAGCTGCGGGGGCTGTGCGCTCTCTCGGGGGTGCCGGAGGTCCAGGACAAGGACTTTGTGTGCCCAGGGGCAGGGCGGAGCGGGGCTCGCCCTCGCTGCACAGTCCCTGCCCTGTGTCCCGGCAGCTGCAGCCCGGGCACAGCCTCGGCGCGGGGCCAGCCGTTCTTCAGAGGCCTTGAAAGAAACATTCATTGCCAAATACATAATATTTACCCCACTGGGTTTTGTAAAGCTATTTATTAAACTGCCTTTTCAGGCAGAAGGCAGCTCTTACCTGGGCTCTCTTTTTGGTTTTGCTGATGAGTTAAGGTGGAACAAGGTCCTTTAAACTCTCCAGACCTCAGTTTTATCCCAAGTTTATCTCATGCACCTAATCATGGCCTAAGATAGAGTGCCGTTCAGGTTTCATTCTTTCTATATTGTTTGCTATGGAGAAGAATGAGTAGCACATCAGTGTGACATTTTTTCTTTAACTCTTTTTTTTTCCCCCTCAGTCCTGTCATATGATCTCCCTTAAAACAGCACACAGGTGTGCTTCTCCACTGAGTTACTTGTTCCCGTACAATAATCGAGAAGTGACTTGTTCAGGACATCTTAAGGAACTGTACCTTTGGATATAGTCAACTTGAAAACAAAAGAAATCTTCAGGAAAATTCTCAAATAAAGAAGTTAAGAGTCAGATATCTATTTGGATAATTTAATCTGCTTAGAACTTCAGAGAAACTTTAAAACAAAAAAGTTTATACTGTCTGCTTGGATTGAACTACAGCAACCCGAGTAGCTGTAATAACTTAGCCTGGAGTGTCATCGTCTGCTGCCAAGTGCTCCTTGCGTGCCCCTTCCATTCCACACCCTCAGCAACCAGACCTCCCTCCAGCGTTCACCTGGATTTTCCTCTTGGGTCAGGTTGGCAATTCAGTCGTGTTCACAGACTGATGGGTCTGCAGAAAACTGGGTGACAGGGTGACGGTTTTCATCATTAACTGATTTTGTTTAGGGCAAATGAGGAAAACCGCTGTGGTTCCACACGGGGAGCAGCAGTGCCGGGAATGTAAATCCCACGGAGCTGTTTGGTGCCTGCGGGAGATCCGTAGCCCCGTCCGACAGCTCTCACACAGCGTCACGCGGGGATGAATCCGCAAGAATGGGCTCTCCACTGCGAGAGTCCCACGGAAGTCTCGGCAAACACAGTCCCGCTACTTTGCATTCCTACGATGGAAATGCAAAGTTGAAACACTGCTGAGAACATTTCCTTTCCCCCAAACTGCTGCAGAGCTGTTTCGCCAAGACCTGGAAACACGCTCTGCTGACGCCGGGAGAGGGGTCGGTGCCCGGGGGCGGGCAGAGCACGGCAGCATTGTTCCATTTCCTCGGGAATATCCGGGTGCATTTAAAGCCACATCTACAAACCACACGCACCTGGAGCCGTGCAGCCCCATCACCGCAGCTCCCGCGGCTCGGCGTTACCGAGGGAGGGAGGGAGGGAAGGAGGCCCCGGCCGCGTCCGCCGCTCCCCCCCGCGCCCCGCGTACCTTCCGCGTGGCAGCCGGCGGAGCGGAGCGCGCCGTGCGGCCGGAGCAGGTACGGGAGGTACCGCGAGAAGCATTTCATCCTCCGCGCCGGACCGAGCTAGGACACCGACCGACAGCGGCGGGGAGGCCGGGCCGCGCTGCGCTGCTGGCGGAGCGGAGCGGAGCGGAGCGCCCGGCCCGGCCCCGCCGCCGCAGCGGGTGCGGCACGGCCCGGAGCGCTGACTAAGCCCGTCCCGCCCGCCAACACACCCCCGGCGCCCCGCGCCCGGCCCCGCAGCAGCCGCAGAGCCCCGGGCAGCCCCAGTCTCCCCGGGAGCCGCCGCCGGGGCCGCATCCCGGGAGCGCATCCCGGGAGCGCATCCCGGAGCAGCCGTGTCCTGACGCTGCCGCGCGCCCGGAGCCCAGCGAGCCACCCCCGCACGCACCAGCCCCCAGGAGGTTTCACCTCTAAAGTTCGCGCTAATCCTTTTTCTACAGTAGACTCCTAATAGTCAATATATCAGGATAAGGCAAGATCTCTAAAACTTCTTTTGGCAGTACTGAAATGTTGTTGAAAGCGCTGTGATATGACAATGGTAGTCAGAAACATCATGTACTTCGCGTTTAACACTGAAATCAGTGTTTGAGCAGCTGAAAGATGCCTCAGGCCTCCCCTCTATGCACAAGGGAGCTCATTCATCCCCACAGTTGCTTTAGTTAAAGGATCCATTACACCCCGGGTTTCATCGGGACAAGTACCACGGACTGTGACACCATTCTCCAAGTTAAAGCAACGAACAAGGAAAGAACAAAATGAGGTGGTTTATGTAGATCTGTTTGTGTGGCTTCTGTGTGGATAAAGCACACAATTACCACAAAATTAATGCAGAATTATAGTTGGCAATATTTGAGGTATCATTTGAAAGCCAGAATGACAGTTTGTTCTGCTGGAGGAGGTAGGCTCTGCTACATTCAAAGACAAAGAGCATTTTAATAATAGTGACATCTCTTCTCAACTGACCACACACAACTGTGTGCTTCCTAGTCACTAAGGAAATCACACTGTGCAAGTTCAGGATGCTTCGATATTACCAACAGTTCTGAAGGTCAAAAATGTGTTGCAAAGTCTAACATAGTAGTAGCAAGTTATGGATAAACTACAGATGAAGGTGAGGCGTCTGTAATACCACATTTATGACTTCTTTCATGTACACACATTAGTACCTATACACGTGTGCATTCACACACCAGCACAAGAACCAAAGCCCATCCCACGTGTAACACTTGTGTGAGCTCCCTCCTCAGTCACGGTCGTGCTGTTTGTGCCTGTTCAGGTTGGATGCACCAATGGCATCACCTTTTCATTACTAGTTTTACTGAATACAGCTTTTAAGTATTATTCATCAGCCTTTACTGTTCTGTGAGCCCAAAAAAAAAAAAAAAAAGCTTACAGCCCTCAGCTGATAAGTGGTTACATTAAGAAAATAATAGACAGCAAGAGAGGCAACCTAACATTTCATTAATCCTAAAGTAGCAAACAAGTACTCCTGACCAGTTACAATGATCTGCAGATTGTACAGTAAAAGCTCAAAACACCTCTAAATAATTTTAAAAAGTCCAAAACAAAACAAAACATCAGTAAAAAAAATTTTTGCTTTATTAACTATGGTGGTGTTTTTCTCTAGAGATTTAATAAATTTTTAGATATTCTTCTGAGTGTTGTGCCCCACTGTAGTCTCTAGAGATTGCAGACTGAAACCCTCTTCTGCAAAAGCAGCGTAACAGCACTGCTGCTGAAGCAGGACAGGTGACAGTGCTCCAGGCAGAGCTGCCTTCCCACCAGGAGAAGTCAGAGCTCTGCTCTCAGAGACCTGGGCCAGCTCAGTCCTCTTGGTCTCACAAGACTGTGCTTTTAAAAAAGTCATCACATTTCATGGACCACAACAAAATATAAGGAGAGTTCTAATAATCCATCTCAGTTCCAGAACTGATTCTGGTAAAGGTTATAGTGGGAGAAGCTGTCTCATAATTCCCTGAAAACTCTAAATAAAACAGCTGAAAACCAAAAGAAAGTCTATTTCAAAGGCTATTGATATGATTAAGCTATAATGCCTTCAAATGAATTCTTGGATCAATAGCTAATTTCAGATGCACAAGCACATAAAGAGGGCAGAAACCAAGGAGCTTGGCTTAGCTCTGTCCCAGCAGCTCCCAACAGCACACAAATTACCTCCCTGCACACCAGCTAATCAAGATGTATGTGACAAGTTATTTTTGGTCACAGCAACAAAAGGAAAAATAAACTTACATTCTGTCACCCCAGCATCTATAGTTCCTTTTACTTGACTGAAGCACCACAGCACATCCTGCATGAGACTTCCAAATCCTGCCAGGAAAACACATTCAGAAGGAAGACACAATCACATTGGTACATAGCTTGTCCTTTTTAAAATGAATGTACATGCAGCACATGCATGCACGCACACGCACACACATGCACACACAAGGTGCAATCTCTGCATGAAATAAATATCTGCTCACCTGGTGTCATCGTTCCGCACTAAGCACAAAGCTAGCACTGCAGAGCCAAGAGCATCGTGCCTGCCTTATGAATCCCCCTCTGTTCTCTCGTGCCATGGCAGGGCTGTTGGGAGCCAGCAGAGTCAGTCCCCTCCACATCACTGGCAGCAGCACAGAAGTCAGGAGGCCCTGTAGTCATGGTCTTTGTCACAGCCTCCCTCCATCAGAATACTAATGCTCCCAGTCATGTCCAGCACAGTTAAAGAAGGAGTGAAACAGAAAAAAAGAACTGTCCTACTACCACAAGAAATTTTTTTCACATTTGTGGTGAGTGTTCTGAACTGCTTGTCAATGAACCCAAGCAGCATGGAGCTGCTTTACAATACATTATAACACTTTCCTCAAAATCTGCCTGCAATCACAAGTGCCTTATAGCTGCTTTAAAATATTGCTACAGACATTTCTATTGAAAGGCATATTATTAAGCTGTAGTGCTTTCAACTGTGTTTGCTGCTGCAGCATACTCTGTGTTAAGACTCTCTGAGAGAAATTAGGATTTCATCTACCAATGCTCCTTGTTTTCTTGACAGCTCAGCAGAGTTTCCCTTTCTGTAACACAGTTTTCACTGTTCCACAAAAAAAATTCACTGCCTCAAAGGACAACTTGTTTCCTTTCATCCTAGCACACATTTTATCTCGAAGGATTTCCAGGCATGAAGAAAGCAGGAAAATGGAGCCATGGGGACCAGTAAATTTCATCTCAGCTGTTTTACACACAGGTGAAATGTGTAACAGAAGATGGAGGTATTTCACAGTTGGCACGTGTGATATGAGCTCAGTCTGGGGTCATGCCGTGGACACACAGACTTGTTACTTCTCTACAAAAGAAAAGGAAAACATGGGGCTGGGAGACAATATCCAGTAGGGGATATGACCAAGCTACATGGACTATGCTGTAGCCTAACTGGATGTCTTTGTGTGATTTCCATCTGATTTTATTTAGGTTTCTGTATATTAATAGAGGTATATATCAAAAGTAATGTAATCATCTGGAATACATAATAGGTACAAAGTCAAGAGTGAGCTTTATTGGATTATTCAAACCAAATACAAGGAAAAGATGGAGCTTTAAGGGTATGAAAGGAGGCCCTCTTTTTGTATGTTGGAAATGGGTGATTTAAAGGAAGTTGTGGTTTTTAAGGTTTATTGCTAGCTTAATTTGTGAAATTTCTCTCTGGACCATGCAGACCTCCCCTGTAATTTTTGGAGTTCTTTCTCTTGGCACACCAGTTCTTGCTTTAAGGATGGAATTTCACTAATGAAGTGCATGTCTATGATATTGATGTATGGGAAAATCTTGCCTGCAAGCTTGGTCTCTCTCTTGCCAGTATGCAAACTAAAAGCCTTTTCATCCTACGAATTTGAAAAAAATCTTTTAAAAAACAGGTATGCCTGGGGAAAGGCTGCACATGGATATTGATTATTTTTATCTGTACTGCATCCAGCCCTGGGACTGACCGAGTCCAAATGCTGGGGAAGAGCATCTGTTTGAGGTGCACACGACAAGCCTGGAATGCTGATGGGAGTGGATGATGGACACAGGGATCCTGTCCCAGTGGGAGAGATTATGAAACATACTAGTGAAAAGGAGTAGGAGGAACGCTTTTACAGCCCAGCCACCTATTGACACCTCGTGTGACAATGAACCAGTGTTAACTAATGAGTTCCATTTCTCTGCAATGAAAAGTTGTTAGCCACTGCTAACAACCCAGCTTGCTGGAGGTGAGCTGTCACTTTGGATTCTGAAGTCCTGTCCTGCCTTAAATTCTAGTGACCCCTAGCTGAGGAATCCTAGTTCTTCACATTCTGCAGCCAGGAAAAGACATTCCTCAGTGTGTTCTCTGAAACGGAGCTCAGATTCTGTGGAAATCTTGCTGGGATTGGTGTGTTTAAAAATGCAGGTTCTGGAACACTGTGGTTTGCACTGCGAAAAGGATGTCCAAGCTATTTTCAGAAGCAGCCACCTCACAGCATATATCAGAGTGGGTGCAGGTGCCATCATCTCTGCTGAGTCAGGGGCTGGGGAAACTGTGCATGGGATAAGGCACCAGGGGCAGATTTGCCCATCCAGAAAACATTTAATCCTGATCATGGGAGAGCTCCTGCTACAGGAGGGGATCCCTGGGTGGGCCACACCTCTGCATAGCCTGCAGTGAGTTTTAACCCTGATTAAGTACGTATATCAATGGCTACACTTTGGCACTGGCAGCCACCTGCAAAGCACACAAGATAGTTCTCATTCAGAAGGAGCTGTGGGCAGTTGTGGAGGTGAGCTCACTCTAATCACAGGAGATGCCAGCAATGGGTATTGAAATCTAACATTACATGCATTACAGGCATACCATAACGTTAAAGTTTGCTGAAAGATTACAGCTGAGTTATGGCTGCTCAGTATAATTCCACTTCTTTAAAGATTTATGGTTCCAGAAAATACATACAATAAGTATAGCAAAACGTCTCTGCTTTTGCGAGCCATTGATAAAAATTAGTTTGGTAGTTGAACCAAAAGTATAGTTCGCTGAATAGTTAAAATTATAAAGGTGAATAGAACTTAAAAAACTTATTTTTTAATTCAGTGGCAGCCATTAGGGTCTTTACCCCCTCTGACCTTTGCAGACCCCAGGGGTTTGCCTGGCGTGCCCAGGCCGGGGGAGAGGTGGGGTTTATGTGCTGGAGGAGTGTATGGGTTGGTGGCAGGAGCATCTTGGACAAGAGGAATGAGCCATGCCTCCTCTCCATTAGAAGGCACCAGAGATCCACCACGGCGCTCCCATTTCTCAAGCCAGGAAAGCTGGCAGTGGCTGTTGCACATGACAGGTGACAGAGAGACCACTTCACTCCCCTGAGCTTCTTTTTCTATATGAGTGAAAAAATTCCCCAGCTTGGGACATGCCTCCTGTTTCTGAGCTGGCACAGTAGAAAAGCTCCATTTCTTGAGAAAACTGGGGGACAGGTTTATCTGATTTTTTTCCTAAGTATGCTCTCTTTTTGTTGCAGACCAAAGCCCCAGCTCTGGGACAGGAGTCTCTCTGTTTCCCATGGAAAATGAATCCCTCTGCTACACCAAGCAGAATGGTGTTTTCCCATTGCCCAGTGGGGAACAGAGTTGGCTGTTTCACAGGAGCACTTGCAGATCTGCCTTCTGTCCTCTCATTTGCCTACTCAATAATCAAGCTTAATATTTCATTTCTGCAAACATACAAGACCCTGAAACTCTTCAGATGACCCACTCTGGACTACTACTTTTGTAATATCTCCACAATTGATTCTACTAGTTTTACTGGGTTTGTCCTGGGTTATAGCTTTTGTTGGAAATAAAATCTGAACAATAATGTTTAGAAAAGGATTCTAATTACTTAAAGAAAAATTTTCAAGCTTCATGTACATCACTCACATGAAAAGTCGAATAGAAAGGATTCTCCATCCAGCAAATTTTAGTCTCTTCAGGGAAAGTTGCTTTGGATAGGCAGAAAACCACAGGTGGATCCTCTGAAAGGTAGAGTTTGGTCTTGGGCTGGGAAGGAAATCTTGGGCATCTCCTGGTGCTGGAGCTGTATATAAATCACTGCAACTCCCTGCAGCATGAATACCTTATCCTACCCACCAGAGATGGTTTACTTCAAACGCTTTGTTACTTGATTTCTGTGTGGTAACTGCTGGATCCCCATCCTCCCTGCAAGGCTGTGCAGGTCATCTCCCAGGACGGGAGCTGGTGTCCCGACGTGGAGCCCACCTGTCCCCAGAGCCCTTGTACGTGTCCTCACCTCAGAGCTGGGTCCTGAGGACAGATGTCCCCTGGCCCAACCCCGCTCTGCAGGAATCCAGCCTCTTTCTCCCTCCGCAGTCCATGGGTCTGTGTTTCAGACGCTCTGAATTGGTTTAGATAGCTTAGGAGAGTCCCAGCTGTGTTTCAGCTTATTGGTTCTTCTCTAAGTAACACATGAAATTGCTAAAATTGGGTAACTGCTCTGACTTCTGTCTGCCCTGGGGCAAGGACTGCTCTTTCTCAGAGCTCTGGGAGTCTGAGCCTGCTCCTGGCACTCAGGAATGCGAGCAGAAAAGCCAGAGTCGGAAGAGTATGATCATTGGGATGGGAAATGTGGTGTCTCTCTTATGGGATCCTCCCAGGGGGAACGCGAACGGGCAGGGGAGGCAGCGAGCCTCGTACCAAGATCAGAGGGACCGAGGCTCGGACGGGGCCGCCCTCTGGAGCTGCCCCCGAGGCGGGGGCTGGATGCGCCCGGGCACGGAAGGCGGAGCCCGCATCCCCCTTCCAAAAAACAACAGAGGGCCAGGCAGGAGGCGGATAGAGGAGAAAGGATAACCCCGGGGCGAGGGGCGGCAGAGCGGCTCCGGCGGTGGGGCCATCAGAGGGACTGTCGTTCCTCGCCGCAGGGCGGGCACGGGGACAGGCACAGGGACAGGCACAGGCACAGGCACAGGGACACCTCCCTGGCGGCGCGGCGGCCCCGGGGGGCGGTGGCGTGTCCGTGGCGAGTGTCGCTGGCGGTGCCGCAGGCTCCTCCCGCCGCCACCGGGGCCCCGCCGGTTCCTCGGCTCCCCCGGCCCCGGCTCCTCTCCTCCCGCCGGCGGTGCCACCCGGGCCGGCGGCTGCTCGCTGCCTGCGAGCCCCAGGTAGGCGCCTCCCGGTCGTGCTTTCCGGAGCGGGTCTGAGCCGCGGTCCGTGCCGGTGGGCGGGGGGCGGCAGGGACGGCGCTCGCTGCTGGCGGCGGCTCGGGACGCGCGGGGTCCGGCGGCAGCTCCGCCGCTGCCCGCAGCGCGCTGGGCCGGGGGTCGCCCTGCCGGAGAGCCGGCTGCGGCGAGGAGAACCGCAGAAGACTCCCTTAGCTCCGGAGGAGACGCCCAGCGCACTGATGGTGAAACTCAGGGCGCCTCTCCTCGCCCTTCCCGAGCGCCGTTGTGGCTGCGGGCGAGTTCGGGGTCATCGTTCGTTCCTCTGGGACCGAAGCTCAGGGTGATGTCCCTCCGGGCTGTGCCACCGCCCAGTCCCAGCTCTTCGGCGGAGCAGTGCTCGGGTAGTGCAGAGGCCGTGAGAGAAAGTGTCTGTGAACCCCTGGAGGCAGCCGTCCCCTTCCAGGGTTTCGGCAGTACCCATCAGGGATGTCTCTGCCGGCGCGGCTGGTGCGGATCCTTCGGCTGAGCCCCCCGCCCCTCCCTGTCCCCCTGCGCTCCCGTCCCCTCAGCGCATCCTGCTCGCCGTGCAAAGCCCGCAGCTGGCTGCATTCCTCACTTTGGCGTGGGGTTTCCATTCATCTCTCGTGACCGAGGCGTGCTGGAGCCTGCGGGGCTGGGGCGGCCCAGCAGCGCCTGCCGCCTGTGAAACCCCCGCGGCGGCCGGGGAGCCCCGAGCGCTGCGGAGCCGAGCTGAGCCGGGCTCCGACCCTGCATGATCTTAGCGCGGAAGCGCCGGCAAATCTGGCCCGAGGAAAAGTCATGATTTTAATAGTTTTGTGACTTTGCAGCGTGAAACAGTGAAAGATTTATCATTTCCATCCCCCGGCTTCACTTTGTAAAGGTGCAAATACTTGTAATTATTACTCAGGCTAGCTTAACTTCAAGGAACATCTGCACTCTTTCTTCAGAGCTTATATGTATTGATGTATTTTCAAAAATGAACTTGGCTCCAAACTGCTGTGCAAGGAAGTTTCCTTGGGAACCTGTGATTTCGTTTATGGCTGTTGCATCTGAAGGTCTATTTTTATTCTGAAGAGTAAGTTTTGGGGCTCAAAAAGAGTTACTACTATGGGTTTGTTTGAGACTGAAGGCTCGATCTGTTCCTGCCAGAAGCACTGAAGGGAATCGTAAACATTTACTGCTTCATTTGTTTTATTGCTGGATCTTGTTTCAGTTCTGAGATGGGAAATTAAGATTTTGTTTTGGTTAGCTGGAGAAAACAGGCTGTGTATGCTGGTGGGGTAACTCATTGTATCCCATGACAGACCCAGTTCCCAGTAATTCTCTTTTCTCCAACATATTTCTTATAATTCCTCCCTTTTCTGCTTCAGTACCATAATTTTGTTAATTTAAAGAAGTGAAGTTAGTTAGTAGGTGTTTCCAAAGTGTAGATCTGAGAAAATGTTCAGTGAACATACGGATGCCCTGGAGAATGCTCTGGGCTGGACCCAGTCCAGATCTTGCCACACTGGTATTCCCTCATTTTGTTCTTTTAAGGCTTTGTACTTGCAACAAGGAATAAAGTTGTACATCACAGGAATATCAGTACCAAAACCAAGCACATAAAGGTGCATTGCATGTGAATGCTTAAAAAATATAGTGGCTGCTGTACCTTACAGAGAGTGTTCAAGCTCTCTCAAGTGTCAGTAAACTCTACAGACAAGTCAGGAAAGATTGGAAAATTCCTGTGCTCCCTGCTAATGAACAGACCAGTCCCTTTGCAGTGGGAGAGGAAATCCAGTCACTGCAGCCAGCATCAAGCCAGAAATCAGGTTTGCTCTTCTGTTCATAGTTCATATCCAAAAAAATCTGAAGAACCTGAGTGGAAACTATACCTTGATTTTACATGGAATCTTTTCGTTAGAAATACCAGAATGGTATGATTTTTTTTCCCCAAATGAAAGACTTGTGTAACTGCTGAAATCAAAAGGTTGACACTGTGAATTTCTTCTTCTGTAGCTTTTACCCTTCCACATGACCTCAGTAGTCAAAAGTGCCTTTTGGTCTTATCTAGCCAAGTCAGTATGTCCATTTATTTTGGATATTGGTCCCACTGCAGTTAGTCACCCCTAAAGCTACAAAGTACATGCTGGATGATACAGAAAATATGAGCCAGAACCTTGGATCTTTGGGTCTGCTGGTCTGTTCCTACCCTTCCTGTAGCGGGCAGCAGTCCCGATCTGAGGCACAAGGTTACGGTGTTACTGCTTTCTCTAGGGAGCTCCATTGCAATGTGCTTTTCCCTGACAGTCAGTCTTGTCCCCAGAGCAGAGAACCTCCAGTGAGACATTCACAGGCTGTAAGTGATGAACTTTTGCTTCCTGCCCTCTGCAGGATGCGTCAGCAGGACGTTGCCAAGGTCTGGCAGGACTGACCCACAGAACTGCACCAGAGGCTTCGAGTGTGGGAGCAGAACCCAGAGGAGTGAGAGTGCTGAGCCTGGGCTGAGCACACCATGGGGGCAAACACCTCCAGCAAGTCACCACCCTTTGATGGGAATGAGGAAGGTAAGGACTCTTCCTGTTGTTGTCTGGGGCTGCAGAGTTCTCCAGTGCAGGCTGGCTGTAAGGGTGCCAGCCAGCACCTGTGCTGAGGCTGCAGACACCTGGGTGTCCCAGGCCAGCAGAGTGTGTGGAGGTCAGCAGCAGCAGTGTGCCCGTGGTCTGGTGTTGGGGTCCCTGCTGGCCTCCCCTCCCAGCAGCTCTGAAAGCAAAACTGTCAGCAGAGGTTTTGTTGAGGAGCCCCTGGGGCACTGCCAGGCACCTCGGAGGCAGGGACAAAATGCTGCTGCTCTGGGGGCTGGAGAGATCTATTCTGGAGGTCCCAGTGTAGGGAGGAGTGGTAGGAAGAATGGTGGGAAGGTGGCTGGAGCGATGGATGTTCCCATGGGTGCTCCTGGTGGCTGCCCAGCTGGGCAGGACCGCCTGCAGGCACTGGGAGGCCAAGCCTGCAGGTTGGGTTGGCTGGAAAAGGAGCTGGAAAACTACTGCTGGGAGCAGTATCAGAGGCCAGGGTCCCTGTGCTGCCAAGATTACAGAGACAGTCATTAAAAGATTGCTCCATAAATATATTTGCTGTTGCATGAGTCAGCTTGCTGACTGCCATATGGGCTTTCACCTAGGTACAACAACAATATGCATATGTAGATAAATACAAATACATAGTACTAAACATAAAACATATGAAGAGCTGGATACCCCATCAGCTGCTCTTTCAATGTGCTGTGTGGTGCCCCTGCCAGTCTGCAGCTGCTCAGCAAAACCAGCTTCAGTTTCCAAATTATTAATGCAACTGCTTACAGATTTTCTTTGGTTTTCATATTTTTTTCATTTTCTGTAGCGCAAAAGAAATCTATGCTGTGAAGTTTTCCTGAAGATTTTATTCCTGGTGCATCGAAATGCTCAGTATTGGCATTTTTCATAAGCAACCACTTAGGCTTGCATGGGTTAATGAGCAGTTCTGTTCCTGAGCACCTTCCTCAGGGTGGTGTGCTCTGGCTGTGGGATTTCCCTGGGAGTGGCTGGTCTCTGCTGGGTCTCTCTCTGCGTTCAGTGTTATGCAGCCCCAGCTTCTGTGGCTGAGAAACACAACTCCAGGAAAGGCCCTGTCCTGACCCTGCCTGATCTGCCAGTGACAGAGGCTGACCTAAGGAACTTGCCTTTGAGGCTGAACCATGGAGGAAAAAAAGCCCCGTTAAACACACCAAGTTTAAACAACACCCAAATCTTCAAAATGAACAGAGCTTTTCTGTATCCTTCATTTTTCTCAGCTCATAGGGATAAGGAAGTAGAAATAACATAATATTGTCAAATGTTTGCTCAGCCATTTAATATTGAAATGTTGCTCTTTCTTACAGTTACCTTCGACCATTTTGAGATTTTGCGAGCTATTGGGAAGGGCAGCTTTGGAAAAGTGAGTGTTTTGGAATGTTTTGGAAACTAATCACCATGTGGGCAGCTGGAGATGTAACTGGGAGGAAATAGATGAGTTGGAGGCTCACATGAGAGTACAGAACCAAAGCCCATGCACTATCAGTGAGCCTTGACCTTCAATTCCTGGTAATCAGAAAGGAATCAGAGCCCAAATCCTTATCCATTCTGTAGCCACAAATCAAAGCCCAGTACCCCTTAAACAAAGCCCGAGATTACCTGTGAACTAACACTTCTCAGGGGAGTGAGGCTCAGGTGCTGGTCCCAGTGTTTGACCTGTAGATCTGTGCTGGAGGGGGCTCTTCCCAGCAGTGTGGGAGGAGTGGACATGATGGTTAGTGAATGGCATTAAATAAATGTTGACTTCTCTGTGATTCCCTGTCTTCCAAGTTGTGATAATAAATTCCTTCCTCTCATCTTCCCCCAAAAATTTCTCTTTGGGTGAAATCCCCAAGAGATTTCCAGGCAGTGTCCAGTGTTGCAGCATTGGTGGATGGAGTTGTGTCCTGGCAGTGTCAGCACTGCCAAAGCTGCTGGAAAACACTCACGTCACTGGGTTTTACCTGCCCAAATTTGCTGACAAATCCTCTCTGTTTTATCCCCTGATTGCTCTCTTAGGTCTGCGTGGTGCAAAAGACTGACACCAAGAAGATGTACGCCATGAAATACGTGAACAAACAGAAGTGTGTGGAGCGTAATGAAGTGAGAAATGTTTTCAAGGAGCTGCAGATTATGCAGGGCCTGGAACACCCTTTCTTGGTTAATTTATGGTAAGAGGTGGTGCCTTGGCTGCCTGCTTGAGTCAGTTAGAGACACTTTTGAGATCAGACCCCCCTCATCTGCTTCAAGCCTGTCTTGGGAGCAGCTGCTGTGTTCCACTGACTGGGGCTCTTGTTTCAGGAGAATCCTGTTTATTTAAGCAGTTATCTCCCTTGTCCCCTCAGACAGCACAAGGGAGTTTATTCATGTGTCCCTTTGCAGTGTCCCCCAGGCAGGTACTGGCTATCACCACAGCCCCACCTGTATTTAAAGGAGCTCTTTGCAATCACCAGCAACTTCTGGCAGCATGGGACTGATGGTCAGGCAGGGCTCTTTGCTGGCTGTCCCTTGACATTTCTTTCTTCTTAATTTTATGAGTAATCAGTAACAGTTTAACCAGTAACATTCCAAGGGGAGTGAGCTCACATATTGCATGATAAAGTGGCCAATATCCTGTATTTTCAGTATTCCTCTAGGGTCATGGGTAATTACATTTATTGGAAATTTGGTTTTTTTTTAGAATCAAGTAGAAATTATCAATGCTAAGCACACACACACACACACACACACAGACACACACACAAATAGTCTAAAAGACATTGAAGATCAAAAATCCTTGAATAATTCTTCCTTTTTGAAATCTTCTGTAATCTGAGTGTAGTTCAGTGAACTCTTGGTATTTTGCTGCTGTTGCCATTTAGGCTGGTTCTTACTGGGGTGTGAATGGTAAAGGTGCAGCTACACCTCCTATATAATATCTCCAACTTATCTTTCCTCCTTGAACACAAAGCTCCAGGCAAAGCTCACTCAGCAGCTGAAAGCTGACCAGTGTGTGTCTGTGCAGAGATCTGTACAGAGCAAACCATCCAAGTGTCCCTGCTCCCGTTCTTGCCATGCCATCCCTGGCTTCAGGATGCCTTTAGCATTCCTGTGTCTTTCCTGCACTCTGGGTGATAGACAGCCTACAAGCTTTGTGTGGAGCAGTGGTATGGCTTGTGTGCTGGTCATCCCATCAAGCAGGCAGTGTGCTGATAAAGTCCATGAGGAAAGGGCTACAGCTGGTTGTGAGCCCCTCTCAGAGAGACACAGCCCCTCAAATGAGATCACTTAGAGCCCAGCTGCACCCCTGTTGTGCTGAGCACAGGGGGTCACAGCCAGGCTGCTGCCGTGCCTGACAGAGGCACCTCCAGGGCCGGCTCTGGCCAGGGCTGCAGGTCCAGGGCTCCTCTGGTCACTTCCTGTGGTCACTTCCTGCTGGTGCTCGGAGAAGGCAGAATGCCCATCCTCAGTTGTTCATACAGTCTGCTCTGACTCTGTTATGGATCTGAGACTAAATTATTGTTGTCACAAGTGTGAGAATAGTGGGAAACAGAGCATGGAAAGGTCGTGAAATTTGGAGTGAAAAATTCCAAGAAATGTATGATGAGTATTCCCAGAGGTACCACATGTTCCTTTATTACTTGTCATTTTTCAATGCTACTGTCCTTGAACCATGTGTGTGCTGTTCTAGGTACTCATTCCAGGATGAAGAGGATATGTTCATGGTGGTCGACCTGCTGCTCGGAGGGGACCTGCGCTACCACCTCCAACAGAATGTGCGGTTCCAGGAGGGAACTGTGAAACTCTTCATCTGTGAGCTGGTGCTGGCCCTTGACTACTTGCAGAGCAGGCACATCATCCACAGGTCAGCCAGGCCACAGGCTGTGCTGTGGGCAGGCTTTTTTTCCTTGATGTGAAGCAACAAATAGAAGCTTAAGTGATAAACAGCATATTCTTCCATGTGTATTTGCTTTTATGTGAAACACAAGGCATCCCCCAGAAAAGTATTTCATACACAGCAGAAGCTATCTGATTTGTCCTTCTGGGGTAGCTGTGAAATAGCATATTTGATTGCCCACTGATCCTGCAAAAATATGTCTCTGATAGGTTTTAATTAGCTGTAACTCATTAATGTCCATCCTCATCCAGAGAGAGTAGGTGTCAGCACTCAGAACTCCTGTGTTCGTGCTTGAAGGTGTCTCCCTTTGCCCCCCTCTGTATTGCACCAAAATATGAGGACTGGGCCCAAACACAACTTTTTCTTGTGTGAGGTAAATCCCTTTTTAGAAGTGCTGAGAGTTTCTTTTTGGCTACCACAATTTCTCATGGCCAGTGAAAAAAATCCATGAGCTCTTCCCATACCTTTGAAGACCTGCAGAACAGCAGAGGAGGCAGAGGTTTCCCCTGGCTGGGGAGCAGGGTTTGGCTGTGGATGGACAGACACATGGCTCCTCTGCTGGTGTCGTGAACAACGCAACGCTCAGGGGCCCAAGAGTTTAGCCACGTTAGCTGCTGTCAGGGGGGATGAGCAGAGAGGGTGTGTGAGGGTCAGTAATTGCAGGGAGAAGGTCACTTCATTTAGAAACACCGCTGCAGATGAGCATTCTTGTGCAGTATATAAGAATTAAGCATGGAAAGTGTAAAATTGAAATGGTTGTTAGGGGAAGGCACAGCCTGGTGAGGGTGAATGCCCGTTCCTGCCCATAATGTCCAGTGCCATGTCCAAGGAGTGAGGGTAGAGTGACCCCTTGTCTGTCCCTGCAGCCCCAGGAGCTCGGAGCAGTTCTGCTCTGCTGCACCCGGGCCAGGGACAGCTGCCACCTCCTCAGGGTCTCCTCTTTCATACTGCTGCTTTTGTGCTTTACGTGTGGGGATCTTTGCCCCAGTGGGAATAGGAGTGGGAGAAACTGCAGGTGAGGTTGCAGTGTGCTTTTCACACAGCTGCATGTGTTTAAGGTAAATCAAGTACAACAAAACGTGTATGGCAGGCTGTAAAATTTTCAAGTTATTTAATTAACACTGTAATGCAAGTTGTTTAATTAACACTGTAACCCAGTGGGACAGTACTTGATTGATAAAGTGGTTCGGCTGGGGCAATTACACTGCAACAGCTGTAATTTGGAACATCAGGAGACAGGGAAGCAATGGTTTTGTTTGGCTGAACAAAGCTGTGCAGAGACAGCAAACTCAGGCTGTAATTATTTCCCACCTAGTTGTAAAATAATGGGAAATATTAATATATTTTAGGTTAGGAAATTATATAATCAGCTTATAAAAAAGAAATATACAAATTAACAATAAGCAGAATTATGTCTGGTATTTGTTTGCATCCTGAGAATGATCTTACTGTGCTGGTGTAATTTCAGAGGCTGTATGCCAGACTGAGGGAGATCAGAAACAGCCACACTAGAAATTAAAAAGTAATAACTTAAGAAAAAAAATAAAAGGAAAGAGGTCCACTGTGCTTAGGGGGAAAATCAGCTGCTTACCTGACACTGCCCTGTGCTCTGCTAATGATGCCTGTCCCTGTACTCACCTGTGTGATGGGATGGCACCAGGAAGGGAACCAGTGTTTATAACCCACTGGAAGTTGTTTGGGTAACAAGATGCCAGAAAACTGTAAGCTATTAGATGACAATTAGATATACTGTGGGGCTTTGATTCCAGGTGACTTGGAGAACTCAAACTGTATCCTAATGATTGAATTTTAAAGATAAAATCCTAAATGTGTTCATTTCTTCACTGGGAGCTCCTGGGCCTGGTGGGGAGCACCAGCTGGCACAGGGCCACTGCATCTGTTGCCTGCCTCCTGGCTGGGACCTTTTCTCTGGGGCATCAGGTGGCCAGGTGCTCAGTAGGAACTGGTGTAATGAGCTCATTAAAGCCAGGTAATGGCTTGTAAAGTCACTCAGGTGGACACTGTGGCTGTATCAGAGTATCAGGTGTACGGTTTCTCCCTTCAGTTAAAGTGTTTCCCTACAGCACTGCTATAGGTATTATTTTGTGGGGTCCTTTTACTTAGGAATAAAACCTGTGGGTAACCCATTTGTATCTAGAACAAAGACATTAAAATGCTTTAATTTGTACTGGGGACCCCTTCTCATACAGTATTGAAATAGATTGAAAAGTAACAGGAGGAAAACGACAAAAACACTCTCTAACCTAACTGTGGGTGGACTTAGGTGGGTGCTGTCACCCAGACCCCTGCAGCCTGGCAGCGTACCAGTGCTGCTGGTGCTGGTCACTGACTCTCCTATGCCCGAATCAAACGGGAACGTCAGAGCTGAGAAGCCCGAGGCTCTGGGGGTGCAGTGTCTCTGCCAGTGCCCCAGAGCCTGGCTTTCCTGGGGTCACTTCTCCAGGCTAATGGCTGTCTCTGCTTCTCTGCTTTGTTTCTCAGAGATATCAAGCCTGACAACATTTTGCTGGATGAGCACGGTAAGTGCCAGGCGCTCTGCGGTCACGCACGTGTGTAGGAGCAGCTGGAGGCAGGAGACAAGCTGCAGTCTCGTTCTTGCTGGTGCCATCCTTTGGTGTTGGGCTCTCCTGCTCAGCCCAGCTGGGAGCAGGGTCATCCCATCCTTTGTGCTCCACTTGCTGTCTCTTGCTTTTTGAGCAGCAGCATCTTGTACCTTCAGGGCACTGGGCGCCCTGTGATGCTGTGGTGCTTCTGGGGTGGCCTTGGTGTTTTAGCCAACGCCTCCTTTGGCTCACTGACTTGATGGTGTCCCTACAAGACACTGGCAGGGACCATGTGTTTGGTGCTGCTTGGGGCCAGTAGCCCAGCATGCCTGATCTTAACATTTTCTTGGTTCTTGTTTAAAACTTACCCAAAATGCATCATTTGAAGGGCAGTGCTTGTGTCACTGCAGGGTTTGTGCACAAACAGAATTAATTATGGTGCAATGGATAAGCCTTGGTCATGTATTTTCTTTTTCCTTGAGGATTTGGCATGGGGAGGGAGCTCTGAAGAGGATTAGGGGTTAGGTATGTTATAAATGTTGCTATTGGTTTTTCTATAGTTTTTCATAGGCAAAACTCTTGACTGTATTCTTGCATAGCTCTTCAGTCACTTTTTTTTTCCTGGCAAAGATCTCACAGTGAAAAGTTGTCTGATATTTATTAGTTTGTAACTCATTAGAGAAACATTTTGTCAGGTTATATTTTTTTTTAAAATCCAGGTAACTATTGTTGTGAGAAATCTTCATAGCAGCTAGAGCAAGGTGCTTGAAGAGAAAAGTCAGTGCAGGGAGGAGGCATACCTGCATTTGTTACGGCTTCAGAGGCTGTAGCAGAGATGCTGCAGCTCCCGAGGGAAGCACTGCCTGGCTCTGTGACAGGCTGTGTGTGACCGAGGTTGCCTGGCAGCACCGAGCCCAGGCTAGATCCGTTTGCATATGACCTCTAATTTCAGAGCACTGGTTGATTATTTATTTAGGAGCTGGCAGCCAAGTGGCTTTGTCTCCAGGTGCTGGAGCCCCACACAGGCCATGGAGAGCCCCACACAGGCCATGGAGAGCCGACACAGACCATGGAGAGCCCACACAGGCCATGGCACACAGGGCATGGGGAGCCCCACACAAGCCATGCGAACCCCACACAGACCATGGAGAGCCCCACACAGACCATGGAGAGCCCACACAGACCATGCAGAGCCCACACAGACCATGGGGAGCCCCACACAGACCATGGAGAGCCCTCACAGACCATGGAGAGCCCCACACAGACCATGGGCAGCCCCGTCCTCCCTGAAGTGCTGGGGTCTGGCACTGCTGTGGCTCAGGGCTGCCCATCTCGTGCTTTTGGTCAGTCCTCACTGTTGGGGGCTTTGGTGACCCATCACCATTCTCCCAGAGCTCTGTACCACTCAGACTGGGATGACACAGCTTCCTGGGAGGAGCTGGGATCACCATGGCCGTGGGAGAGTAGGTCAGCACTCCCTGAAGAGGGAAAAAAAGAGGAAGGCTCTGTTCATCTCTGCAGCTGCATTCAGCCCAGGAAGACACAACCTACTAACTTTTATAATGATGTTACAATTCGGGATGAATTTTGAGTCTATTCTCTGCTCACTGTGATTTTTTTAAACTCTCTCTTGCAGAGGATTCAGAGTGTTTTTTCTGGGGACATACCCTTGGGCTGCAGTGTCCTTTTGTCTGTGACTTGTAGTATTCCTTTCCTTCATCCATGGTAGCAAAGGTTTGTCTTCCGCCAAACTTAGAAAAGCTAAGAAAGCTTTGGACATCACAGAGTTCATTTCCTTTTCCAGAATGATCCTAAAATATATTAAGACTCAAAACAATCACCACTAAATTACTTTTTGGAGAACTCTTGTATTTTCTGGTTCCCCAAAGGGAAAACAAGGGGATATTTGAAACAAGAGACATCTGCAAGCAGCCTGCAAGCTGAAATATTTTCTATCAGTTCTCCCACTGGATTTTTTTACCTGGAAACTCCTTTCCATTGAGTATTTTACTTTATGTTTCTGATTCAGAGCTATTTCTGGCGTGAAATTAAAGCCAAGCCTGTTACACATTAGCCTCTGTCTTTCAGGACACGTGCACATCACTGATTTCAATATTGCCACGATGCTGACGAAGGACAGCCCTGTCACCACCATCGCTGGCACGAAGCCCTACATGGGTGAGAACCAGGGGCAGTTACCTGTTCTTGAATCCCCATTTTGTGGGCTTGGGTGGACTGCTGTGGTGAGACACAGCTGAAGACAGTTTTGGTTAGAGCTGGGACTCTTTTCTTCTTGATCCCCATCAAAACATAGCCAGTTTGAAGTGAGGAGCACCCTGGAGAGGGGATGCAGGGTGGGGACAGGAGTGCCTCCCCAGAAATGCCTCAGTGCAGATGGGGAGTGTGCGTGTCCTGCTTCACGGGGGAGGTGAAGAGACACTTAGGCCACCTTATGCCTAGGTTGAGTGAATGTGCTTGTTCTGGAGCTCGTTTACTAGGAATGGTAGGCAACTCCTGTGTCAGTAAAAGGAGTTTGTCTTTTTGGGCTTTGGGGCAGAGAAGCACAGGGAGTTTCCTGTGGAGGGGACTGTGGGGCTGCTGGGTGGCCCTGGTGCAGGAGCATGGCAGCACGGGAAGGGCAGGGTCAACTGCTCTGTGTTGCCCATTTCCACTTGGGTGCAGCAAGGCAATTGTTTCCCCCTGTGTTTCACAGCGCCTGAAATGTTCAGCTCCACAAAACCCACCAGCTACTCCTTTGCCGTGGACTGGTGGTCGCTGGGAGTCACTGCCTACGAGCTGCTCAGAACTCGGGTATGTGTTTGCCTCGTGACCTGGCTTGCTCTGCCCTTGGACGTGCTGTTGGGAGGGTTAATGCTTTACAGCAGAGATGAGATGGCCAGGCTGAATTCAAGGCTTTAGAACTTATTACAGCAGAGGAAATCTTCACCAAGGTTCTTGCGATCATGGTCAGAGAAGCTGCTGCAACACAGAACAGCATGTTGTGGCAGTTGCCTGTGCAGCTGAGGGCCTCTGGATTGATAAAAGGGGGCAAGGAAGACAAGCAACAGCTCCTGAAGTTTGGGGTGCAATACCCTTTACTTGGAGCGTCTATCCCGCAAGGAAAAATAAAACTTGAAAAACAACCTTGTTGCTGTTGTAACAAGACTGAGCAGTCGGAGCAAATGATGGGAAAAGCCCAATCCCTGCCTGTGCCATCAGGGCTCTGCTGCTGACTTGGGCAAGTTGGGAGCTTTGTAGCTAGACAAATACATCAGTGTTTTGAATGTGCTGCACAAAAAAGTGGGACAAAATTTTAAAAATTATATTATTCTAAACAAAAGAATGTAATTTAAAGAGGAACATTTAAGATCCTGTGAAGCTCAGAAGCTTCTTTCAGTATGAGTATGCAAAACATGGTTTTTAAAAGCTCTTATCATCAGTCTTTACAGAAGATATTTTGATGAACAGATTTTTCCATTTGAATTTGTGTGTCTCAGTTGCAAGAGATCAGTTTACAGATATTGAGGAGATGTGGCTGTCTGCGATGTACCCTCCATAAACATCTTAACGTAATATTTGAGTTTTCCACCTATAATGCTAAATGAATGGCAGGACTGTGCATCACGTTGGTTTTTGACTTGATGGCACTGTTTCTAAAGGCAGGAGCAGAAATGCTGTCTTGTGCTCGTACGTGATGGCACAGCCGTGGTGAGATGGGGGCACCTGGGTGGCTGCCACGCGGGGGAAGGGGGGCCTTGAGGTCCATCTAGTACTGGCACATGTCAAGCACACTGCACCTGATCTGATCTCACTATTTATAGCTACTATTCTTTAAATGCACTTTTAGTACGCTCCTGCCTTCTTCCCCCCAAAATAAGGTAAAAATCTGTGAATCGAAACTTTTGAGATGGAAACACTCTGCCATTTTAAGTTCTCTCTCCAGGTAAATTGGCAGAATTGTAGATGGAAAATAAACAGGGAGGTGACTTCACCTGCGCTGTACAGTGCTTGTGTCACTGTGTCACTCACTGGTTGTGCACTGCATGTTGATGCAGGAGGAGTCCCTGGTGCTCCACTGTACCGTGTGCTCTTCTGCAATGGCTCACCTGTCCTGGTGACATGACAGTGGCCACAGGGCAAAAGGAACTGTGACCCTGCATCCTGATGCCCACCTGAGGCTGATGACCCTTCCTGGGACATCCTTTTCTGAGCTGATTTTATTGTTGGGGGATATTTGTCTTCTTTTCACCGGCATTGTCCCCAGCATGAGTGAAAAACGTTTTACAGGAGTATCAGGAGTGCTCTAACCACAGCACTATGTGTTACAGCCTTGTAAGATAAAAACACTGACCAAGCAAATTCCCACTGGCTGATAAGTCTGACTTCTGGGGTTTGCTCCTGCCTGTCCTGCTGTTAAATGCCCAGTTATTAGAGTAGTTCTTGCTGACATTTTGTTTTTCGACTGAACCATGGTCACACAGGGAGAGAGGTCCCACAGGAGGCTGGGGACTGGACAGTGAGACTGTGTGAAGCTTCTGTGTTCTAACCAGATTTCTCAAGAAGTCTGAAAAGCAGATAACTTCACGCTTGTCTTGTGGTGTTCCCCACAGAGGCCGTACCACATTCGGTCCAACACTTCCTCGAGTGAGATGGCTCACGTGTTCAGGACAGCTGCGGTGGCGTACCCGGCCGCCTGGTGCCCGGACATGGTGGCGCTGATCAGGAAGGTGAGGGGGTGCCCAGGGCTGCTGCCACCCCACTCTGCACTGCACGGTGGGAAGCGCTTGCAGAGGGTCAGGGCCAGGTCAGTGACCTTCAGAGCACTGTGTGGTAAATGCCAGCTGCACGAAGGTGGTGGCAGCGAGCAGCGCTGCGTCCCGGGCTGGCAGTGGTACAGCTGCTGCTGCACCTTCTCTCAGGACATGGGCAGCCTTGGCTTCCACGGTTTCCTCTATAACTTTACACTCTGGAATTTACTGACTTAGAAGCAGATATTGATATATGTGTCAATAAATTTGGGCCAAGAATCACATTTTTTTAATCCTCAAGAAACATTTTTTCCAGTAATGGAAATATTTGCAAGAAGTGCTGACACTGTTGTAATCCTTTGATGCCATGTGGTTTATGCACCACTCCAATTTTTTTCAATAAAGCTGTTATAAAAATTGCTTCAAAATCATTACTGGAATAATTTTGAAGCTGAAATCCCTTTTGAAATGAAGCCATAGCTTCAATAAACAAGACTATGGCTTAACAGTGGCAGCAAAGCTGAGCACTTACACCCCGCATAGTAGCACTGTGGCAAATTTTAAGGAACTATGTAAATAGTTTTTTAATTTCAAGTAAGTGTGGACTTTCAACTGTGTGGTTTTTCATCTTGTAGCTTTAAACTGTTCTTTGTTCCAAATAATATATATATGTATGTATTTTGTAATTTCTAATGAAATAGACTATCAAGCATTTTAAGGAAAAGAGGCTGTCAATTCTTTGCTGAGACAGAATCATGGCATATTTTCCAGAAAGAAAATTGCAGAATGTCTCCATTTGCTGAAAGTTCAATGAAGCCAGTATTTCATTCAGCCTAACAGTAAAACAGAATATTTGCTGCAGATGTCCTGTGTGTTGCTATGCTGGCGGCTTTTTCCTGGACCACAGCAGGCAGCAAGTCATGGAGGCTCCCTTGTGAATAAATAATACAATGTCACAATTTTTAAAATTTCCCAGTACTCCTTTGCATCTGGTTTAACAGCCATATGTATCATATATGAGCCCAACTGTGCTCCTTCCCGGCTCAGCCATCCCCTGTGGATTTCTGCGTTTATCACCAGCCCAGGCAGATGTTTGTCCTCGCGGAGCCGCAGCGCTGGCGTTGGGCTGGAGGCCAGAGCTCTGCAGAGGGAGCTGGGCACTGGGGACAGTGCTGCTGACTGGCTGCACGCCAGCACGAGCAGGGCTGTGCTGGTCACCTTGCCTGTAAATTCCCCAAAGGGTTTGGATCATCTGGTTTTCCTGCTGAGTTTTAGGAGTGCAAGATGTCAGGAGTTTATGCAATGTATAATCCTTGAACAGAGACCAGCTCAACCCTTTCCTTCCACACAAGTAATCCCTACAGCAATGTTAAAAAATTATGAAAATAAGCAATGTGAAGGCATGCTTTCACACTGGAATAAGAATATTACTTTAGTAGAGTGACAGAAGAGGCTGTTTTAAAAGCAGAACACAAACACCTGAGTGAGACTTCTCATTCCAAACAAATACTTATTTTTAACATTGGACAAATTGTTTAATGCCACTGTAATGCCTCATTGCCTGCTCCTACAATGGGGATAAAAGTAATTCATAAAAATGGGAATAAACAGAGGCAGAGCTTGTGAGCCTGCTGCATGCCCTGGTGAAGGGACTCTGAGCCAGAGCAGGAGAGGCACTGGTCCAAATGCCAGCGTTGATGCGGTGTCTCCGGCACCATGTGTCCTCAGCCATGCTCCACAGAATGTGTGCCCTGTGGGGATGGTCTCATCTCTTCCCTTTATCTCTTGCTGCAGTTGCTCGAGCTGAACCCCAAGAAACGTTTTTCTCAGCTGAAGGACATCCAGTCCTTCCCGTACCTGTCTGATGTGAACTGGGATGCTGTTCTCCAGAAAAGAATAATGCCAGAATTCATTCCCATGGTAAGGCCATTTGAGTGTAAAGGTTCCTCACATCCAGCACTGGCACATGGGACATTCTGACAAATTTCCACTGAAGCATCAGGTGTCACAAGGGGAAAAGAGAGACCAGGGCAGAGCTGTCTCTTCCCTCTGTAGCAAAGAGTAGTGGAGGGAGACTACAGTGTGGGTTCCCCAAAACTGATATGCCCTGTTTGTAATGTTCCTGGAATTTCTGGGTGCA
Source organism: Pyrgilauda ruficollis (assembly GCF_017590135.1). Lineage (NCBI taxonomy): Eukaryota > Metazoa > Chordata > Aves > Passeriformes > Passeridae > Pyrgilauda > Pyrgilauda ruficollis. The sequence continues at coordinate 3,624,783 of NW_024531821.1, forward strand.
GAACTGGTGTTGCAGCCCACTGGGCTGTGCATCTGTGTGGGATGGACAGTGTCTGTGAGCCCTCTCGTGCTGACCCATGCTCTGAGCCATGCTGCTCCCCACATCTAAAAACCTAGTGCACCAGGATGGGCTCAGCAGCACCTGGAGATCACCCACTATCTTATGGGAATTGTTTTCTCCTGCAATGCTTCCCCCAACAAGCTCATTGTTAACAGTAAATAGCACATACTAGATTTGTGTTTATGGGCCTTTTTAAATTGAATTAAACCAGCACATAAGTAACATAACCCTTATGGAGAATAGTCCAACTACTCCAACTCAACTCCAGCAGAAGGTGAGCTAAATTATGAATATTTGTTCATTGTATATCCACCCTTGTTGCTGGGTTTCTCTGTGGTGGGTATGATTCTGTACTGCTTGAAGGCCAGTTCCACTGGGCTGTTGTGCTACTCTCAAAAAGGCACAACCCAACCAGGACACTGTCCTCATCCTCATTGCCACTCCAAAGCAGCCAAAGGGCAGAGCAGAAGCAGGAGCACAAAAGGAGCCACTGTGACACCTTGAATATGGCCCGTAGCTGAAGGGACTGATAAAGAAGATCAGGAGTATAGCCAGTGCTCTTGGCTGCATGTGCAATTATAATTAGTGCTTTTTTTTTTCACAAAATTCAGCTCCCAGATGCAGTCCAGGTTATAAGAGACTCCTTAAGACAGTCTCTGATCACTTAAGGCCACTTCTCTCTCCCCTCCAGAAAGGCAGACTGAACTGTGACCCAACCTTTGAACTGGAAGAAATGATCCTGGAATCCAAACCTCTTCACAAAAAAAAAAAGCGCTTGGCTAAGAAGGAGAAAGACACAAGCAAAAGCAATTCATCCCAGGTGAGAGCAAAGAGGTACAAGCATGGTCAAGGAGGCCTTTAATTTTTCAGTGACTGCCATCTAGCAAGACCACAGTAAACTGAACAGAATATTTTTTTTTTTCCATTGTGACCAACTTTATTCCTAAAACACTCCCCATCTTCCCTGTGGTGAAGGGCAGGATGTGCATCTACTGCTTTACTGCAAGAGGAGAGCCTTAATTCCATTCTCCCCACTGCAGGGCTAAAGATGCTCTGTGCCTAAACATATTGCCATTGTCATTGAAACTGTCCTTGCAACTGTTTTCTGTGTAAACTGTGAATTTATTCCCTGTCTCTTTTATTTTTCTATTCAAATGTGAAAGGTCAGCCACCTCCAGAAGCACCTGGAAATGCTCCAGAGGGACTTCATTGTTTTCAACAGAGAAAAGTAAGTTTTGATCCAGAGGCAGCATAAGAGGCACTGGCCTTTGCCAAAGCCTTTGACAGTTTTTGGGGGCCCAGGGCAGGGGGGACTGTGGGGGCCGTGTGTTGGAGGAGCTTGGGGCACTCGGGGCTGGAGGAGCTGTGGGCTGAGTGGCAGCTCATGCCAGGCAGTGGGGAGCTCCAAGACAGCTGTACTTCTATGGGGTCTTGGCACTGCCTGGGCTTTTCCTGACAGCTCAATCATCCTTTTCTCTCCCCAAGGGTAAGACCCCACCATGACAGCATCCAAGAGACCATGACAAAAAGTGGAGGCCCACACAAGGAGGACAATCAGAACAACAACCTCTGAGAACAGCTCAGCCCCTGCAGGGGACCTCCTCATGGGACTGGGCTCACCCACCCATGCACCTTCACAATATCAGGCTGAAGACTTGTCCTCTGCTGCTGGCACCCTGCCAGTAGCCCGGGGCACAGAGGAGAGCTGGGGCACCCACTCCCTCAGCTTTCCCCCCCCACAGCCAGAGGGTCCTGAGCATGGGGGACAGGCTGTGGGGGCTGCCTTGCAATTGGCCACAGCTGGTTACACTCAGATCCTGTTATGTTGCCTTTCCTGGGGGCAGGAATGGGACCACAGGACAATGGATAAGACAGTGTCCAACGTTTTGGCTTGGCTGGCAGGTGCCCCAGCCGCTGGTGTCACCATGCAGGAATGCTGCAGTGTGCCGTGGTGCTGAGAGGTGCCCACGGCCGTGCCACAGGGCTCGGCTGAGGCTGGCATTCCCCGAGCATGGGCTCAAGGCTGGCTGCCCCGGGGGAAGAGGTGGCTCCAGCTGCAGGATCTTCACCAATGCATTGTGACAGTAGTGGCCTTTGGTTATAGACAGCTCCTGCCAACACCCTGTGAGGGAGGGCACAGGAGGCTGGAGATGAGCTCCTCCCTTAGCTGGGAGGAGGCAGCAAAGCTGTCCTGTCCCATAGAGAGCTATGTACCCAGCAGGGCTGGCATGGTGGGGGGCCAGTGTGGACAGATGTGGACACCAAGCAGTAACAACTAGGTGGTGGTGAATCCAGGTGCTTTACCAGTCTAGCCTGAAAAATGCATTCACCATCATGTTAAAACTGCTGCAGCTCACTGAATCTGATGGGGTTTGGCTTCCAAAACCAGAGGGGAATTTGAATGTGTATTTTGAATGTCTCTACCACTGAAATCACACTTGATATAAGCAAGAACTGTCTTCAGGAACAACTGCACTGCTGGTGTGGTCTTTCCAAGACTGAGATTGGCCAAAGCATTGCTTCTGTGGTAATGCCAGGAATTATGCTATTATTTAAATGCTTGGACAGGCCTGAGGTTTCACCTTCCTTATTTGACATTTTTCCCATTCTTAGCAATGTAATGAACATGTGATGAAGTGTTTGCCTCCCATTAACCCAAAGGTAAACGTCCTCTCTGACCCATGTGTCTGTGCAGGCTTGCAGCGGGTGTCCCAGCACCGAGCAGTGCAGTTTGTGTCTAAAACCAGGCTTTCGTTTGGTGTCTTCCGTGTTGTGGTCCCTCCTGCAGTGCTGGGGGCGGGTGTCCCACGGCCCCCCAGCCCCTCAGGGTGCCGGGCTGAGGGGAAGCTGCCCCACTCCGTGTGCTGCAGCCTCCCCACCGCCCTGCCTGTACAAAAAGCCCCGGGAAAGGCGACCCTGCTCCGCCCAGGGAGCTGTAAAGCTGGAGCGGAATTAATTCACCAGTAAGAGGGTATGGGAGTCCTCAGTGAGTGTCATTGTCATGGGAAAGTCACCTTTTCCTGCCTAGTCACAACACACCTTTCCCTGCTCCATCAGAAGGCGCCCCAGCTCATGTCACAGTGTGCTTGCTGTCCCCCTCCCCAGCCATGCTGCCTTTCAAGCCATAGGACTTCGCAGTGGGGTGGGGACTCCATGTCTCTCTGCCTTTGACTCATCATTCCCAGGAAGGCTATCCAGAGCACCTCCAGCGTTCTCCACTGATCCTCTGCTCTCTGCCCAGTCCTACGGCAGGTCTGGTGCCAGGCAGCAGCAGGCAGGGCTGTGCTGACAGCTGTCCCTGTCTCCTGCACAGCACATCGCTATCATTGCCTTGCTCTGGTGCAGGCAGAGGTTCACATACCATAAGTGTATTTATCTGGAATCCCAGCTCTGCTCCTCACTAGGGAAAAATCTGCTGCTGCAGAAATACCTCTCCACTGGCTAGTCAGAAAAGCCCCAAAACAACTGAAGTACTTAAATGGAAAGAACATTGCATATTAAAAAATTTTAAAATGTAGAAATTTAAAGATTTCTGCCACCATCTCTCTATTCCCCTCTTCCTCTGTACACAGAGGCACAGTCTCAGCTCAATCTCTACCAGGCAACAGGAAAAATCCTTAATTACTTGATGGAAGAACTTGACAAAGCTTGTAAGCACAGCCTTCCCCACCCTGGCACAACTATTATGGCCTGGCCCCTCAAGGACTGCGGCAGAGACAGCTTGTCCTGCTCGAGGTGCAGATGTGTAAAAAAAAAGTATTTAAAGGTCAAATACCAAAGAAGGAAGGAGGAAAGTGTATTTGTTTAGCATAGCTAAAACTGACCCTTTATTTTTGTAATCTTTAAACAACAATCACTTTTTTTTTACACGCTTTGCAAGCTTTAAAGGACAGTGTCTCATTCTAACAGACAATGCTTGATGGAAGGGGAGCATTTCAGTGACAGGAGTCCACAGAAAACAGCCTCCAAGGCTGTCTGGCCAGGATGACCCCAAAGCCGTGCCCAGGCAGTGCCATGTTGAGGCCGGTCCCTGTCAACACATAGAAGACTGGCACAGCTCCTGCCAGGCAGTCCCAGCCCATGGTGGCCACGCCAGGCTCAGAGCCTGCATGCACAAACTGAACAGCGTTACAAATACTTGCATTGTGCTGTTTTGCTAATACCTTCATCTGAGAAGCTACACCAACACCCTGACACATGCAGCAGTGAGCACTGCATGGTGTTTCCCCGATAGCCTGATGCTGCAGCCCCCTCCAGCCCCAACGCCACCCAAACCCCTCTGCTGCCCCAGCCCAGCTCCCTGTGGGTGCAGCTGGGCACTGCCCCTGCCAAGCAGCAGGGGCCTGAGGAAGAGAAGAGTCAACTGACAACATGAGCTGTTTGAAGGAACAACTTTTTTTTTAATAAAGTGTACAAAGTAGTAAAACTCCTTACACAAGGTGCTGTGACAGCTGTTACAGAGATGATTCGAGCTCCCCCACAGGCCTCATGATGAAACGGCAGAGCATTGGGTGGAGATGAAGGAGATGAATGTGACAGACCCACCTCTCCCTACGAGCTCAGTGCACCTGCCCTCCCCATCTGACATCCTGCCTCCGGCCAGACCCTGCCCCTCACCTGCCTGGCCGGGTCACCCCCTGGGCCATTCCCACTGTCCCACACCACGGCATCCCACACACGTTCAACACCAATAACATTGAACTGAGCAACCTGTCCGAGCAGCATGCATACAGAGAGGAAGAGCAAAACACAACCCAACCAAACCCACAACAGTAACAACAACAGAACTTTAAGGCTATGCAAAACCAAAATGAAGCAACATCTTTAAAGCTAGGTAGCAAGTAGCATTTGTGAAACATAAGGCTTGAGGCTTATTGATTCTTCAGAACAGGTTTATTTCTTTTCATTCTTCAACACCAAGGTACCATTTTTCTTCCTTTGCTTGAACAGGGATTTGGTTTCCTCCTCAGCCGGGACATTTAGCTCAGGGAGGTGATGTTGGAGCGGCCTCCCGGGGGTGCGACAATGCGCTTGCTTGCTGAGCGCATGCCTTCATCAACCTGGGTACCTGGGATAGGATGAGAAAGTACAAAGGGAACAGGGAAAGTAAAGTTAAGAGCATCTTCTTCAGAGGACTGAGCAGTCAGGCAGCCTGGAGTCTTGCCAAGGCCCTCCAGAGGCTATCTACTGCAACCTGCTCCCTTCTCCAACTCCAGCAGCAACTCACAGCCGCAGTGGCTTTAAAGCCTCTGCAGACGCTTCGTGAACAGACCCACCCAGCAAGAACAGCATCGGATGCTGTGCTGGCCTCCATGGCCACGGTGGCCTCCAAGTAATCTGCCTGGCTGTTACTGCAAGGTGCATCTCCAGCCATGTCCTTTAAGGGACACACGGGATCCTTCCCTGCCATGATCCACTCTTGTGCTTTACCTTGCCGCAGGCCACCTCTAACTGCCCCCTGCCCCAGGCCAGGGACTGGAACATATGGCCAGTGGCTCTGCCCCCTGCCCCAGGCCAGCCACCACATGTATTCACCTGACAGGCTGAATCCAGACTGATGGAGATTCCTGACGGGCGGTGTCTGACGTGTGGGGGACCCCCTAGTTGACCCCGCAGGGGTGCCCCCCTTGGGGGTGGTGGTCAGGTCAAACACGGGTCCGTCATATAAGCCCCGGGGCACAGCATGCACCTCTGCCATCTGTCACCAGAGAGAAGAGGACAATGACACTTCTCTGAGCCCAGGGAACATCATGCTCCAGCCATTCACCGCTCATCAGTCCCCCTGCAGAAGGATGTCACATTGCTATGTACTGTAATTCCTGCAGCACTGAGGCCTGGCACAGCCCCACTGCCCTGTAAGGTGTGCAGAGCCAGTGCAAGAGGCTATCACCCACATGGGGTTTATGCTGCACAAATCAGGGAGGAGAAGGCGATTTTGGCCAATCTCTTCATTTTAAGCAGTGTTTCCCTCCAGACTGTCTCCAGACTCCTGCTGCAGCAGGACAGGATGAAGACATTACCACTGCTAACCTTAAGGAGCACCTGTCTCTACCATGGCACATCACTAACACAAAGGGCTCCCTATCCAAGCCTCAGCTATTCAGTACATTCAAAATACACCAGCAATTTGCAGCACTGCTTACAGGGTCCAGCAAGAACAGCAAAGGAAAACCAACCAGTTATTAAGGGCAATTTGGGCTAACAATAATCCTGTCTCCTGGCATCCCCACCTCCTCACCTTCCTCCTGGCTTTGATGCGCTTGTAGACGTAGTCAGAGAAAGGGCTGCTGGGCAGGAATCGTCCAGTCCCCTGGGTCACATGCAGGTTGCCATCCTCCAGCATGATCTTCCCCTGGCATATGACAACCAGTGGGGCCCCACGGAGCTCCATCCCCTCAAAGATGTTGTATTCAGCCACCTGCAGCAACCCCAGGATGATGGTCAGGAGGGACAAGAGCACTGCCTGCCCACTCAGGGTGGGTCAGTCCCCACACCTCACTGCTGGAGTCACCAACTGCAGGCAGGAAACACCTCCAAAGCCTTGCATGCTCAGAGGCCTTCTGTAGCTCACTAGCCCATCACAGTAAAAGCCCACCAGAATTCCCAACACAAACCAGGACCTGCTGGTTTGAAGCTCAGTGTGAGGAAGAACTCCCAGAGCAGATAAAGGCAGGACCTAGGTTGAGGTAAGGCATGAAGAAAGCACTATGGCAATGCCAGGAAAAATATTTGTGTCTGGAAGAGGAACCAAGTTAAGGAGAAATGGGTGTCTTTCCACCTGCATAGGCCAGGGTCAGGAGATGAATACTCAAGCAGGGTGAAAAACCCCATGTGCCTAGGGCTCATGGACATTCAACCCTTAGTCACAACAGGCACTGCCTAGAGCTTGAGCTCAGTCCCTCCTCCTCAGAGCCAAGCAGGACAGTACCAAGCTCCCAGCAGCCAGGCAACCTTTCTACAAAGCTACTCACACGCCACCCTCCAGCTTTCACACAGATGAGCAGAGGACTTACAGACTGATGGGTTTTTGCTGTGACGATTTTTACTGCATCAGGATCCCATATAACCAGATCACTGTCCGAGCCTACTGCTATTCTCCCTTTTCGTGGATACAGGTTGAAGATTTTGGCAGCATTAGTGCTTGTCACAGCCACAAACTGGTTTTCATCCATCTTTCCAGTGGCCTGCACACAAACAAAGAGAACTAAGTCCATCTCTGGGGAAAGGGTGAGTAAGAGCCCTGGGAAGCACCATCCTCACTCCCACACAAGGTGCGGGCTGGCTGGGCCCAAGCTTCTGAGGCTGATCTTACTAGCTAGTGCCAGACAGACCAAGGACTGGGGGCACAGTTATAGCTTTGGATGTTCACCCCAAGCCTGCAACAACCACCTCTCCTGCCCCAGCTTGATTTGACTCTCAAAGCCAGACAGGGAACAAGCTGGGTGCCCAGCTCTATGGGGCAGTAGCATGGAGATGGCAACCACCTCTTCCCACACTGCCCCTTCCCTGGTTGGACTCTCACCACTGCCTTGTCCCAGATGACAGACATTCGTTCCTCTATGCCATTGGTTCCTTCTGGGATCGCCGTGAAGTTGTCTTTTCCAATGGCTTTCTGCGCGGTGCTGAAGGTACAGTGAGCGCTTCCTGACACCTGCAGATCACCACTGAAGAGGGGTGGAACAAACACTGTCAGTTGTTTTGCAGTCAGACAGCAACAGAGACATGAGGGATATGGATTTCCTCTGGCCACAAGCAGCCCCCAGCTCAGGTTTTTTTCACTCTGCACCCTCATTTCCACAGTCCCCCAGCCTGAACACTTCCACCTGTCCCAGCCCCTGGGGCAGCTGTGTCACATGGGGGCAAGAGACCTCTGCCATGCTGTGCTACCCACCTGAGCATGGACAGCATCCTGAACAAAAGAAAAGTCAACAGCTCAGATCCTAGGGAACAGGATGGTCCTTGTGACAGGCCAGAAGATGTCCTTTCATACTGGACTCCATTTCTGGCAGTTTGTCAGGTCTGCTTGAGAGAACCCTTCTGCACACAGGGAGGAAGAGGCCTCTCTGCTCCAGGGCTGTCTCCCAGTCGCACAAGCCAGCCCTGGCATTATGCACTGCCAGCTCCTGCATGCTGAGGGCTAGCACAGTCCTCCCCCACCCCATGAAAGCCTGTTGCAGTGGGATGGAGGGAGTTCGGACTGCCCAGAAGCAGCTCTCTGCAGGAAGCCCAGAAATGCTTCACTCTTCACCCTCTGCCCAAAGGGGTACCTGGACAGATGAGATACCCTGACCCATCCTGCTCCTAGGAAAGAGGAAGAGCCAGCGAGCTGCCCACAGACAAGGCAGGGTGAGCAGCTGTCCATGGCTCCCTGGAAGTCACCCAGCTGCTGCTCGGTCCTCAGGTAACATTGGACAGGCAGCAATTGGAAAGTCATTGCTGCCAGGCAAAAGGAAGCAGACCAAGGCAGGCCAGCTCCCAGCACTGCCAGCATGAGGCAAGGGGCCTCAAGCATCTTGACAGTGCAGACAGTGGCTCTTCTCAAGGCTGCAAATCTGCCCTAATCCACTGGTAATCTCCACCTTCCTCTAATAATTTCTGCCATATGTCTGATGAACTGTACAGACAGAGGCCCAGAATGATCACACAACATGCTCCTGCTGGAGACAAACAAGCCATCCAGCCCAGCTGGAACCGCACAGTCTCTCCTCCTGCTGCAGCCTCACAGAAAACGGTATAGCAAAAGTTCAGGACAGACACCTATGAGCTGCAGGGACCAAGAATTGCTTGTGTCTTCTTTGAGGTCGGGGCTACATTGGAAGTGGAAGGTAAGGAGTAGAAAACCAGTTCAGGAGCTGGGCTCACATTTCCTTGCCACTTGTTAAGACCTGCACCCATACCATACATCCAGTATGCGTGGAGGTATCTCTTGTTCATTGACAAATGAACACCTCATGCAAAATGCAGGGTGAGCTGCATACTCAGACTGCAAATGCATTAGCACTTCTCTTACACCCAGACACAGCATCTCCACTCTGGCACAACGCAGGTTTATCCTAACGTGTCCTGCTGCAGACACCTCTCAGTGACTCCTCATCCCTTGTTCATCTTGGAAGAGACATTTCCAGCATTACCGTCAGAGGACACTTCCATTTACAATCCCCTGGCTAACAGACCAGGCAGCACACACACAGCTGATGTATAAACATGGGCTGAGAGTGGAGGGGGATGCACACATGGCACACAGACAGGGCAGGAACATACAGTGATCTCAGCTGCTGCACTGGCCTTGCAAGTAGGATGGAGTGTAACTGTGAAAGGTCATTGCAAATTGCTGAAGTGCTTCTTTTGCTTGTCTTTGTTTTCAAAAAATCCTTTCTTTACCCTCTTGCCTTCAGGATGAAAAAACAACCTGCCATCCCAGACAGATGTGCAGGAGCTGCTCCTGAAGGTCTCCTGCACTCTGCAGGCTCTGCTACTGCTCACCTGTATAGGTGTGTGAATATATCTGCTTTGTATTTGACTGGGGTCCCCACCAGCCTGTCTAACCTGTAACACTCTCCACATTGGTGCAGCATCCCAATCCAAGCATCCATTCCCCACTTCTCCAGCTCAGTGAATCCTTCCATTGACAAGTCTGTTTTAGCTTGTCCTCATTTCTTTGCCTTCTTCAGGGTATTTAAAATGTTCATGACTAGTCCTATTTTTCTCATTAGTGATGTTAAGCTTAATGTGTTCTCCCTCCACTCCTGAGGACAAACCAACATGGCTTGGAGTCAGAGCCATTTCACTGCTCAGCTCATTACATACCTGTGCACAGTGAAGTGGTTCAGGCTGGACTAATCTCTTTCTTCCCTATCCAGAGTCCACTTTCTCCTAGCAGTACCCCCAGCAGAGCTGTCACTCACCTGGCCAGGAGGGAGTTAAGGTAGTCAGGAGTGGTTGGGTCTGGGCTCAGTGGCGGAGAGACCACAAATGCCGCAGCCTTGGCCCAGTTCTTGCTCCAGTAGTGTGTTCCATCAGTGCCCAGACTGGCCGTGATGGGCTCACCAAACACCACAATGCCTGGAGAAGGGCACAGAAAGAACAGTGTTTCGGTTCTTTCTCTGCTCCACAGCACTAACAACAGCCTGCAATTTCCTGAGAATACCCAGACCCAGGCCATCACCATAGGGTCCTCATGCACCAGAATCCCCCTTCACATCTCCTGGGGCAGGGGCACAGAGCCCACTGAACAGAGCCGTGCACATGCCTGCACTCGTGGGGCATCTCTGTGCTCCAGCACCATTGACAAATGGAGCTCCCAGACACCTGAAAAGGCACCCAAGCACTTCCAAGGGGCGAGCATTCAAAGGGAGGACAGAACTATACGCAGCAGCTCAACCCACATGCATTGAACAAGTATTCTCATTGAGCCCTTCACAGCTGCAGACAAACCGTGGTGTTTAAAACACTGCTCCTACCTGTGCCCCACATACTGATGTTACCTGATTGTCAACAAAAGGTGGCTCCATGTGGCCTACTGCAGTGTCACCCTGCCCTTCAGAAGTCAGGTAAGCTCCTAAGACTCCCTAGCAGAAGGGGAAGCTCTAGACAGCACTTGAAGCACAGTGCTGGTCTTGGCAAAACAAGCACAAGGACATGAGGACCACATAATCCAGCATCCTTGTGCAGCAGCAGGGCTGAGTGTAGCACCAGCTGCCACTCACCTTTTTTTCGGGCTTGTGAGATGAGGTCAGCAGCACTTTTGCTCATCACTTTAGTCACATAGAGAGGACAGTTGGTCTGGCTGGCAATAGTGATGGCCCGAAAGACAGCTTCTGCTTCCAGCTGGAAGAGAGGATGGCACACAGCTGCAGAGGAGCGCTGGCTGGGCAGGGACGAGCCCCTGTTACTCCCAACACACCACTGATTCTGCAGACACCCTGTGCCCTCGCTTCTACCTTTGACTCCCCCAGGGCAGTTTCATCAGGAAGACCTGAGGGAGGAAGCTTCCATCTCCCCACGGCCTGGCCCAAAGGCAGGCTACAGCAACACAATGCCTGGCACAGGAGCACTATCTGAACCCTGCTCAGGGGCCAGCAGAGCTGCATCTGCTGTTTTTTCCATTGCCTGGTTCCAGCTCTCATGACAGCCCAAGGAGCCCAGGGACTGCTGCCCAGCCAGCCAGCACAGTTTGCAGGCTGATGCCAGGCAGAGGGAAGGTCCACCCTTTCACAGCAGTCCCCTGCTCCAGGCTGTCCTACAGCTGCAGCAGGCTTAACCAGATGTCCCCTGTCACCCCCATGGCAGGGTGCAGAGGGCTGCACGCTGGCAGGCTGCTTGTGTTTGAGGTCTGGCCATCCTGTAGTGCAGCTTCTGCTTGCCCCAACCTGCTGACAGCTGCCCCATCTCACTGTCCTGCTGTTAGTGGAGGTAGATTTCCACCAGGAGGGATATCTTTGGACCATTACATCAGCCTGAGCTCAGCCCCAGAGTTCTCCAAGTGCTTGCTCCATAATTTGGCTTCAAGTGTTGGCTTGAGATAGTTCAAAACAGAAGCCTTAAAAAGACACAGTGATCCAGCCCCCAGGGCAATGCCTGGGACCATGCCAGCCAAAATGTCCCAGGGCAGAGGAGAGCACTGCATCCAGACACACATGCACTTCTACTCCTCTCATACTTCTGCAGATCTATTTGCTGTACAGTGAAAAGAGGTTTTTATCTTCTTAAAGACTCTTTAAATAGAAATTTAAGCAAGAAGTGATTTTTTATCACCATACTTATGGGCTGATGGGGTTTGATGGGGTTTGACATGTGGACAGGAGCAAACAGCCATCACTGCATACCCTCAGAGCAGGTTACAATCTGGAGTTGCATCATCCTACCCTACCAAGTCACCACCATCACCTGACAGAAGAAGATGCCTCTAACCCCCACTGAGGTCCCTCCAGGACAGAGCCACAGACCTACTCTCCTAATGCTCTGCCATCTGCCTGCAGGCTTTATGCGGTAGCAGGGTCATTTGTGCTCCACCTAACATCTTCCAAGAAAGAGCATGTTCTGGAAGAAGGACACTGTTTATTTTCAAAGGCAATGAGATCTGGATTTGGCTGAATGCATCAACCTTGCACTGTTCTCACTTGTCTTATACTTTAGTGGCATTTCAAGATCAAACACCTAACAATGTTTTATTGGCTTTGGATGAGATCTGCACTGCTTATGGTAACAGGAAGGTTCTCAAATCTGGGCACAACCACAGCTTCCCGTAACTGCACTTTAGCTTGCCAACTAGTGGCAACAGGTTAGAGTCATAAAAATAAGAGGGACTCTGAGCCACTGTGTTTGACACTGAGACTCTTCCCTGTACAGGAAAATGCTTTACACTCTTGTATTTCAAAGAGAGTAAGTACTGTTATTACACTAGGCCATTTATGTTGTAGTTGCCCAAATACAGCCAACTTCCTACACTTTTAATTTAAGCCAACTGATTTTATTTCAGAAGGCCCTGAAGTACAAATCTGCCCATGTGCTTCCCTGCTCAACTTTGCTATTGTACTAAATTCCTATTGTTTTCTTCTTTCACATGCTATGGGAAGTCAAAGCACCTCTCAGCAGGGAGTTATGTGAAGGGAACCTATCTAAAATTAGACTCAACTCATATTAATGGACCAAACAGAAAAATCCATACAAGCTAAAATTAGAAGTAATCTCATTAGTGTTCTGACAATGATTTGTAACCAGGGAATTCCCCTTCTCTTTCCCTCCCCCTCCTTCAAACAATGGCTTCGTCCATCTGCCTCTGAAACACACTTTAGAGACTAAGCAGATATAAAGGAGGAAAAGGCTGGAATCTGTCAGCACTTAGATGTGAACAGTGAATTCTAAAACTCATCAGTAGATTCTTCTTAGTCTTACAACTGTGGAGTCACCTATACAAGACAAATGCTCCCAAAGCAGCCTCAAAGATTGCTACAGCCATACACACATTTTGGTTGATTGATTCCCCTCTGTGAGACTCAGAACAAGGGCTTCTGTCTCTGCTGGGCAACTCAAGCACAACTAAGAAATGTCTGTCACAAACATGCACCTCGCTCTTTCCTGGCATGCTGATGAAAAAAGACAGCAGTGCCTGTAAAAATGGATACCCCTGGATGTATACACACTCTCCCCTGCCCTGATGCTTGCTTGGCCCCACTGAACACACCGAGCCCTACTGTCACTGGGAAAACTCTTCAGTGAAGCAAGGCTGAGCTGTCCTCTGCATCTTACCTCCTCAGGTCTGCTCAGCACATGACCTTCAGGGCCTGTTATTCCCATCTCCAACATCCTGGCTTGTTCCTAGGACATCAAAAGAACAGAGGGATGTTACAGGACTGAAACTATCAACCAAAAAAGCAGATCCCTTCTGTGTCAAGCCCTTCCCTGAGGACCATCAACACCCTGTGTCCTGTGGAACCACCAGGCATGGTAAGAGGCTGCTGTGCCCTCAAGAGATTTGAAAGAGAAGGAGGGAACATGGGGAAATGGGAGGGCAGGCACAATGAAACAAGAACAATGTGGCAACAAAACAGGGCTACAAAACTCCCAATCCTCTCCAGTTCCCAGGTCTGTGAAGTGCTAGCAATTACTAATTTTGGGGCATTTTATGATTAGGCAGGTGCTAAAATAGAGATAAGCTCTGGCCAATACAATTCCTCTGACCACTCGGTTCTCATGTGAAGGAGCCATCCAACTGTGCACTGCAGCTCTAAAAAGTCCAAACAAAAACTAATTCTTATAGTCTGAAAAGATGCTCAAAGAATGACTTGATTCATGCTCCTTCAACTCCCAAGAACAAGGGAGAGAAAAAACCAAATAGTTGTAGATCTTAACTGAGCAATGTCTTCTGTGTCTTAATGAGAATCAAAAACATTTGGATCTTCTGCCAGCCAGCACCAATTACAACCCAGCAGGCCAATACACACTACCCACCTGATCACTAAGCCACGTCCCTCAGAACATCTCCCTTGTGAATCCAGCTTCATCAGCTACCTGTTTGCTTACAGGGAGAAGTCTCTCTTGCCAAGGCAGTTGGCCTCAATGGACTTCACCTCTCCTGGTTTGTTAAGTGCAAGGCAAAGATCTCTGCCTCTCCACACTGAAGGCAGCTGCAGCAAACATATTTTACTTGATGGACACTCACTTCCATTTAGGTAATTGCTAATGGCACTATTTCAGACTTGCTTATGCACAAGGTATTCACAACAAAAAATCTTGCTAACTTTGATATTGCTGCTGAACAGCAAAGATATCACCTTGCACAAGACATCCAGCTTCAGAGCCACTTTGCTAATGCCCCACACCAAATCTGCCTGATACAGATTTTCAGTTCTTGCATGCCAGAAGTAGTTAGTTACCTGTGCAATTATATCCCCGTTTTCTGCATGAACTTGAGCTATGGCACCCAGCTCTGCCAGGCAGCTGAAAATCTCATACAGCTAAAAGAGAGACAAGAAGAATTGATTACTGAGCAGGCTGCCCATGGCCCTGGCACCCCTCATGGCCCTTCCACCCATGGCCCTGGCAGCAGTAGGACCCAGCGGAGCCATGCCAGGCAGAGCTCTGCCTGTGCAGGGACCATCTCTCTGAAGGATGCAGTCAACAGCAGATGTTCTTGGAGATCTCCACACTAGACTTTTCCTCCACCTGCAGTGCAGGAGCCCAGCCCGCCCACAGCACAGTCTGGAGCAGCCCTGCACAGGCAGCCAGGGTAGAGATGAGGAGCAGCAAGGCCTGGCCAGGGGCAATAGGCACCAGCCTTATGAGCTGCCCCACGTCCATCATGGCTGCACCCTGCACTGCCCCTTGAATCAACACAACCATGGCGGTGCAGGCGGTCTCACCTCAGTGTTGGACATCTGGTACAAATCCTTGTAGGCCATATACACCATGAAGGAGTTAACACCTGGGGCAGGGCAGAGAGGAGAGAGAGGTGAGCTGGGTAAGTCAGGCTGCCTGCTCTGGCCACCCTCCCCTCCCCACCAGCCGCCCTGTGGGTCACAGCTCCTGCTGGCAGCTGTGCAAAACCCTGCAGGCACCCAACAGCGCAGCCACCTCCTGCCCTCCCTGGCCAGGGGACAGGGCTGGCCAAGGCCAGGCAGGGAGCCACAAGACACAAACCTTTCTCCTGGACCATGGCGTGCAGCTCCTGCCTGACGTGGTCGCTCCAGCGCGGGATGTCCACATGCAAGGCGTAGTCGCAGCAGGCCTTGCCATCAGCCCACTCGCGCCACCGCTCCAGCGCCTCGGCCAGGCTGGACTCCGGCTCCGGCGCCACGTGATCCACTGCAGGGGCACAGCAAGGGCTGGGCAAGGCCTTCCCAGCCTGCCCGTTCCACCGTGGCCTGGCAGCTCCCCCACCCCAGGCTGGCCTCTTCAACAGCTTCAAGGCACCTCACCTTCACAACATGCCTTGGCTCCTCAAGTGCATTTACTGGCAGGGAAGTGCACAGAGCCTTTCTTTAATGGCCTCTGGCACAGGATCAGGGGTTTTTACATGCTTCTGCTGAGAAACTGTCTGAAAGCTGAAGAGCCTTGTCTTTCCCCATCCCCACTCCCACCCCATTAGCAGACAGCCTCCTGCCACACTGCAACACTAATGCACCTTTTATTGCACAGCAAGCAATCTCCACGCCTTGCCACAGAACATTTCACAAAACATTTTTTTTTTTTTTTGCATAGAGGAAGGAAAAATGGTGGGGGAAGGACAAGGAACTCAGCCCTTTATTGGAAGGATCAACATTTGCTCCTGCATCCCAAGAAACCTTGCAGTGCACACAGCTGTAACCACTGCACAGGACAACACCTGGACCTCAAACCAGTGCACAGCCATAGCATCCTCCAGGGAAGGACCTCAGAATTCCCTTTCCTTTTTCGTTAGCACTGTTTATTTTTGAGCAGTGTGGGATGCCAACATACTGCTCCGTTCCTCTGCTCAGAGCCATCTGAGCACCATGCTGCCCTACTGTTATTTAACAGAGAAATTGTGCCATTGCTCCTTTCTGAGAGTCCCAGAGGCAACAGTGGCTGCAGACAAGCACTGCAGAACACAGGATCTCCAAGGCCAAGGGGTCCTATGTATATCTCCTGTCCTATCACTTCATCATTACTAGGGATCAAAAGATTCATCCCAATCCTTACTCCCTAGACAGCACTGACAGAGATCACAGAAAATATGAACACACTGTCATGGACTTTGAAAACACAGAAGACTGAGAAAAGCACATAAAAAATAAAGAACTGGGTGATCTTGCATGAGTGCTGGGTGGTGTCATGCACAGGCCATGCCTGCTGCACTTACTAATCATGGTGGTTCCACCAGCCAGAGCTGCTTTTGTTCCTTGGAAGAAATCATCCACAGAGGTCATTCCCTTGTATGGCATCTGCAGGCGAGTGTGGACATCGATTCCTCCAGGGATCACCATCTTCCCATTGGCTTCTATGGTTTTGACCCCTCCAGGAACAATCAGGTTGTCTCCGATCTGCCTGATGAGATCACACCAAGATAGTCTCACAAAGGAAAACCTGCCACAACTTAACCTCTGAACAGCTCAGCCAGGGACTGCCAGGGCAGCTCTCTGCCCACAGGAACACCCCGCTCTGTCCTGCTCCCAGACCCAGGTTTGCCAGAGCAAAATCACTCCACTCTGCAGCAACATACAGGATTGTCTGGCTTGCTTACACCCATGCTGTGCTTAGTCCAGGGGTGGCTGCCATCTGTCCAGCTGCTCTGCAGGTGACTTGGATGGCACCTGCTGGCTGGGGCACGCCCTGGGTTGGGGTAGCTGGGGAGTATGGTCTGATGGCGATCTCTGCAGTGTGTGGTGGGAACCTGCCTAGGACACCTCATCCCACACAGGCTCACGAAACAGGCTGCGGCACGCATTCCAGAGTAGCAGCCCTAACTGCTATCCCAGGGTGCAGGCTCACAAAACCCGACACCAGCCCTGCTTCCAAGTGAATCTCTCCTGTCTCTCCTGTCTAATCTCTCCTGTCTCCCGTCCTTCTGCCCACCTTAAGTAAGGATCAAGTCTGAGCTTACTTATAGATAAAGATGATTTCCAGTGTAATGCCACAGCTGCTAGACCAGCTCAGGGCTTATCAGGGACTTGCAATGCTGCTCACAACACAAAGTCCCAAGAGTGAAGGACTCCTGGGAGCTGGGAAATAGCTCAGCAAGTGCCCAGCCTGACCGGCTGCAGCCTGCTGGGCTCATGGCACAACCTGTAAGCTCTGGGCTCACTGTCTTCCCAAGAAGTGCACAGTTCTCCCCTCTCACCTTGTCTCTTCTGTGATCCTGAAGGACAGCTTTGCTATCAGCAGGGCCACACTATAGTGAAGGCAGCTAAAATCACAAGTACCTAAAAATGTCTTCTGAAAACAGGAAATCTAGAGAGTTCCAGGATAAATGCACTAGTAACCTAATACACAACTATAGTGCTCTGTACCCCGTCCTGTTCAAGCACAACTTGACATATCCAACCCTCCTGCAGGCCAAGTCACCTGAACCTCAGCATTCCCTTTTTCAGTCCCCGTTCCCTCAACCCCTTTATGTGTCCCATATGTTCAACTGAGCCTTCAAATCTCTTCCTTCAGAAATCCTACTTTCATCAAGCCCTTCTCAGTGCTCCTTGATAAATCAAGATTAAAGGTAAGTTGGTTTTAGTGGAAAACTTCTGATTTCCTTGGCACACTGGGGAGGTAAAAATGAGAAACAAATTCCATTTTTGCATTTCATTCAAGCTGAGTCACTTTGCAGTTTTTTTTTCCCTAGTGTAACAAAAATTCTGTGGACAGAACTGCTCACTTTACTGTCCTCACAGCAATAAATCAGCAGCTCTTCCCACTGCTTTTATGGAGATGAATCCATCACTCAAGGTTTTTAATTGCTCACTGTATTATTCGCAGAATTCACTTGTAAGAGCATTTAGCTCCCAATGCAGTGAAATTCTGTAGCCTCCAGGCTGTAGATGAGGCTCAATGATTTGCCCATGCACCACAGCAACACCAGAAGCTGGCTCTGACCCCTGCCTGTGTACAAGCACTTGTCAATCACAAATGGTCTTGTCCACCAGAGAAAAATACAATCACACTTCTTGAAGTATTTAGCTGCTGATGGATATTTAACATACATCACCCTGGGAAGGCTGGATACATAACTCTTACCACAGAGCAAGCAATGCCTTTTCAAGTCTCAGGGCTATAAACTATCATGGTTCTTTCATTTCACCCAGTGTGGAGCTGGCCCCAGCACAATACCTTTGCCAAGTTTGAATGGCAGCCTTTAAACAACTGAGCTATTCCTGCAGCTCTGACACATACATGAAGAAGCTGGGGGAACCCAGAGGTCTCCCTGCAATTTCTGGAAATCTCAAGGATGCAGATGACTTGCAGCACAGCACTATCCCTGTAAGTGCTAACAAACAGGATCCTGTGTGGCGTCATTCATGCTAATACGGTTAACAGAGGGCAAAAGAGAAGTCACAGATAAACCTTGCTCCTGGTGCAATTAGACACAACTTTTGCTATACTATGCTGTACAATGGACGCAGAATCACGATCCCACAAACCTGACTGCAATTCAGTCACTAGAGTTCCTCTGAAAACATGAGACTTATGTGCTTACACACACTGCGGAGAGCTGAGCCTCTGAATAGAGAGGGTTATCAAGTTTTACTGCTTGGCAAGTTGGGCACAGACCACATCCACAAAAAGGCAATAACCACCCAACCTGAAGCTGGTTTAAGGGGAGAGGAAGATAATAGAAATCCAATACTTACTTTATGAGGCCATCCTCAATGTAAATGTCAGCATAGAATGACTGGTCATCATTGACTATTCGCCCTCCTTTAATAAGGAGACGATCACTCTGAAAAGGGAAGAGCACAGCAGCTGTCAGTAACATAACACACATGCTTTGTTCACTTTTGCCTGAGAGGGTGGTTAGACACTGGAACAGGTTGCCCAGGGAGGTTATGGATGCCCCAGTGCTGGCGGTATTCAAAGCTGGGTTGGCTAAGTCCTTGAGCAATCTGATCTAGTGGGAAGTGTCCCACTAGAGGGGGTTGGGACTACATGATCTTTTAAGGTTCATTCCAACCCCTCAATATATTAAGGTTTTATGATTCTCAGCATTCTGTTCTGTGCTCTCCCACTGCTCACCTCAACCACGGATGCTGCAGAAAGGTCACTGGACCTGTGTCAACACTCCAAACAACAGCACAAGAGCAAGGACTGAAAATGTCATACTACTAAAGCTGTTTCTAAGTGGGAGAGGGGGCTGCCAGAAACAGTACCTAGGCAGACTGAGCACAAGGGAGAGTCACAGGGGACGCAGCAAATATGCTTCCATAAAATACAGAGAGAAGTCAAAAGCTTCCTACGCCAGGACATTATGCACATAACTTGGCAGGCAGCATGAGCCACACACCAGCATTTAGAGCAAGTCTGTACTAAGGGCATGTCTCTAATGATACCATGTAAAGTAAGTTGCATTAAAGAAGACAAGTTACTCTCTCCTCTGTTATCACCTTGCAAAAACCACCAACAGGACAGCCAACCAGCTGTTAATCTGTCACTCTCCTGCCGTGTTGGGGTAATGCTTCTGAGGCATTTCACAGGTCCATACAAAAACCAGGAGGCACTGGAGACTGCACACCGGTCTCATGATTTACCACCTCTTCTATTCTTCTCACCTCTTCTCCTTTCTATTGACCAAAATGGCCAGCAGCCTTCTCCAAAGGAGCACAGCCAGACACCAGAGGAACACCCCAACCAGAATTGTCCTTATGCTCTTCCTGCATTCCCACTTTTGGACCAGACAACTCAGCATACACTGATGGGAGAGGCTGGGCACTGTCCTGTGGGGAACAGGCCCTGTCCAGAGGAACTGGGATGGCTGAGGTGCTGCTCTTCTACCTACCTCTACCTGCACAAGTCCGCACAAGCAGCTGCAGGCAGTACAGGGGCAAACCACCTGATCTCACATATGCCTGCTATGGATTCAGGTGACATAGACCGACTGCTGTGCCAGAGAACATGTTGTCTGACTGCTTAAAACACCTCCAACAACTCTTCAGCTCTTGATCACACCTTACATTCCTCTCTGTTACCCCTACTGCCCACAGCCCAGGTTTTGGCATGTAAATACACTCCCTTTCCACAGTGTGAGCCTGGACAAAGGCCGACCAGAGCCTTCAGCAGGGCTCACATGCCAGCCTCACCCTGTGACGCTCTGGCATGGTTAACTGCTCTGCAGGGAAATAGGTTTGCTCTCCACCCGCCACCCTTGGGGTCATTTCTGAAGTATCGCCACCATGGTGGGAATTTGCATTTCCTTTCTGCCAACAGAAGGATGCAAAGAATACTCCTGCATCCCGGCAGCAGCCAAAGCCCAGAGCCCCGCGTGCGTTTTACAGCAATCTCATCCACGCGCAGCGGAGACAAAGGAACTGGGTGGGGAAAGGAGGGGAATGCGCTCAGCCCCGCCGCAGCTCGGCGCGGGGAGAGCCGCGGGCTGCCCGCCCTGCCCGGCGGGGCTGCCCCACGGCCCCGGACTGCCCCACGGCCCGAGCTGCCCCACGGCCCCGGACTGCCCCACGGCCCCGGGCTGCCCCACGGCCCCGGGCTGCCCCACGGCCCGGGCTGCCCGGCGGGGCTGCCCCACGGCCCGGGCTGCCCCACGGCCCTGGGCTGCCCCACGGCCCTGCAGACGGCTGGCACCCCCGGCAAGGGGGATCTGCCTTCCCCGCCCAGCACGGCCCATAGGGAGCCTCTCCTCCCTCCCACCGGGAAAAGAGCTCAGCTGAGCTGCTCCCGGTTCTCCTGCCACTCACCGTCCTCTCCAAGAAGCCGACCTGGGGTCAGTCCCGCTTCTTCCCTAACCCAAGCTAACACACCGGGCAGAGGTCTGCCCAAACTGTGCTAACGGCGGCCTGGAAGCAAGGGCACGCCGCAGCCCCCCATGCACAGCTCCTTCAGACATCCTGCACTCCATGAGCACACAGAGATCCTGATCTTGACCAGCGAGCTGGGGACCACAGCCACCTCTGACGAGCAGCGGAGGCACAAGGACAGCTGGTGTGCGCTGGCTGGGCAGTCCCACACAGCTGCGCTACGTCTCTCCCCATGGGGCACGTGCTGGGTGATGCTCAGCTTTGGGGCTGAGGGCCCTGAGCACAGACATGATAACAAAAAAAATCTCTCTGCCCAGATCCACTAACAGCCCTCCATTTTTTTTGTCTTGTCCTCTCCAACTCACTTTCTCAAATTCCTGGAGCTGGTTCTCACTAGAGTGTGGGAGCATCAGCAAATACTGATGCTGGCCTGCACATCAGACCGGAGGAAGCCAAGGGAGTCAGGCAGAGGTGGCACAGGTGCAGGAGACTGTCACATTGACAATTACTGAATAAAGTGTTAATATGAGCTCAAGAAATATGCCTGCTCCACACTCACAAGAGGTCATTCTGTGGTAGATGTGAAGGGCTGCTCAGTGCTAACTGTCAGTACACAAAATTGAGAGATCCCCAGTGGCTGAAGCACAAACAAGGCATCCATTCAGGAGAGCAGGCATTGCTAGAACCCACCGTACCCACCCAACAGTGAAGGGACTGCACCAGCACCCACCCACTGACTGCAAGGAAAAAAATACAAGTTGAATAAGGAAAATCCATGCATGCCTGCAGGCTCTGGCATCATTCAGGAGTGCACCAAGGTGTCAAGAGGCAGGGAAAAAAGAAAATAAGAGAATGAAGCAGTTATGAGGAAATGAGTTTGACTTAACGGCCAGGCTTCTTCAGTGCATGCTACCAGAGCAGTCCCAGACTACAATAAATGCACTGTTCCCATATGATATGGGCTCACTGTGCCTCTGTACACCCACCACAGCTCTTGCCAGCCAGTGTCAGGCTGTGTCATCAGCCTCTGAGCAGAGGGAAAAGCCCTCCTGCAGCAGGAGCCATGGGGCATGGCCAGGGAGGGAACGGCCAGTGCCCAGCACAGCCTCTGGGCACAGGGCGCGGCACGCTGCGCTGGCCGTGCCACCCGCAGCAGCACTGCACTGCACTGCACTGCACTGACCTGCCAGGCCCCTTGCCCGGCCTCCACTGCCTCCACAGCACTCGGGCAGCCAGTGACAGCTCACCTGCCACCGGTGTGGTGCCTTCTGTGACGACACATTTCTGTGATGCCTACGAGGCCAAGCCTGGAGCTTTCTCTCCAGGACAGCTCTGCCAAAACCTGCCAGATTCACCACCAGCCCTCAATACCTCTCCATGCTGGTAAGCCTTTATGCAGAACTCTCCCTGTCTCTCTGCCTGTTTGCATTTGGGATCAAGCTTTCAAACCCATTACCCATTCCCTCATGCCCACACTCTGCTCCTGATGTCCTTAAGCATCATCTGGTCATTTGGAGATCCCAAAGTATCAGGTGGTCTTCAGAGTGATGCTGCAGAAAGAAAGGCAGGCAGCACTTCCAGAAAGCTGCTGAACCCAGCCAAGTACAGCGCTCACCTCATTTACAAGGACATAATTAGGGGAGCACAGAAGCAGGTGTATGGTTTTACTGCTTTTTCCCTTATAAAAGCAGAGACACTAATTGCAGAGGTGTTTCATCAGAAGCTTATGTTTCCTCCTTACTAATGCACCACACAACAGCATGGAAGAACCCCTGGCTAGTGTCATAGGGAGAGATAGCTACCAGCTACACTGTGATTCCCTACGGTTTGTGTTTTAGAAATGACGTACTGATAGCTACCAGTTCACCAAAATCTGTCTGGTCACTGACTGAGGCCTTCTTCCCCATGTGTACCTAATACAACATACTGGCCAACACCATACAGACCTCCTTGTTTTTAGAGGTGGCAGAGACATCACAGAGATGTGCTTGTGGGCTTCGGCAGGGGAACTGGGGTGGGCATGGCTCACACCAAGAAAAAATATGGGATCTCCAGTCTACCTGGCCTAGGAGAGGATTTTATGACAAAAGCACAAAGACTGAGTAATTTTGATTCAACCAACAGTTCTGTTAACAGGTATTTTGTAAAATCAGGACAAGATTTTAGTCTTCCACCTCTCTTCCTGCCGAAAAACATACTGCAAGAGGGGAAATACTTTGATTATCTTTCCAAACAGCCAAAGAAAGGAACCAATAAAAAGTCTCTCAACAGACACACAAGATCTGAAATTGCTATTCTCCTGAGCTGGGCACCCTAGAATCAGCACACATGAAAAGTAATATGATGTTTAGTGGTCTCTGATGCATGGTGCACAGCAGGAGACAGTGAGGAGCAACACATGCATACCAAGCTGATGGAGCCATCACTGAGAAAGGCAAAGCTTTGGCTAACCTCCCCTTCCCGTGTTTCCTCCACAGCACAACTGACAGACATGCCTGCACTTCCCAGCCCTCCATCAATGACTACAGTCTTGCCCGTCACGCTGTCACATACAGCTTTTGACCAGGCTTTTACAACTCATGTTGGGAATAATTTGCACAGAAATTTATCTCGCACGAACACATGCACTACTTGCTCACGCTCCTGGCCTCTCCACTAAAATGGCTGTCCTGGAAAAGATGAGAAACTGCTGCAAACAGATACAATAGGCAAACTCTGATTTTTCAGACGTTACTGGCAGAAACCAACTACAAATACTGACTGCAGCACTGTTGAGTACAAGAGGAACCAGGAGGGATTGTTTCTGCACCTCCAGAAACACACTAGGCAGTTGAAACAATAGCTGTTGGGAAGCACAAATACCCAGTTCTCCAATACATCCTTCATGAAAGCCCAACCTGCCCATTGCTTGGGTGACAGAAGTGCAGCATTTTCAGTTTCAGCAAAAAAGCAAAGGATTTAATAGGAATAAATCAAGCAGCTTGGAAGATTTTGTTACCACTGAGGGGAGAGAGCTGCCATTGGATCCCAGAGGAGCAGGCACAAGCTCTGCATATTGATAAAGTATATAATAAAGAAAAAGCCCCAGAGAATGAGAGAAATCCCACCTGCAGCAGCAGTTGGGGTGTCTCCATCATAGTCTAAGGATACAGAAAAGGCACTATGTGTAAAGCCATAATATTGCTTGTGAAACCATCTGAATCTAGGCTGACAAAGGAATTTCTCTTTACAGTGGTCAAGATCTTAATGCTTCTTTGAGAACATTTTGTTCACATTTGTAAAAACAATAATGGAAGTCAAGTGCTTTGCTCTTCCTTTTTCTTCAAAGGGCCAGAACTGTCCTCAATAGAAAAATCAGGAGCTACAATGAAGCCAGCAAAAAAGCCAGCAAGATGAAAGACCAGACTGCCTTCCCAGGAGCAAGCCCTCTGCGGCTTCCGCAGGGCGAGCCGTGGAGCAGAGCTGCCAGGCAGAGATCAGAGCAGGAGAGCCCCGGAGGGAGCGCCGCGGCAGCGGTGGGACCGGGGCTCCCGCAGCTTCAGGGCCAGCCCAGCCGCCGCCTCTCCCGGGCGGGCCGAGCCAGGCGGGTCCCGGAGCGCCGCAGCGGCACCGCCGCACCTGATACGGCGAGACCGAGGGGCTGCTCGGCGGGGACACCGAGCATGGGGAGCGCCGTGCGGGAGGCTGCAGCAGCCGCCCGCGCCCTCTGGCCCCGCACGGGGGAACGCCCCACCGGCACCGGGCACTGCCGGGCACCGACCACCGCAGACGCTCCAGTCCGCGCTGCGCCCGCGGGGCGCGGGTTCTGCCCAGCACAGCGCACCAGCGGGGCCGGGGCACCTGCGCGGGCGGCGGCTCTTTGTCTCCGACCCGCAACGACGGACGCCGGCACCGAGTTTCCCCCCGCCCCACGGGGCGCCCTGCCGCGCCCGCCGCACCCACCGTGATGCGCGGGATGTTCTTCTTGCCCTGGTACGACATGACGCCGTCCGGTCCGGCCCGACCCGCTAACGCCACCCGGTCTGCCTCCGCGCCGCTCCTCACAAAGGCGAGACCGAGCCCGCGCCCGCCGCACCAGGTACCGGCACCGACCCCGGGCACCGGCACCGACCCCGGGCACCGGCAACGAGCACTGACACCACGCACCGGCACCAGCAACGAGCACCGACACCGGCGCAGGCACCAATGCTGTCCGCTCTGCGTCTCCACCCAGCCTGCAGGGATCGCCCACGGCAGCAGCCACAATCAGGGCTCTGTGCTGGCCAAGACCTTCCATGTAGCACTGGCACGTAGAATGAACAAGGTCTGTAACAGAACAGGCTGCACCTGCATCACACCTCAACTTTCTTTCACATGCACAATAATTGGAAACATTAAAAAATAATAAAATACACCACACATCTGGCTCCAGGAATCCTATATGCGACACAAACACTGCAAGTGCTGGCAAGGACTCTTCCAAGGACTTCTTTCATTTTATCTGCTGTGACTTTGGCAGGAAGGTGTAAACGGTGGAATTGTTTGCAAGCACTCAGCGTGTGCTGAAACAGACGATGCTGAGCCTGGCCCACAGCTGGCCAGGACCCTGCCAGCAAGAGCTCTACCACAATGGGACAAATTTGTCTACCCTTTCCTGCTTGCCACAATCCATTGTGTTGCCAGCAGGTCCTAAGACCCATGGCCACCCAGAACCTTGCTTTCTCCTCCAGCTGCGATTCCACTCTTGCACAGAGCTTTGAACACCATCAGCAAGATGCTCCTACAGATCCTGCTGCCAGGCAGCTCCACTAGGAAAATCTTACAGCCACACCTGGCAAGGACATTGCTGTAAATCCAATTCTACTTCCTGGCAGAAAAACAAGCCATCTGACCTGGGTGACCAACACGCAAACCCTCCCTCCAGTTTGCTTTCTGAACTAGAACCTAACAACGGCATCAGGGGCCTGACAAGCACCCTGCTCACCAGTGTGTGCACAGGCATTTCACAGCACATCCCCTCACTCGTCCCCATCTCACAGCACAGCCCCTGACACTGCAGCCAACTTTGACTGCTACCAAACCCTAAGAGAAGTGGGTGACAGCAGCACGGACTGTCAGTACCACGTGCTCTGCCCTAACCCTGCCTAAAGCTTTTACTACCCACTGAGTCTGTTACTCCGTGTGCTTGGGCTGAAGTTCTTGGCTAGTTTTACTGAATTTGTATTTATTCTAAAAACAAAAACCTTTCACCAGTTTGAAGTCAAAGTCAGCAAATGCTCAACAACTTATTTATTACTACCAGGAGTGTGAGAATACTGACAAAATTTCAAGGGCTGCTCGGCCCTCCTGTTTCCCTTGTCCCAGCTACCATGCCACTGCTGGTGAGCTGCTGTACCCCTGTAGTCAGCAAGAGATGGCTGGAAACCTTCCCCTCTCCGGCAGATCCATGGCAGGGGATGTCTGCAAGCACCAGGCAGAGAACAGGGGAGCAGGGCTGTGCCAGAGCCTCTGCAACTAAAAGCCTGTGGGGAGAAGATCAGGTACCAGACCACACCATTCTTGTCATGACACTGCAATGCATCAAGAACAGGTCCTGGTCTCTACTGAAATGAGGCTGTTTCTCACCTCCCAGACCCAGCCAGCCTAAACTCCCATCACCAAAGCTCTCAAAACTTCACTCACACATTTCCTGGAAAGTTTATGAATATCTCCATGCCTGGTGGTGCCACATTAACTTTGTCTAGACTCAGTAACAGAAACAGCAGCAGTTAATTAGTTAATAATAGATAAATGACTATGCAGATGCTGCTGACTTCAACATTTGGACAGTTTCAAGAGCCAAGCTTGCATCAGCCCCCTGGATGCTGGCCAGCCACAGTGACTTCAGATACCTAGTTTGAAGAGATGTGCTTTCCTCATGGTTGCTATGTGACACTCGCACAAATACAATCAAACACCCTGCCCTGGGCCCAAAACATTCAAAACAGAAAAAAACTTTTTCCATAGGATCTCTTCCAGATGCAGTGTGTGAGGCGCTACTCACATGCTTTAAAATATCCTCCACGAGTAGCACGGTCAGTCTCAAAGTTACTTAAAATGGCAACTCAGAGCTCGAAAGCTCCTCATGGCTCCAGGTGTCTGTGGACAGCCACAAATGAGAAGAGCAGGGCGAGGAGCACCAGTGGTGTGAAGACAGAACAGAAAGCCCATGCTGCTGCAAGGACTTTGGCACCAAAATAAACGCAGCTCTGACTGCATTGCCCAGCAATGCTCAGCAGCCTGGCTCAACCCCACTCTCTGGGGACCAGGAGGCTTCTGACCTGACTCTAATGCAAAGGTAAAAAGCAGATCCCACCAGCCCTATGTGTCCATGACCAATGACTCTTATACAGGTGCAACCAACATTCAGTGGTTGCACCTGTATAAGAGTGGATATCACCAGTCACGGAACTATCTGGGCTCAAATGTCATAATGTTCAGCAGATTTGCCAGGCCAGCCTGTCCCCATGCATACAATCTCCTCCTCCCATACATATTCTTTGCACAAAACCATCCTCTCTGCTCTCCTAGCAGATGAGTCTTCAGGGGTTAAGTTACCTCAGAGGCAGTGAATCCAAGGGACAGAAACATCATCCCTGCACCGAAGTGGGAAGTCCTGTGCCCCCAGAACAGCTCCTGCACACCCAGAGCCCTTGCCATGTTCCTGGAAATATCTGCTTCAAGCAGGCTGAACACGTTGTGTCAATGCGGGGCTGGCTGGCTGTTTTACACCTGGCTGCAAAACCCAGTTTCTTTTCTGCTTACAAACTCCATAATGACCAACATGTCCTGAGAAGAGCATGATGCTTTCAAGACCACATCAGCCCAAATAACACTCACAGCATCATATCAAAACCCTGGCAGTGCAAGATTGGCTTGCCACCTCAGTGCCCCAGAGGCAGTGGCCAGGTGCCCCAGAGCCAGCTCCCTGCCACCACTGCACTGCCCACACGCCAGGACCAGCCACTTCCAAAGCCATGACCACCCAAAGCTGAGAAAGAGGACAGAAGGAAACCAAGGACCATTGCCAAAAGATAGTGTGAAAAATCAATCTACTTTCATGCTAGGGTAAGTTTTGTGGTAAAACATAAGATTTTTGCAGCAAGCAGGAACTCTTTAACTGAATCCCTAATTTCTCTGGCAATCTTGCCCTGCTGCATAACTCCCATGGAATCCAATATCTGTCTTCTTAAGCAGGGGGGTGGGATAACAAATTCAACAGTTTTGCTTAAGTGCTGGCAATAACCTCTGTCCTAGCATGAGAGCCAAAGAACTGACTCTTACTGCTGTGCTTCAGGCATCAGATTTCTTAAAAAACACAAACACATATCTGTGGGATTTTTTTTTCAATAAAAACCTGAGTATTTAGTATTCAACTCCACAAACTGTAATGCAAGTTTAACTGTTGCATTTGTTATGCAGGAACTAGTTCAGTGGATTGGATTTGTTCCTATTGTTCGTAAAAGTAACAGATATGATGTAACTCCAAATTATTCTCTTATAAAAAGAACAAGTAAAACCAAAACAGAGATGCTGAATGGGGTGATATTGAGGTGATGAATTAATGCTCTTGAAGTGCTTTAGGATCCCTTCCACAAATTCAGGATTTTAAACAGCTAAAGGCAGTGCACAACTGCAACTTCAGGTTGTGCCAAGCTGCCTCCTGAGGCACAGACTGCTGTTGGCTTGGTGGTCCTGCTATAAATTGCTGGCACTGGAAACCAAAAAGCTGAATGCTGAAGTCAGAGCACATTTTACAAGTGTCAGAAAAACTAAGAAAGGATCAAGTTAGTCCAAGCTTTGTTCTCCATTTGAGACAGCCCTGCCTGAATTTCCACAAATTATATATCAAGTGGTATCACACATACCACGAAAAAGCAAAGGACTGGCCCCTGCTGGTCTTCTGGAGGGGACAAACTCTTTGCCTGCTTTCACTGCCTACTAGTTTCCCTTGCATTTCTTTTCCCCTTTCTCCCCAGCCAACGGAGCTGCCCCAGCCTGAGGTAAAGCCACAATCCCATGTTTGTGGGACCACAGCCAGTTGCAATGGAAATGACAACTTAAGCTGCAGAACCATGCAGCAGGAAGGACCAAGTGTCTGGGGGTTAGCACCACGTGCTATGACTGCACAGGAGGGTGAAGATGCAGGGTCTCTGCACGGCTGAGCAGTGAGGAGGAACGTGGAGGATGCCTCCACAGGCTTCTGGTTGACCTTCCCAGGCACCAGGCACCAAGTGTAAGGCTCCTTCCCCACTCCTCAAAGCCCTGTTGGCTCTGTGGATGTGCAGTATTGCAGCCCTCCAGTACCTGTACAAGCATCACCAGCCTTCTGGGAACATCCTGGCCACAGGAATTCAGAGGGTGTTGTCTGTGACCTACAGAGAAACTCTCTTTTTACTTCATGGTAGTAAAGTGAACACAGTAATCCACTCTGGTTAAACAAATGGCTAAACAAATGACAGCTCTCAGAGAAAACTACAAGACACTTCAGAAGGGTAGAGTCCACACTGGCTACTACTGATGAAAACCTGCACTGACTTAAATCACTCTTATTAAAAACAGTCTCTGCAAATAGCCCAGATCAGCACTGAATCTGGCTCCCCAGTGTTGTTCCTCCAAATCTCAAGTCTTGTATGGCAAAAACTCTTGCTGCAGCAGAACTCAGTAGCAGGGAAACGAACCTGCTTTGAGCAAAGAGCAGCTGAAGGACACACCTCTTGCTCCTGAGGAAGCCCACAAAGGCAGCTCCCATAGCCACGGCCTCCACAGTAGTCCCCTGGGCCCCTACCCTAATGACTGTCCCTAAATCCACTGGCAAAGCCGAAACTCCCACTGACAGAGCAAAGGTACAGCTCCCAACTGCTTTGAGCTATATCCCCATCATGACTTCAGTGTGCTGCAATATACAGCCGAGATTTTGTCCTTCCAATAGACTTTGTGATAAAACTAAGCAAGGTTGGACCATGTGCCTGGGTCTGTATTATTCAGTCCAGCTGCATGACACCACGTGTTATCACCAAGCATTTATTCACTGGAGCTGTCTCCCTGTAGAAATGTTAGGGTTTTAATTGTAATTAATGTCATTATAGGAAAACAAACAAACAAACAAAAGGTGTGTTGGTCTGTTGTACTTCAAATAAACTGTTCACTGCAAAAATTAGAAGACAGATCTCTGTCTGTTGTCCTGGACACAGGCAAGTCTCTTACTTTCAGCTTCTCTAATAAACAAGTTGCTTGGGCAAGAGTAGATGACTTGAGCTCTCTCACTGTTTCTTAATCTGTGAAATTATTCAAAGTTCAATTTGCCTTGACAAAAGTGCCTTTGTGTGCCCTGAATCTGCAGAGTCCAACACAGGGAAACTCCCCATGGCTGTGCAGGCAATGGGGCTCAGTGTGCCCAGCTCATTTCCCATTGCACTGTCCTATTGTGGGTCACCCCAAAGCTTGAAAGCCACAGTATCAAGTCATGCAATTCCTTCTAGCCATGCACACACAAAAACACATGTATGAAGTTGCCCACCCTTTTAGGCAAGATGTGCAGATAAAACGGGTTACTTACTTACTGACCCTTACTTTCCTGATGCTTATCAGCTGAAGGCCTCAGAGGAAGAAATCTAGAGGCAGAAATCATCAGGAAGAGAGGAGCTGCTGAAGGAAATCCTCAGCTACAAAACACCGGAGATAAGGGTCTACATAAGGCCTTAAAAGGGAACAAGGCTTTCTTCAAATTTTTGGCACAGCTAATAAAGAAAAGCTCACAGCAAAGCATGCAGACAGGCTGTCAGGAGTTTCAGCTCCTTTTCCAACAAGCAACAGCATAAAATTGTTAATGCAGTGGTTAGTTTTGCAGCTGCTACTTAAACCACGTGGACAAGGTTGATACTGACAGGAATAATGTCAATTTTGTTCCTGACTCTGAAAAACAGCTGTAAAGGAGCAAAGCTCAAGAACATGAACTGAGAAGCATGCCAATAAGAAAACAAAAAGCAGAGGCTGAAGAAATTGAAGTGCAATGAAGAAAGCTCAAATTAAGCATTGCCTAGTTAGACATTCCTGTAGATGACAGTGGACACTTAGGACAGCCTAATGCTTTTCCCCAAAACCGAGACAGCTCAAGTCACCACAGTCCACCGCCATGCTTCCACTAGGCTCATGCTACTGAGGTTAGGCTTCCAGATCACCAGGGTCTGCTGTTTGTCAGGGTTTGCACTCCAGACCCAAGTGGAGGTTTCTGCTGAACGCCAAGACAATCACTACACCTCTCTGTGCTAAGATGCAGGTGATTTTTTATTCCATCTTCAAAAATGGGGAGGTGGGAGGAGGTTTGCCCCTGTTCACAGCTGAAAAAAAGTGACCTTAAGATGGCTATTAAAAAGTTCAGCTCCTAACAAACTTATTGACCAACAACAGCGAATAGCCTTACTTGCCTGATGCAAAAATGAGCCACAGGACCATTGAAATCCCAAACAAGATATTCACTCAACACTATTAACCTAATCATCTTCTTGCCCAACTGCTAGTGCAAATAGGACCAGAACCAGCACAGCAAGCCAACTCACCCTCCAGCAGAAGGACTACACTGTGGAGCTGGATGGATTAGTTTATCACTTTCACTTTGGTGTAAGTTGAGAAACTTTGTGCCTAGTGATACCTCCAACGCTGTCAATTTCCAGATCAATGCGCCGCCCCCACTGCTGGTGTGGTACTTCTAGTTTGTGTCCATGAGAGATAAGGATCTGCCTGGTTTGAAATAGCAGCTCCAAAATCCCCCGGTTTTGTTTTTCTTCCATGTTCGGTGGCGCGGGAGTAGCTATTCTTTCATAAAAGTATAAAAGAGCTCCTGCAGCAAACCGAGCCAGCGACTCCGACTCTGCCGGTGCCGCGGCGAGGCCGCCGACATCCCGCTGGGCGGGCGGAGCGCCGCGCCCCGGGGACGGCCGCGACGGTGCCGCGCCGGGGGGACGCTGAGGGCAGCCGGGGCGGAGGAGCCGCCGCAGCACCACCAGCAGCTCCTGCAGGGCCAGCCCCGGGGCCGAGCGGCGGCCGGACCCAGCCGCGGCCCCACACCGCCCCCCGAGACCCCGCCCTGGGGCCCGCGCCCGCTGTCCCGGCCCCGGCCCAGCCCCGCCGCGCCGCCGGCCCCTACCCTGTCGTCCGCGGGGGCTGCGTCCTGGAGCCGCTCTTCACCGGAGGTGGCGCGGAGGCCGCCAGTGGTCGGACCGGTGCCGGGGGCCGCGCCGGGCGGAGAGTCGGCATCGGCGCCGGGGCGGGTGGGCTGCGGGGCGCGGCGCTGCCCAACGCGCAGTGCCCCAAAGTCGAGGGTCTTGCTCTCGAAGGCGCCCTCGACGTTGCAGAAGAGCCCCCCGCGCTTCTGACGAGGCACCGCCGCCGAGCCGGGCCGCGCCAGGTACACCGGCAGCTCCTCGTCGTCGCGCCGCCCGTCCGCCGCCATCCCCGCCGCGCCGCCAGGACGGGACGGACGGGGCGGGCTGGGGCGGGGCCGGGCCGCAGGGCGGGCCGGGCCCGACGTGAGGCTGAGGGGCGGCGGGGCCGGGGCCGGCGGCTCCGCTCCGACCTGGCGCCGGTTGCTCCGGTGGCCTCCGGGCTGGACGTTGCTGTGGGGGAGCTGCCACCGGCCGCCTTCCCGGGACGCTCCAGCCGTGAGGACGGAGCGGACACACGGGAGCGCCTCGCTGCTGACCACGCGGGGCGCTCGGCAGATGGGCCGTGCCCGGACGGCCCGGCAGCAGCCGCGTGTCAGCTTTCCCCGCCGGTACGCGGGGCAGCCCGCAAGCCCGGGGCCGTGCCTCGTTCCGCTTGGGCCGTGGTTCCTGCAGACCCACTGCGGTTATGTGGACATGAGCAGTGTCCCCTGCACAAAGGCTTCGCTGCTCCCAAACGCGGCCGCGGCTGTTCCTGACTGACCGCACGAACAAGCTCCGCGTGTTGGCTAGTTAAGGTCCATTGCGACTTCATTTCAAAAGTACTGGAGGCCCGAAGAACAGACAGACAGCCAAGACTGGGTCTTACAAAGGCTAATGGTTGTATAACAGTAGTAACCTGTGAAATCTATCGTGAGCACCAAAACTGGAGCTTTGACTAAAATCATTTTGCCAAGTGCTCATTTCTTTATCTAGAGCAAGTGTGCATGGTACCTGGGCTCTGCATCCTGTCAAGTGATTTCTCGCACCACATTTTTGTGTTATGAGGTATTGTCAGTCATGCTTTTTTCAACCTTTTCTGCAAAATCAAAACAGTGCCATTATCTCTGCCAGTCCTCCGAGGACTGGTGGTTCTTAAGTAAAATCCACATGGAGCCTGACCCATCATGGGTCAGAAAAATGACCCTGTGGTTAAGCCTGGAGAGGCAGTCTGGGGGCACTGGCTGACTGAAGCTTGAGGCTGTGTGGGAGGAAATGGTTTGGGATCATTTCCCTCCTTTTGCACACTGAGAAGCAGTCTGCTTTTGTAACTGGACTTGTACCAGTGTCATTAACTGAATCCATTTCTTTTCTCCATCTAAGTGGAATAATCTACAGTAACTTATGAATTTTTTGAATAATTATTCAGGTCTAAAGGGTTAGGAGAAGAGAGGATGGACTAAATATAAACAGACTGTGTCTGTAAACTTGGAATAGTTACTTTAAAAGCCTTGCATTACACAGCACGGTGAAATACTGGTCAGTGTCTGCCCTTACTTTCTCTAAAGCAGCACCAGAGAGGGTTGCATTTGGTTGTTCTTGGGCTCTTATGTGAACTTCAGTATGCAGCTGCCCCAGCATTGTGGCTTCACGATGCTCAGCACCATGAGTGTCGTGCCCGCGCCAGAGCCCCACTGCCACCTGATCAGGATGTGCCAGGAGGAGAGCCCAGCACTGTCACGTTTCACATGCAGGGGCAGCAGCAGTGGCTGGCAGCTAGAGAAGGAATATCCCTTCAAATAGCCAGAAAACATTTGTTCCGGAGTTTTTTTCTGCTCCTGTTCTCCTGGCAAATGCCCCTCCTCTGTAACTGGATGCTTAGCAGCAAGACCACCAGTACTGGCCAAGCAAATGCACGAAGTGGCTGTCCACCAGGTCTTGACCTTCCTAAGGGACTGCCTTAGCATAAAGGAATTAATCCTCCTGCTGCAAGTGGGATCCACTGAGTAGAAGATGAAACCCCCCCTCAGGCAGCTTCTGCCCAGGTGAGTGGGATGTGCTGATCTTGGAGCTGGCATGGCACGCTTCACACAGCGAGCCGAGCCCCTGCCTGCTCGCGGGCTGAGCCTGTCCTGGGAGCAGCAGCTGGCCCTGCGCTGCAGGCTGCCCTGTGCCTCCGTGCACTAAGCACAGCGCACTCAGAGCCAGCCCCTTCCTCTGCTGGGACATCTCCGTATAGCTGTGCAACTTTATGGGGAATTAAAATTCTTTGGAACGGGGCCTGGCCTTTGTCTGATTCTGCAAACATGCAAAAATTTCAGCATTGTACTTTAATAGCAATATTTATTTAAATCCTGATTCCAATGTTTATCTTTCCTAGTGCCTTGCTGCGTACATGGTTGCACTGAAATTATCTGCACCAGTAAAGGAGTACAGGGCACTTCTGGGGAGTGAAGGCTTTAAAATCTGACTTTTAATGAAAATCATTCCCTGTATAAAAGACAGTTCTTGATTTATGCTTTTCAAATTGCCGTTCACTTCTAAGATCTTTTTTGTTAGGTGTTGTAAGGCTACTAGTTCAATAACACCATGAAAATTGAAGTTTGTTTTCAGTGTGTGTTCACTGCACAGTTGCTTTTGAGCCCAGCAGAAGGCATTATTTATATTTCTGTATATGTATGTCTTGGATCAGATGTGAAGCTTTTAATTATACAGTGACAAAATGTCTGCCTCCTGTAGTTAAGTAAATTTGCTCTTCTTTAAATCACATGTTTATATGGTCATGGACAAAAATGTTTGTCAGGCAAGCAGTCATGAGTGGTGCAACCTCAAATCCTGCTGGCAAAGCAGCTCTCTTCTCGCTTCTCTGTACAAAGTAGATTGAAGATAGAAATCAGGGAGGGGATCCAGTGGGAAGGCTGCTTCCCCTGCCTGAGCCCAGGGAGGATGGAGATGGTAGGCATGTGAGCTCACGTGCTTTGTGCTGCCATGGACCCACCGGAGCCAACCCTGCAAGGCTTTCCTTGGCTCAAGGGCTGGGTTCACATCCTGACCCCAAAACAGAAGTGCTGGTCCTCCTGGGTCAGGAATTTGAGCTGAGCCTGACAGATGGGCACTGTTTGTTGTCTCCTGAAGGAATAGAGATAGGCTGCTCTGATCTAGGGAACAGCATTTATTTTATGAGAAATTCTCTAGTGGCAAACTTCTAATTCATGTCTTTCTAGTTGAGTAAGAACTGTCTAAGGCACACTGAGAAATGGAAATCAGCCACGTTACAAGGTGAGCCACGCTGGTTATGAATGGGGGAATCGTGCAGCCTTCTGCGAAGTGGTCTTTAAGCAAATCCCTTTCTGCAAAAGGATTAGTTAATAAGATGGAACATAATCACCCTGTCTGCAGTGCACATTTTCTTGTTTCTCTCAAAACCCAGTGCTGGTTTTCTTTGTCCTCACTGGCTGCTGCCAGAGCACCAGCTGGGCTTCCCCTCAGAGCCTGTGCAGGGAGTCACGGGCTCCAAACGCCCGAGCCTCAGAGTGTCCAGTGAGAAGCACAACGTATTGTGTAACTTTCTCTTTTCCTTCATAAGGCTGTCAAACTTTCTGTTATCTTTTAAATGTTTGAAGAGGAATTCAAATTGCCAGCTGAATAATTCAAATAGCAAAGGTACTGACAGAGAAGTCAAATTAGGTCATTCTGCCTGCTGCTGCCAAGACACTATTGTCCTCCAATAGGTATTTTCCAATGACTTTGCTGATTTATTTTCTATTTGTCAGGGCAGTGGGCAGTTTCTTATTTGGAAAAACTCTACATCCTCTGCGGGCAAACTTCTCTGCTGGTTCCCAGCTCCCAGATGCTTTGTGCAACATCATTCTATCTGTAATAAAAATAGAAAATGGTTCAAAAGGGTGAAGCATGTCCCAGATGGTGACATGTTGTTCACATAAGGCTGCCTGTGTCACTGGAAGTGGCTTGTTACACCAGGAAGCATCTCAGGCTCCATAGCTGTGACTACAATGCTCAGAGAATATTGTGTTATTTGAAGGAAATAGACTGTTGACGTTAGGTGAGATTTGACCCCTTCCTTCACCAGTGCTGACAAGCTTGAGCTGTGTCCTCAGTGAGGACATTTCCTTCCTTGATGTCAGATCCATACAGAATGGTTTTACACTGATTTTCCTGTGGGTCTGGAGGCAGCGTATCTTTGATTGCATGTGAAGAGGATGTGATGTAATGACTGCATAACAATGTGAGCAGGATAAATGCACATGTAGCTTTTTCTAATGTCTGTGGGTTCAGCGGGAGAAGCAGCAGGACAGTGGCAGTAGCAAGCTAACACTGATTTCTTCTGATTCCTACAGGATTTGATAAAACTGCATCCCTTTATTACATGCATGATAAGTTGCAATGATGAAGTAAGTCCTACTTGTCTTGTTTCATGCAAAGTTAGAGCTGCCTTCTCGTACTCTGCAGTCATGATTTGCAAGCATGTCCTGTTTCTGGAGGCTGACAGATAAACAGGGTTGTTCTACTATTGTTCTTGCAGCAATGTCAGAAAAGCCCCTGGCACTGCCTTTCATGTGTCTCAGGGAAAGTCAGGCTAAGTACAAATGCAGAAGAAACAGTGAAAGAGTCCAGAAAATCTGGTTGTCCCACTTAAATCTAGAAGCAGAGGTCAGAGCTGGGTGGGCTTCTTTTTTCACTCAGAAAAGGCGTGTTTATGAAGGGCAGGTGACTGATGAGCCTGCTGTCTCAATCAGCTGGGGAGGGCCCGTGGCTGATGCCTGCATCACCACACTCCAGTTTCTAAACTTTCAGACACAGGCATGTGAGAAGATGAGACAGACCTTTGTGATCCTCCAGGCTGCTCTGCATATCAGTCCCTGGGGAAGTGCTGTGCACAGGGTGTCGTCCTTGGTGAAATCCTTTACCAAAGCCAAGCCACTGCAGAGTCAGAAAGGCAAAGCATTTGACTCTGTCAAAAGCCTGTTCAGTATTTCATGCCAAAACCACAGGGAGAGTGGTGGTAATTTCTACTGCAGAATGCTATTGTATTGTTGGAGGGAGTAACTTCAAGCAACACACACAGCCTGACTTCAGCATGCTGTCAGTCTGTCGTACTAACAGAGACCACAAATCTGATAAGCAGCTGGAAGTTATAATCTTCTGTACTTGGTTATTCCAAGAATATTTCTGAAATGGAGTAATGCTTTTTGCTCCCAGATTTGTTTAGTGCTGAGCAAAACCCTATGGAAAATTCCAGTATTTCAGTACATGGGGTATTTTTTTCCTCCTAAAATGAGCTGCTAGTCAAAATATTAAGAAATAGTAATGGTGGAAAAAGAGTTCTGAAAAATTTTCTGTGGGGAATCTGGACTCTTCTTCTCCCTCACCAGGTCCTCCAAGGAAGGATTACTATCTTCTCAGTGTCAGAGGATTCCCGTGGCACTGCAGGCCTTGCAGTCAGATGCAAACTGAGTCAATTACGAAGTTGTTGGGGACAAAAGGCACCAGAGATAAGTAATGTTTTCAAGAGGGTCAGAAGCACAGATCTGGCATCAGTATGAAACCCCAAATTTTCCAGCCTGGCTAGAGTGTGCTGGGCCCACCTGAACTAACAAGGAGGAACAGGTGGTGACCTGGAGGCACATCAGGTGAGCTCCAGCCACCTTCTGTTAAGATGGACACACCCAGAGATGTCACTCCAGATTTTTAGGAACAGCCAAGTGAACTTGTAGACATCTTCTGTTGTTTGCATGTCAGTGGGTACCTTCAGGATCACAGTTTCAGGAATGGTGAGATTTTAGCCACTGTAACAGCTGGCTGGCTTGGTGTGGTGTGGGCCGTTAGGGCCTGGATGAGATGGATTTATGTAAGAAAACACACATTCTGTATAAGTTTGAAGCCCAGGATATTCTGCCAGGCGTATGCCACCAGATTCACTTGAAGAGCAATCAGCCCACTTCTCTGAATTCATGTTCTGCATCTCAAAATCAGTCTCTTTTCACCTGGTCCTGTTTGTTCCCTGCTTCTTGTATGGCATTGTCCAGCATCTTCCCTAAGCTGTGAAGCCTGGCTTGGCTGGTCTCACTGTGTATTTGGCCACTGTTGTGATGGCAAATGCTGACTTGCTTCCAAGCGTATCTGCTGTTGTGACTACCTCTCATTCCAGCTTATTTTAGGGATCACCAGCTACTCTCCTCTGTGCCTGCTTTTATTCCCAGAAGTTATTTGGAGGACTAAGCTGAGATTTCCTTGTTTCCATGGTGTTGCCCTTGACCTAATCAGCCATTGCAGACCTAAAGTGTCCTTTCTTTCAGCCTCTCTCTCCTTCAACCTGTGGCTTCAGGGGAGCACACTGATGCAAAAATGGGTGGTGTATCTAGAGATAATTAGTGATTATGTGCCAGTGATTATGTGCCAGTGATTACAAGCCTATAATGAATAATTAGATGTCAGCAGAGTAGAATTACAGTGGATTTAAAGGTACTATGTTTGCTTGTTTGTTTATATGGCTCCTTGTGACTGTGAGGAAGCAAGCAGTCACATATACTTTGGCCAGGCTGGTGAAGGAAACAGAGCTGCCATTTGTGCATTTTTTGTCATGGCCCTGCACAGCCTGGATAATGCATGAAAGAAGCTGTCTAAGTACCGCAGAAACCAGGCTGTGACTGAAGATCCTAGTCTGCTTGCCTGTCAGTCTGTTTGCTGCTGCTTTGGAGGAAAACCATATTCTGTAAACTGGAGTGACTGATGCCATGCAGGAGCTAGAACCTGTGCTTGCCATGGCTGGCACTACTTCTTAATTTTTCACTTGATTTTCATACCTCCAGCTGATCTGGTTATGTTAGAAATTGTGTTCA
The DNA here is from genome assembly GCF_017590135.1 of Pyrgilauda ruficollis. Taxonomy (NCBI): domain Eukaryota; kingdom Metazoa; phylum Chordata; class Aves; order Passeriformes; family Passeridae; genus Pyrgilauda; species Pyrgilauda ruficollis. The sequence continues at coordinate 3,663,774 of NW_024531821.1, forward strand.
GTCTGTATTCACTGTCCCACCAAATTCTCCTTTGAAATCAGTGTTAAGCTGTCCTACCATTAAGGACTGGTGGGCTATCCCTTCCACACAGATGTAAAAATAGATAATGTCCATCTATATTGCTCACTAAGTATGTTCTAGGGAATAACTTACAGTCCCCACTTTTCAGGGAATAGAAGAAAAAGGCTTCTATACTACCAAAATCTATCATCCAAACACAGCCTGCACTCCACCCCTTTGTAAAACCACTCTTTTGCAAGCAGTCTTGGGATTGGTTGTTCCTTCAACTCTTTTTCAGCTGCTCATGTGAAACCCAAGACTCTGAAGGCCAGAACCCAATCTCAGCTGCATCAAAAACATCTGGAAGAAATCACATGAAGAAGGGGGACTTAATCCCAAATAAAGCCTGCTACATCAAGGTCAGTGTCAGCCCATGACAGACCCAAAGGTTGAGAAGAGCAGGTTGTGCCAGTTTCAGACTCCCTTTCATTGCTATTTCCCAGGGAAATCCTTACTTTACCTTATGGGGTTACTGTGTTGCACAGATATTAAATTAAAAACAAGGTTTTGTCTGTATGCTCATACCCACCTTTGTTCCTTGCTTTTCCTAGCTTCCTAACTTCTGGTTTGGTTCTTTCATCTCAGCTGCTTTTTACTTCTAAACCAGTGGACAGTGAGTGCCACACCTCGGACAGACAGTGATGGAAAGAGCTGAGATGACTCATCAGACTGCAGACTGTCTAATAGGGAATTGTGCATCACAAAATTCCATTGTGCTGAGTGTCACTGCTTTATGAATTTTACTAAATATGAAAAAATAAAGACCAAAGAGAGAACAGATAGTGAGCCAGATGCTTTCTTGATGGAGAGGCTGGAACCCAAGGTCAAATTGCAGCATTTTAATGTTTGTCCTTTCCTGAGCATGGGTGAGTTATCAGCATCAATTGCTGTGAACTTTCAAATCACAGTAAGGTGTTTTGGATTGGGAAATTGTGAAAGGCAGTTTGTTAGTAATTTCCCTATGACAGCTTATAAATGTTGCATCTGTTATTATAAGCTTTGAATGCCTGAGACTGAAATCAATCTGCATCCCAGATGTGCTAATGCCTTACCTGCAATGCAGCTTTTATGCATCCATAAAACATATATAATTCTAAGAATTTCAGACCCATAACTGCCAAATGAAACATTCCCATTCTGTGAAGCTAAAATCCTTTTCCCTTTCCCTGTACTTGTCCCATTGCTATGGAGCAAGAGATTTCTCTTGATAGAACGTGGCTAAGAACATGGCAGGTTACTTTTGCATTGTGCCCTTTCTGGTTCACTGTTAGTGATTTACCTTTCCATTGTTTTTGATATATATGTTGATACATAAGTGGGAACCTGTGTGTGTCACCCACACATTTGTGCAGGTTAGATGCAGGTTGAACAGTGTTTGGTACCCTATCCATTGTTTGTCCTTACGGGTTTAGGCTAAGTGGCTGTCCCTCAGAACATTCAAATCCTTCATTCAGTGACTAGGCTAGCTGATAAAAATCCAAGTAACAGATACCACAGTAACTTCTGAAGGTTCTGTGCTGAGAATGTAAAAACAGAGGTTTGTCTTTCCTGCCAAGCTGAATTCTTTTCACAGCCCCTATCAGTTAAGCAATTGTAACTACTGGCTGGCTTACCTGGGGCTTAAAGAAGGATCTTGGGGGAACTGGCCACTTTAAAAGTTCTCTGTTTCATATACAAATAAGCCCAAACTTCTGTAGGTTTTACTATAATACTCGGTTGATTTTGCTGTTCTTATCTCTTCTTAATTCTCAGAAGTGAAAGTTTAGCACCAATGCTTTCTATCTGTATTCAAAACCAAGAGTCTGGTTTGAGAGAGTGTGTTGGTTCTGGATGAAGAGGTTTACACAGAGGGCTTTCCCCACATCACCTCTGGAACTCTTAATGCTGCAGGGGGTCTGACCTCCAGCTCATACAGCTGCCCACTGCTCTCTTCTAGCTTGTCTAATGGATATGTAATATGTATGCATCAATCGTGTTAAGGAGTGTGTACCTTTACTTTGTTTGAAACTTGCTTAGTAATAGTTTCTAATGCATTCACGTTTTTCCTTTGAGTATCACTAGCACTTTCCACAACAATAAAGACAGGACCAGATTTTCCTGGCAGAGCTCCAACAACAAGGGCAGCTATGGAACAACCCAAAGTGGAGTGCTGGGGACAGTGCAGGCATCCGTGAGTGGTCTGCAACTGAGGAAGCCTTGCTGGGAACATGGTAAGGAAAGTCCTAAAGCATACTGACAGAGGGAATTACTGTGGCTCTAAGCTGCTGTGGTTCTGTGCTGGTTTTTGCTGGGGTAGAGTTAATTTTCTTCACAGTGGCTAGTTTTCTTCACAGGGCTATGTTTTGGATTTATGCTGAACACAGAGTTGATAATATAGAGGCATTTTTTGTTATTGCTGAACAGGGCTTACACAGAGCCAAAGCTTTTCCTGCTTTTCGTACGGCCACAATGGCAAGGAAGTTGGGGGTGCCTGTGAGACTGGGAGGAGACACAGGCAGGACAGGTGATCCAAAATGACCAAAAGAATATTCCATACTAGATTATGCCATGCTCATATCTGACATGGAGGGAAGAAGGAGGAAGGGAGGACATTTAGAATTATGGCATTTCTCTTCCCAAGTAACCATTGTGTGGGATGGGGCACTGCTCTCCTAGAGGTAGCTGAACACCTGCCTGCCTTTGGGAAACTGAATGAATTCCTTGGTTTGTTTTGCTTGTGTGTGCAGCTTTTGCTTTACCTACTAAAGTGTCTTTATCTCAACCCATGAGTTATCTCTCTTTTACCCTTCTGATTCTCTTTCCCATCCTGCTGGTGGAGGAGTGAGCAAGTGGCTGCATGGTACTTTGTTGCTGGCTGGTCTTAAATCATGACAGGTTCTCCTCATGAAAAACTGTTTCACACATTCCATACTGATGACTAATGATATTTTTGTCGTTTAGAATAATTCTCTGGATTTAAATTAAGGAAAGTATCACAGCTTGCAAACTCAGGACCTAAAATATAACTGCATCCAGTGCTACTTGTCAGAATGATCATGTAGAATTTCTTTGGCTTCCATTCATAAAAACCTATTTTAGATGACTAATGAAAACACACTGATTTTCCTGTGTACTAAGCACTTCCAAATCTGTCATTTTCCCACCTTCTTTTTCAGTGTAGTCTCTCCATTAATCCTAAAAACTATTCACTTGTATTCTCTGCATGCCTGGACAGGAGTTCAGATCACTAACTTGGAGACTGCTGTTGAAATATGTTGTCTTCTGCCAGGTCTCAGACCTCCTTTATCTGTCTCCAGGAAGTGAAGCTCATTATGTTTCCCCTGGACCATGCAAAGCAAAATAATAATCTTGTTTTATAAAGTATGTTTTGTGTCACGTTAACATGACTTAACTTCTGGGATGGTTGAAAACATACAAAGAATGTACAAACAAAAGACTTCCAGTTCCATTCAAATCTCTGAATGCACATAACCATGGCTATTGTAAAGAAATCAGAATTAATGAGTCACTGATCCTTACTGCAGAAGGATCTTGCTGAGGATGATACTTACTGCATTTTTATCACAGTTTGTTGTTAAAGGAAATGGTCTGCTCAAGACCAGAGCATTTAAAGCACTTGAGTCAGCAGCTGATATCCCAGCACACAAGAGAGTTTGTCTCACTTGCTTGGGGACTCAAAACTTTACTGAATGGGTTTGTTTCTCTGTGCCATATGTGGCTCAAATATGTGTGGTTTTCCTGTGTCTGAGGCAGTTGGGGAATTTGGGCAATTTATAGCATTAGGTTAATTTCTGTATTTTACAAGGTAGGTTGGTGTAGTATAAGGCCAGAAGTAAACCAAAGAGTTATCATTAATTTAGGTGCAACAGGAAGCAGGGTTGGTGACGGAGTCTCAATTAGGGCTCTGGACCCAAAGCCCTGCTGGCTCCAGCCAAGCACTCCAGGTTCATCAATGCCAAAACTCTTTTCTCTCCCAGTCATTGTCATGTAGCTAGGTCTGGAAACAACAAATGAGACAGAGATTAGCTGACAGTGTGGATTAGAATTCTTGGGGTTAGGGATCTGGAGGAAAAGTGTTGTTGACCTTAGTTAATAGATGACCATTTTTTGGCCCATGACAATGGGGTTACCTGCTTGGTTGCTAATTGCTTTTAGATCTTGTGTCTTGGGGCTCAAAGGTATCAGTTGAGTGTGGTGCTAGTTTTATGTGCTCTGTACATCTCACTGTATCATTTGTTATATAACTGACTGGGACAAAATAATGCACAAAGCAGTGGGAATAGTGCTTTCATCTGCTCCAAGGCCAGAACTCAGTAAGATGGGACCATACAGGATTAATATTATGGTCAGTGTTCAGGATTATATTTGGAGGTGCTGAAGATTCCTTACTGGTTCTTGGAGGCTCCCTCTTTATATTGAGAAATGTGACTCCTGGATGTGAGTCCATCCCCAGGGGAGTGCCTGGTGTGGAGGAGCCTGTTTCATGCAGCTGAGCTCCTGCCTTTGAGTGCACATCAAGCCCACCAGCTGTGTTCCACTTTCAAGATTGCAGTGGACCAGAACTCCATGCAGCATTTGAAGATACAGATGACCAAGAAAATGGTACAGTGACATTTTCCAATCTCCGTGCTTTCCCTAGTTATCCTTAAAATGGCATTCAGCTGTTGAACACTGACCTGCAAGATCCCTCCCTTGGCAGAAGTGCCTCTCATAAATGGTAAACGTTAGTCTATAATTAGGGAGTCTGTAATCCATGGATTAGTGGCTCCATGCTCTAAAGTCTCCATCTGTTGTACACACTGAAATCATTATATCTCTAGTCTCAGTCCTGTTTCAGTCTTCTAAAATGGTTTTCACAGGATTTTCTTTGTTGTGTAAAGCAGCTTGTTCATGGCTGGCACTTGCTGTTCAGGCACTGGAGCAGATGTAGCACAATGGCCTCTTGTCAGTTTAGCACAAGCTATGGGATGCATCTCTGCCCAAGCAGAAACAGGGCTTTGAAATGTATATGTTGGTCATGTGCAGACTTAGCCCCCCTCAACACAAAGCAGGGGGCACATTGCTGGTTTTTAGGGCTTTTACTGTGTTTAGACAATATCTCAAACAATGGAAAACTGTTGCCATCCAAAGGGGCTACAGAGACAGCCCAGAGACCTTCCAATGCATAGTCAGACTTCAGTCTAGCCATGAACATATTTAAACTCTGTAATGGTAAATAACTAAATCTAGAGCCAAATTTCTGTATTTTGGACCCACTCAATGTGTTTCAGTCTTCTAAGAGCACTTTAAAGATATGAACATCAGTTCTTGGGGACTGGATCTTGGGATCTCCGGCCCCGCCCCCGCCTCTATCCGGGCCCCGCCCAGGC